>NC_064627.1:361773531-362085078 GCF_023864275.1 Schistocerca cancellata | reverse complement strand
AACTGTAACGGCGCTATTTGTGTAAATGAACAGCATAATACTGGCTAACTGCTACTTTCCTCTCTGCAAGAACCAACTTTTATTTTGTTCTCAAAAATGTTAGTTTTCAGCAAAATAGCAGAAAGAACGGTTATGTTCCAAGTGCCATTAATACTGAGGAGCTACGTTTAAATGGCTCTGAGCACTATAGAACTTAACTTCTCAGGTCATCAGTCCCCTAGAACTTAGAACTACTTAAACTTAACTAACCTAAGGACATCACACACATCAATGCCCGAGGCAGGATTCGAACCTGCAACTGTAGCGGTCGCGTGGTTCTAGACTGTAGCGCCTAGAACCGCTCGGTCACTCCGCCGGCGAGCTACGTTTTATTTGTGATAATAATGAAATAAAGCATTAAGTAATGATTATAAAGAATCCGCCTCGATTGCAAATAGAAACCGGATGTTCACCTAGGTTTCGGCGCGGATAACCACACCTTCTTCGGAACACAGTAAAACCACAAACTGCCTAAAGAGGCATGGTCCAACATTAATACAAAACTCCCAAAAGGGCAAAAGACTCGCATAAAATGTAAAATAAACGGTACGTATGTACCATGTCAATAGCTGTACTTAGCTCAAACGTCAGAAGCGTGCTTTCTCACCCCAACCAACGTTTGGTGGTCCGCGGGCTCTCAGGTAAACTGAGGTGGCGCCGGCAGCTAGGCTGTGATAATATCGGAAAGGAACCCGCATGCGCAAGTTGAGAAATCGTCTTCTTCCATGTGATTGGCATAAAATGTGTTACGAAAGTGATCCGATGACCGGGTCGAAGGCGCAGGAAGTTAATGCTTGTGTATGTATAATGTCCTTGCTCGAGGACGATTTTATAGAACTATAGAACGTGGATTGGCTGAAACTATACATGTGGGATAGCAAATTCCACGGAAGGTCAAAACGCATGCACGCAGGACGGACAAAATACCATCAGCTAGAAGCAGGCTAAAAATATGGGGGATGAAAAACCCATTTCTCAATTACTTGGGGTCGGTGACAGTATTTGATGACTACGCTTGGATAAGCACGTAAAGTTACTATATTAAATTCTAAGCGCTACTGACCAGAAAAGGTCAAATTAGTATGCCAAGCTTAACGTAATTGCGTGAAAGGACGTACAACGTCGCCTTCATTGCCCTTAATGTCTAATGACAGACAGAGGTCATTTTGAATAGTGCTATCGGTTATGTACCAATTGTGTAAAAAGACCTAAAGTTAAACTACTTTCTTAAAATCAGGTACTTGGGATACTGACCACGAAGCTTAATCAAGTGAGGTCTGTGAACGCATATAGCGTGAAACAGACAAACTACCTTTAAGTTCTAATAGCTGTTGACGTGAAAGGTCAAATAATGTAACGGGCTTAAAATAATGTTGGACCACGCCTCTTTAGGCAGTTTGTGGTTTTAGCGTGTTCCGAAGAAGGCGTAGTTATCCGCGCCGAAACCTAGGTCAACATCCGGTTTCTATTTGCAATCGAGGCGTATTATTTATAATCACTTAATTATTCACGATTACTGACGCGCTTGCAATGTTAAAAGTTCTCAAAATCATTAAGTTTTTAACTAGTAAAACCTTGGAGCTCCAGAGGGAAGCACAGCTTGCCAGAAAGACCATGCGTCATTTACTGACGCACGTTCTGGATGGTTTTTAACACCTGCATCAAGCATAGGAACATGCAACAGAGTACAGAACTGAAGACGCGGTTCTCTTTTGTTTTTAAATGTCACATAGAACGCTTTCTATTTTCACTATTCACCTGGCTGAGAAAGACGTGGTACGTGAATCCACGGAAATGGAAAAATCGAATAACTTGACACAGCTTTTCTTATTTTCGTTATTTAAAGAAGGTTTGATGGCAATCATGAGTTATAGTGTATAAGTATGCTGACCCTTTCCCTTCAGTATACACCGTGGAAGACATGGGTTACCTTAGAAGCGTCCACGATGCCACGATGGTGCACATGCAGGACCTCCGAAACGTTGAAATACATCACAAATGGTCATAAAAGTGCATTTGGAAGATCAGCAACTGAAGTTATGTAAAATTGCTTCATCTGTAGGGGTTTCTAAACAACGTGTCGTCTACATGTTGCGTTAAGAATTTGCACGTGAGAAATCTTTGTGCAAGATGGATTGCGCTCCTACTACTATCACAAATGAATTCACACACAGATTTCCATTACGCGTTTGAATTTCCATTAAGCGTTCTGTGTGTGTTCGTAAAAATAAAAGTTATTTTCTGCGTCGGTAAGTGACAATGTACGAAACAAGGTTTCACCACTGCCCACCAGAATTCAAACAACAATTGAAACAACGGAGAGAAGCCGGTTCTTCAGCACCAAAGAGGCCGAAGACGATGACATCAGCGGAAAAGATCATTCTATCGGTGTTTAGGGATGTGAAATGATTTCTGTTAGTTGAGTCTTTTAAAAAAGATGAAACGATAGCTTATTCTAACATTCTACGAGGTTTGACTGAAAAGTAATGCCTCCACCTTCGTAGCTCTTCAACAGTTGGCAGCATTGGTATGCGGCAGGTACTGACTTGTTCCGTAGCCTCATCTCTACAGCTCCAGTTAGCAGGAAGCCTTAGCATTGAACGGTTGTGTTGTTACTGTGTAAAGTATGGAATCCTGAACAGACGGTCGGTCAGTGCGATTTTAGCAATGTGCAGTCATTGAATTCTTGATAGAAGAAGGTGTCACCCCAAAGGAGATTCATCAGAGAATGAAAGCAGTTTATGGTGATTGTGTTGATGTGAGTACTGTGCGTCGTTGGGCGAGTAAGTTTGAAGATGTTGAGGCGGGAACATCTGACCTGCGTGACAAAGAGTTGGACGTTCTGTGACAGCAACCACCGAATTTCACAAGCAAAATGTTGACAGATTGATTCAGGACGATCGTCGTATCACTCAGAGAGAAACTGCAAGCACAATTGGCAGTTCACAAGAACGTGCGAGTCACATTATTGCTTTGCTTGGCTATCGGAATATCTGTGCACGATGGGTACCCCGGATGCTGACCCCTGAAATGGAAGCACACAGACTTCAAATTTACCAGAAACTCCTCTCGCGTTACGAGAATGAAGGTGACGCCTTTCTCTATTCAATTGTGACAGGAGACGAAACGTGGATACACCATTACGATCCGGAGACGAAACGTCAGCCTATGGAATATCGACATAAAGACTTGCCCCAGTAAAAGAAATTCAAGACGCAGCCCTCAGCTGGAAAAATAACAGTATTCTGGTACGCAGATGGTGTTATCTATGTTGATTTCCTTGATCGTGGAACAACAATAAATTCAGAGCGTTGCATCACAACGCTGCGAACTCTGACCCGACGGCTAACAAGGGTCCGAAAGGAAAAGGAAAATGTTTTCCTGCAGCATGACAATGCCAAACGACACACTTCACGTGCCACCACAGAAGAACTTCAGTGACTGAGCCTTACCACCGTATGGAATCCTCCATACAGTCCAGATTCAGCACCGTCTGACTTCCATCTGTTCCCGATAGTGAAAGACGATCTGCGGGGACGTCATTATGCTTCTGATGAAGACGTTGAGAGAACTGTGAGACTGTGGTTGCGGAAACAGAGTGTCGACTTCTTCCGTGGCAGAAATGTATCCAATTGGCAGGTGATTATGTGGAAAAGTGAATATTGGTAATTAAAGATCACATTCTAAGAATTATTTCTGCGTTTGATTTATTAAAATATTCCCATCCAAACCCAATAAACAAATTCATGCAACCCTCGTAACAGATCTAAACGGAAAAAAAGATGTTGGAAAAAAGAGATGTTGGTTTTAAAAGTACAAATCATGTTTCATCAAGACATTTACTTGCTCATTAAAGTGTCTTGGCAATGACAAAACAAAGATATCTGCTGTTTTTAAGTGTTAGAATAAGTACTCCAGATTTTGATCCCTCAAGCTCACAAGGTCTTCCTTTTTCAGCGTTTTCCGTCCGACTAAGAAACGATTACAACTGTGCACGAGAATTTTACAGCACTTCCCGATGAACACTACAAATGTGGAATAACTTCACTGCAGTACACACTTTTTGGTTACACTCTATTTTTAAAACTTTAGACAAATTAAGGATTCCGTTTGTTCGTGTGATTATCCACATACACATATTGATCAAAGTAAGGCCCGCAGTCGGCCAACCAAGTATAAGCCTACCAGCAGTTTTGAAGAGGTTTCTTGTAAATGTCTTATTTCTAACGGATTTTCAGTAATCAAAACTGCAAATTTTCGTATTGATATAAAATATTTTAAGCTATACCAAAAGCGTTAACATTGCGTATTTTGAACTGATGCCAATGAAGAGTGCATGAATCAAGATGGTAAAAGACCAAGCACAAGCTTTGTAAAATAACTAAAGCGCTCTTTGTCATTGCGCATAAATATTACAAACGAGATAATCCACAGATTGAATAAGTACAGTATTTGTTTAGGCTTCGTAATCATAAAATAAGGGCGGATAACTGCGAGAAGCCACACTACTACAGCTGTATTTTAAAGAACTACACGTATCACAAATAATGTAATGTGATAATGTAGTATTCTCGCAGCCATTACGTTATAATCATACAGAGAATATATGCAGCTGAAATAAAACCACAGCATAGTAGTATCAGCAGTAAGTAACTGACATTGCTTGGCCTTTGTAGTGAACTTTTGCGAGCTTTTTACCATTTTTCAAACATTCAGCAAGCTGTAGGAAAGAGACCAGCAATCACAAACTGTCACTATTAAGCTCTAAAAGCGCAAGTTTCGTTACGGAACAGCTGTGAACGATCCGCACACTGTTTTTCACGCCCTGGCGTTCCAATAGGCAACCAACACAGCTAAGTTCTCCTACAGGTTGCATACCACGCAGGCAAAAGTGAACGTTTCAATCGTGATGAGCAAAACTGCTTTAATCCTGTTGGTTTTCTGCAGAATTTGTCAGCGTAAATTTATACGTTCTTCCCGATTTACGAATGTGAAAAAAAATTATTTTTACTTTTGCAATACTGTACGGTATGCATCGCAGTAACATAGATAACACTCACATTACCTGTGAAAGTATTAAACCCGAGAACTACAAAAATAGATTTCACAACGTTGTGGATTTTATATTTTCTACACAAAAATGGACAGAAAACCAAGTACACTACTACCATTACCAACGTTGGAGATTTTCGACATTTTAGGAGAACATAATGAAATCCTGATGTTCTTTTCAGTGAGATGAACGAATTGGGAAAATGTTGCAGCCTTCAATGTGGCTATCTGTAACCCGCAAAGCACGCTGAAGTCCAACCAAAACATTTTCGAAGTAATCTTTCGATGAGTCTATTGGACTTCGTAATGTGTCAAAAGAATATTTCGCCGTGTGCGAGTCAGGGTAGTTGTAGGGTACGCAGTAGCAGAGGAGCGTTTGCGGACGTATTGTCATTGCTGCCGCACTTAAAACGGTTTCGCAATTTCTTACACAAAAGATGAGTTAATATAGTATGACTCTGGTCTGTTCTAGTGAAGGAGAAAGATGTATTTAGCAACTATACTGTATAGGCTACTTTATGTATTATAGTTCAATGCATGAGCGCAATTACAACTGCAGTTCCGTTTTCACTGTCTGGAGAATATTTATTGTAATAAACCTCTGGTTAGAGGTATTTTGAATTAAGTATTTAATTCTTAAATACTAATCTAACCTCATATCAACGTTTTTTGTTTCATTTTTACACATACACGAGTGGGATGGTGTCGGTGTGAGAACATTTCGAATTGGAAGAGTTCGTCCACGCATGGTGCACCCTTTCCTGCAGCATGACAATGCTAGAACACACACGAGCGCTGCTACATTCGCAGCAATCCGAAACCTTGGGCTCACTACCATACATCATCCTCCATAGAATCCCGACTTGGTCCCATCTGATTTTCATCTGCTTCCAAAACTTAAACAACACTTTCGAGGACTTCATTCAATAGTGGTGAAGTCCTCGAAAGTGTTGTTTAAGTTTTGGAAGGAGATGAAAATCAGATGTGACCAAGTCGGGATTCTATGGAAGATTTTCTTTGTTTGTATTCCACTTTTTGTAAATAAACTTTTCGAATCTCACTTATTTTCCCTAGCATTTATCCTGTATAGTATGGGGACCGCTTTTTCAGGATTTGGAAATTCTATTTCCAGTATTTAACTTTGTGGGCGGATGACCTTCCCTACCACAGTCGTTAAGGTACTTTAAGGGAGCGGAGTCGTGTGCTCCATTTGTGAATCTCGTAAACATCGTTCTGTGTGATATAGTCGTTTTAACTGTTTGTGTATCGTGTTCTCTGAGGCGGAATGTGAGGACTAGCCCAGGATTTGCCTAAACAAGTGTGGGAAACCGTCTAAAAACCACACTTGGGCCGGCAGGTGTACCAGACAACGGGCGAACAGGGTTTGGCTCGTCTCCCCGTCTCGGAAGCCAGCACGCTGCAGTTTACGACGTACACTGACAAGCCAAAACATTACGAGCACTCCCCCCGCGTCACTGAATGCCGCCTAGTGGCATTGCGGACACCTGACACGTTAACAGAAGTATGTAAGCGGAACACATGGGGAACTCCATCGAGATAAGCGACTTCGACAAAGGGTAGATTATTATTACGCAGAACCTGTGAACTAGTATCTGGTCGAATGTTCACGTGCTACTTTCGTGAGCATTTAAGGAAAGAGGCAGGAGGACAGTAAAACTACCACCATGCGCTAAATGGTTGGACGTCCACGACTCTTCATAGAACGTGGGGTTCGGAGGCTCGTCTGCTCTCTAAAGTAGGACAGATGGTGATCTGTGGCATCTCTGCCGAAAGGGCACAATGCTGGTGCATGCAAAAGTGTTGCGGAGCACACAGTTCATCGTACGTTGTTGAACATGGAGCTACGCAGTAGACTAACCCCACTTGGTTCAGTGTTGACCCTAGGACATCATCAACTACGATTGCAGTGGGCACGGGATCATCGGGATTCCATCGTCGATCAATGGGAACTTGTCGGCTCTTCGGGTGAATCACATTTTTGCTACACAGGTCACTGGTTGTCTCCACAAAAACCGTCATCGAGGTGAACGGTGGCTCGAAACGTGCAGCGTGTCACGGACGCTGGCTGGTTGGAGCAATTATGCTGTGGGAGACATTCTTCTGCACTTGCGAGGGACCTGTGATAGTAATCGAAGCCACGCCGACAACTGCGAACCACTTGCGTCCCTTCATGCTTGATGCCTTCCCTGATGGTGATGTCATCATACACTCCTGGAAATTGAAATAAGAACACCGTTAATTCATTGTCCCAGGAAGGGGAAACTTTATTGACACATTCCTGGGGTCAGATACATCACATGATCACACTGACAGAACCACAGGCACATAGACACAGGCAACAGAGCATGCACAATGTCGGCACTAGTACAGTGTATATCCACCTTTCGCAGCAATGCAGGCTGCTATTCTCCCATGGAGACGATCGTAGAGATGCTGGATGTAGTCCTGTGGAATGGCTTGCCATGCCATTTCCACCTGGCGCCTCAGTTAGACCAGCGTCGTGCTGGACGTGCAGACCGCGTGAGACGACGCTTCATCCAGTCCCAAACATGCTCAATGGGGGACAGATCCGGAGATCTTGCTGGCCAGGGTAGTTGACTTACACCTTCTACAGCACGTTGGGTGGCACGGGATACATGCGGACGTGCATTGTCCTGTTGGAACAGCAAGTTCCCTTGCCGGTCTAGGAATGGTAGAACGATGGGTTCGATGACGGTTTGGATGTACCGTGCACTATTCAGTGTCCCCTCGACGATCACCAGTGGTGTACGGCCAGTGTAGGAGATCGCTCCCCACACCATGATGCCAGGTGTTGGCCCTGTGTGCCTCGGTCGTATGCAGTCCTGATTGTGGCGCTCACCTGCACGGCGCCAAACACGCATACGACCATCATTGGCACCAAGGCAGAAGCGACTCTCATCGCTGAAGACGACACGTCTCCATTCGTCCCTCCATTCACGCCTGTCGCGACACCACTGGAGGCGGGCTGCACGATGTTGGGGCGTGAGCGGAAGACGGCCTAACGGTGTGCGGGACCGTAGCCCAGCTTCATGGAGACGGTTGCGAATGGTCCTCGCCGATACCCCAGGAGCAACAGTGTCCCTAATTTGCTGGGAAGTGGCGGTGCGGTCCCCTACGGCACTGCGTAGGATCCTACGGTCTTGGCGTGCATCCGTGCGTCGCTGCGGTCCGGTCCCAGGTCGACGGGTACGTGCACCTTCCGCCGACCACTGGCGACAACATCGATGTACTGTGGAGACCTCACGCCCCACGTGTTGAGCAATTCGGCGGTACGTCCACCCGGCCTCCCGCATGCCCACTATACGCCCTCGCTCAAAGTCCGTCAACTGCACATACGGTTCACGTCCACGCTGTCGCGGCATGCTACCAGTGTTAAAGACTGCGATGGAGCTCCGTATGCCACGGCAAACTGGCTGACACTGACGGCGGCGGTGCACAAATGCTGTGCAGCTAGCGCCATTCGACGGCCAACACCGCGGTTCCTGCTGTGTCCGCTGTGCCGTGCGTGTGATCATTGCTTCTACAGCCCTCTCGCAGTGTCCGGAGCAAGTATGGTGGGTCTGACACACCGGTGTCAATGTGTTCTTTTTTCCATTTCCAGGAGTGTAACTGTCCCTCTCTCGGAGCCAGAACCGTGCTACTGTGGTTTGAGGAGCGTTATAACGAACTCACGTTCTGGGGTACTACGTATCGATCCATGCGGAACGCCCATATTAGTACGTGGCTGCAACACAGGCGCTGACTCTGGCATCCGGTCGATCGCACAGATGGTGAATACTGTCCTGGGATACGTTATTACACGCCTGCTCAACCAGTTCACATAGTTCTGTAAGAGTCGTTGTTGACAAGTCGCACGAGTCACTTCTGGTCCAATCCCACACGTGCTCAATTAGGGACGAGTCCAGAGACCATGCAGCCAGGGAAGTTGTTGCACGTCTTGCAGAACCCGTTGGGTTTCACGGGCTGTATGTGTGCTATTGGAATAACCTTCCTATTGCAAGAACTGCAAAAGAACCTGTCTAACAACAGTCTGCACGTACCGAGCGCTACTTAGCGGGCACTCCAGAAACACCAAATGCGAACGAGGGTTTCAGTTCATCGCACCCCACACAGTAAGGCCTGTGTTGGGGCCAGGGTGTCTTGGACGAAAGCACTCTACAACACAGCGTTTACCAGGACGACCATGCAGGTAGAATCTGTTTTTATCGCTGAAGACCATGACGCGCCATTCCATCTTCAAAGTGATCCTCTGACGATACCAGTCGAGGGTGCACGTCAAAATGGTTCAAATGGCTCTGAGCACTATGGGACTTAACAGCTGCGGTCATCAGTCCCCTAGAACTTAGAACTACTTAAACCTAACTAACCTAAGGACATCACACACATCCATACCCGAGGCAGGATTCGAACCTGCGACCGTAGCAGTCGCGCGGTTCCGGACTGAGCCCCTAGAACCGCGAGACCACCGCGGCCGGCGGGTGCACGTCGATGATGTGGTGTGAGTGGAGGGCTAGGGCTGTGCATGCCCATCGTCGCACTGCTAATAACCGGTTCGCAACAGTTCGTCTTGACACGTCTGGACTCACGAGCTCTCTTATTTTTGTGGTAGTTGTACGATCCGCCACTGCTGCCCTTACATTACGACGATCCTGGTGGGCTGTGTGGACGTACAGAATCTCGTCTACAGGTGTGAGAATGTTCACGTGACCAGTGATACCAGCGTCGTTGCTCAACTGACGCAGCGCGTCCAACTTGTGTGGCAGGTCTCCGAAAGAACCATCCTTCCATTCGGAGTGCCACAAAATGATCCCTTTCAAACTCGCTCAGTTGGCTGTAGGAAGCACGAATGTGTCTCCGTGGTTTGGTTGGGTTGTGTTGTTTGGGGAAGGAGACCAGACAGCGAGGTCATCGGTCTCATCGGATTAGGAAAGGATGGGGAAGGAAGCCGGCCGTGCCCTTTCAGAGGAACCATCCCCGCATTTGCCGGGAGTGATTTAGGGAAATCACGGAAAACCTAAAGCAGGATGGCCGGACATGGGATTGAACCGTCGTCCTCCAGAATGCGAGTCCAGTGTTCCGTGGTTTGGTTGCCTACGTGCTTCACACGTGTGCACCACACCAAAACCATTACCAGTACATCTATTATGGAAATGAGCGTTTTGCGGCATTGGCCGGGAGGCCCCTTACGTGACAGGTCCGGCCGCCTTGGTCCAGGTATTATTACATTCGACGCCACATTGAGCGACCTGCACGCCGGATAGGGATGAAATGATGAGGAAGATAACACAACACCAAGTCCCTGAGCGGACAATATCCCTTATCCAGCCGGGAGTCGAACCCGGGCCCCTTAGGACGGCTGACCATTCAGCCATCGGAGCGAATAGTACATCTACTGTGCCCCAGGTGGAATACATCGTCATCGTATCAAAATCGATGAGGTCTTTCCAGGTGTACATATTTTGTTTCTAGCAGTGTAGAAAACATCCATTTTAACAATTTTAAACAGCCGCATGTGGTAAACTGGTTTTCATTTTCCAAAATTTTCCTGCACCTATGAAGACATTCACCAGTTCGTGAAATGCGAACTCACCACGGCGACGGCGGCTGAGGACAGCATCTCTTCCGGTGACACGACGGCAAAGTAGGCCAGGTTGGCCAGCACGTACGTCAGCGTCACTATGGGCATCGCTATCCAGATGGCGCGCGGCAGATTCCTGCAACAACAACAATATCAGCACTGCGTCGTCAGCTTGCTACACGATGTGTGCGCATATATGTGAACGTATTTCGTGACTTTTATTCCAGGATACAATGCATTTCGAGCGTCTGGGGCTCATCTTCAGGTGCTTGATCAAATTTATGTTTGCACTAGCTCTGTTAAAGAGTACACAGGTATATTACAAGGTGGCACATTGTGACTACAATTTTTACGAAACAATGATAAAACCGAAGAATTACTTACTGTTTCCAGTAGTGGTTATATAGTTTTTAAGCACCGTACGAACAGACATATTTATATGCCTACAGATGCTTTTCTCTCACATCACACACTGCGTAAACAAAATTAAAACAAGTCAAAGAATATCCTAATTTAAAGCTGTTACATTTCCACATACACACAGGGATTGCTATTTCAAACATCATAAAACGATGTTACTTTATTATTTATACATAGATGTCATTTACAAAAAAAGAACTATCTATGCAAGTATCAGATGTGACTTTATGTTATGAAATTTCTATTAAATACTTGTTTGTTTAAGGAGAAACAGAATTCTGAAATTGCTGAAAAAACTGTCGCTGCTCAACTCTGTTCATTTAACATGTCTTACGAAAAAAACCTCTGTGTAGAGCGTAGTTAGGGTGTTGTGAATGTCAGTGTGTGTCTTTTCAGGTACATACGGTTGGTTACTGAGGATTTATCAAAGGGGCTGAGCCTGAAAACACCAGTGTGCTCTTTATAGCGAGTATGTAAATTCTTTGTCTTTTGCCTACATGGAATGCAGGGCAACTGTTACACAGTAGTTCATCTATTCCATTTGTTCTATTATCAGGATGTTTATGTTCATTTTATTGAGCAAGTGGTGTCCACGTTTGTTGTTCATCCACAAAGATACTTTTATATTGGTATTTATTATTAAGTTAGCAATTTTTTGCGATGCTGAGCCTAAATAGTGAATGCTTCTGAAGATTTATTTGGTGTCAGTTGTTTTTTCTGTAATGCTTCGGTTACTGATATTGATCTGTGTGTTGTCGGACAGTCTATCACCCTTTTTAGTCAGTACTCAGTGTTCATTGCAGATGCTTTGAAGGTATCTACGTGGGCGAGCAGAAAAGTAACGGCTCCGAATTCTTTCAAAAACGGTTCAAATGGCTCTGAGCACCATCGGACTTACCGTCTCAGGTCATCAGTCCCCTAGAACTTAGAACTACTTAAACCTAACTCACCTAAGGACATCACACACACCCATGCCCGCGGAAGGATTTGAACCTGCGACCATAGCGGTCGCGCCGTTCCAGACAAGCGCCTAGAACAGCTCGGCCACAGCGGCCCGCTCCGAATTCTTTATGTGAAAGCTTTTAGAGCTTTTTAAATAAAACAAACTTTATTAACATTCTGCATCTTTATTCTTCGTGCCTACATATTTATTTCTCAACATAGTCACACTGGTGACAAACATATTTCTCCCAACGAGAAACCAGTCTACTGACATCGTCACTTAGAATTTTTGACTTTTTTGATGGGGTCACAACCTCAAGTCTTCGCAGGTGAACATTAAGTTATGGAAACTGATGAAAATCGGATGAGAGCAAGTCGGTACTGTATGGAGGATGACCGACGACAGTGAACCCGAGTGTTGCGGATGTCTTAGTGCTCGTATATGGTCTGACATCATCATGCTAAAGGACGTGGTTTTCCACATGTCGCCGATCTATTCGAATTCCAAACTCGATTACAGTATGTTCCGGCGTATCGACAAGGGCCGGCACGAAGATGAAGAACGCAACAGCAGAGAGACCTTGAGACAACGCCAGCCTATAGCACGCTGACCTATGACGTCACTACGACAGGAGCGGCCTCTGTCCGAAGAGAATATAAGCGCCGCTCCTGCCAGCCCCGGCCGTGATGTCCTCCTCCCCTCCATCTACCCCTCCTATCAACTTTGATCCTCCCCACCCCCAACTTCCTGTGTCCTTTCCTTTAGGCACCTTCCCTCCCCTCTCTTTCCTTTTCCCCCATCCCCCTTCCTCCGCCCCTCTTCCCCCGCGCTTCCCCTCCCCCTTCCTCCCTCCCCCCCTCTCCCCTGCCCATGGAATCTCTGCTTTCCCCTCTCCCTCTCCCACTCCCCTTCCCCCTCCTCCACTCTTGGCAGGTCCCCAGACTCGCACACGCTCAGTGAACATTCGCGCGCCGGAGATCATCGCCATCAGTGTCTCGTGTGTGTGCCTTCGTTTGTGCTTAGTGTTATTTCGCCATCACGCCACCACTGTTCACGTGTGCCATCGCCGTCGTCCATGTTATGTGCGCCGTGTCAATGGGTTTTAGTGTTTTTTCTTGTCCAGCGTGAATGGCTTCATGTATCTTGTTTTTGTGTCTACAGTTTTTACCCGCCATTTTTATTGTATTATCTGTCACTACTTTATGTCATTTATTGTACCACTCGCTGCTGAAGAGCAGCGTACTATGCTGCTGACAGCCCACCTTTGTACAAGGTGTATAAAATAACAATAAAGAGAAAAAAAAGAAAAAAGAAAAAAAACCAGCCCCGGCCGGACAGTAGAAGACCGGCTCTAGCAAAGGGACAGTAGAAGACAGACACTAATAGACCAGGACAGAAGACACGTGAATTGTGATCCATATCCATTACTTGAATGGATTTTGTATAAAGTGACGGACATTGATTGTTTGCATGTCGCCAATCGCTTCTGATACGTTCTTGTAAACGACAGTTAAATATTGTCAATCTACTTTATTGTAATAAAAACCATTAATGTGATTTGCTTGAATTGTTGTACAGCTATCCGAGAAATCAGCATCGTTTAGACACCCTATAAGATACGAGTGGGCAGGAACCCACACAGTACACTATTTCTCATGCACCGACATACACTCCTGGAAATGGAAAAAAGAACACATTGACACCAGTGTGTCAGACCCACCATACTTGCTCCGGACACTGCGAGAGGGCTGTACAAGCAATGATCACACGCACGGCACAGCGGACACACCAGGAACCGCGGTGTTGGCCGTCGAATGGCGTTAGCTGCGCAGCATTTGTGCACCGCCGCCGTCAGTGTCAGCCAGTTTGCCGTGGCATACGGAGCTCCATCGCAGTCTTTAACACTGGTAGCATGCCGCGACAGCGTGAACGTGACCCGTATGTGCAGTTGACGGACTTTGAGCGAGGGCGTATAGTGGGCATGCGGGAGGCCGGGTGGACGTACCGCCGAATTGCTCAACACGTGGGGCGTGAGGTCTCCACAGTACATCGATGTTGTCGCCAGTGGTCGGCGGAAGGTGCACGTGCCCGTCGACCTGGGACCGGACTGCAGCAATGCACGGATGCACGCCAAGACCGTAGGATCCTACGCAGTGCCGTAGGGGACCGCACCGCCACTTCCCAGCAAATTAGGGACACTGTTGCTCCTGGGGTATCGGCGAGGACCATTCGCAACCGTCTCCATGAAGCTGGGCTACGGTCCCGCACACCGTTAGGCCGTCTTCCGCTCACGCCCCAACATCGTGCAGCCCGCCTCCAGTGGTGTCGCGACAGGCGTGAATGGAGGGACGAATGGAGACGTGTCGTCTTCAGCGATGAGAGTCGCTTCTGCCTTGGTGCCAATGATGGTCGTATGCGTGTTTGGCGCCGTGCAGGTGAGCGCCACAATCAGGACTGCATACGACCGAGGCACACAGGGCCAACACCCGGCATCATGGTGTGGGGACCGATCTCCTACACTGGCCGTACACCACTGGTGATCGTCGAGGGGACACTGAATAGTGCACGGTACATCCAAACCGTCATCGAACCCATCGTTCTATCATTCCTAGACCGGCAAGGGAACTTGCTGTTCCAACAGGACAATGCACGTCCGCATGTATCCCGTGCCACCCAACGTGCTCTAGAAGGTGTAAGTCAACTACCCTGGCCAGCAAGATCTCCAGATCTGTCCCCCATTGAGCATGTTTGGGACTGGATGAAGCGTCGTCTCACGCGGTCTGCACGTCCAGCACGAACGCTGGTCCAACTGAGGCGCCAGGTGGAAATGGCATGGCAAGCCGTTCCACAGGACTACATCCAGCATCTCTACGATCGTCTCCATGGGAGAATAGCAGCCTGCATTGCTGCGAAAGGTGGATATACACTGTACTAGTGCCGACATTGTGCATGCTCTGTTGCCTGTGTCTATGTGCCTGTGGTTCTGTCAGTGTGATCATGTGATGTATCTGACCCCAGGAATGTGTCAATAAAGTTTCCCCTTCCTAGGACAATGAATTAACGGTGTTCTTATTTCAATTTCCAGGAGTGTAGTTTATACGCCACTATGTTACACGCTACAATTCTGAGACCTCTAGAGGCAGACGGCTACAAATATGTAGACATGGAGAATAGACGTGTCAATGTTAACAAGGTTTGTTTAAAAGATTTTATGACAATTTTCACATTAATTTTCAGCAAGCCATCGTATTTCTTGTCTTGGTGCTTTTAAAGGTAATGTGTGTGTCCTGTCAACATGGATCTAAATGCAGCATACTTGTGTGTGTGTTTGGATGGTGTGATGATTTGTGTATTTTTATATCAGAGTGGGTTCATTTCGTGCAGGTGTAAAAGTTTTGTTCCTGTTGTTCGTCAACTATTTTAAGGTCTAATAAATTTATGGTCGGTTTTGTTTCACATACTGTTGTGAAATTTACTCTACTGTGGAATGAACTGAATAATGCAGGATTTTCATCAAATTAATTTTTTGTGTCATCTTATAGAAGCAGAGTGCCATCAATACATCTCGTGTGATAAACAATTTTTTTTTCAGTAAGTTTGTTTTTCCTTACTAATACAATAATGTCGTGTGACGAGGGCCTCCCGCCGGGTAGACCGTTCGCCTGGTGCAGGTCTTTCGATCTGACGCCACTTCGGCGACTTGCACGTCGATGGGGATGAAATGATGATGATTAGGACACCACAACACCCAGTCCCTTAGCGGAGAAAAATCTCCGACCCAGCCGAGAATGGAACTCGGGCCCTTAGGATTGACATCCTGTCACGCTGACCACTGAGCTACCGGGGGCGGACTACTTCCTTACTCATCAGACAGGAGAAATTTTACATTGGTTAAGAATTTTCTTTACTTCTTTTCTTGAATTTAAAGGTTGGATCATGGTCGAGTTCAACGATGTTGTTTTCTGAGGAAAAGTTAAGAGGTCTAGCAAAGTAATCCTTTTTGTAAAGGACAACAGTGGAGATTCATTTATCAACCTTAACAACAGCATCATGTACACTCAGTATATGTTTCAACTTTTTGAACACTTTGTTGTCATCTATGATTGTATTGCAGCGTTGTCATACCTTTTGTATAATTTCGTTAACAGATAATGTGTTCAGTATGGATCAGGTTGACCATATCTGCAGCTTTCTCAGTGTTTACTATGCAGTTTTTCAGTTATGATGATTAAACCTTGTCTGATGTCGTGCGTTAGACCTTCGTTTCATTAAGGTTTGTTCTGTGTTTGTAAAAGTAATGTTGGTTTCGTTTGTAACTGTTTCCTAATAGCTACATTATTATGGGCACAGTAGTGCTTCTTTTGAAGGGATTCAAGTCTTTAACTCAGCATGTAGGTAGTAAGATAAATATTAAGTTCTTCTTTCTTTCTGTGCTGTAGCTTCAGTCCTGTATATAACTGGGCCTTCTCAGATTTTCTTTCAGGTCTTCTCAAGTTTTCTTCTAGCTATTTTGGCTGTTTTTGAATGATATTTTTTCGTGATGTGAACATAGTCTGGGATTATACCATGTGTACACACATTCTTCATTAAATTTGGTGTTGCAAGTCAGTTTAGTTGGGTTAAGTTTAGTATTTTTAGGTGAGTACAGTATATGCTGTGCCTAACTTGGCAAATATAACTTAATTTTGTCCACTTCTGTAAGTATTGCTTGCGATACCGTATTACGAAAAGTATTACAATGGATAAATTTCATATCCGTGCCTTGAACTGTAGATGAAATGAAAGAAGCTTTTAGGTGTTTGTCCTGTATACAGGCATCTACTTGAGAAAGTAGCTTTACAACTAAAAAGGCATTTTGACAAAATGATTGTCGGTAAGAGCTCTTACTTCTTTGTTACTCGGTTGAACCACAGTCTTATGCTGGTATAAACCGTCAAATCCAGTAGTAACACTGTCTAATTTCGAGTAAAAATTCACCGTTTGCAACTGTGTATTCACATTTTAACTACTTCCTACCACATAATTTAAAGTCTGGTTAAGGTTCATCACCTTCGACACGTACCGAAAAAGGCGACCCTTTGAAAATCGATGACAATCTCGAAATGTTGCACAAAATTGGAAAAGAGTGAAAGACTAGATATTATGAAAAAATGGAAATCTGAGCAATATAAACAAGAGGTGATATTCATAATGAGAAAACTGAATTCAATTTTCTGTAGCCTTGAACCAGTTCTTATGAAGTAGGTTTAAAAAGTGGTGCCTGCGTGAAACAAATGATTACCAGTCAGTATCGCGAATACAGCTGTAAAGAAACAATAGTCAATATTCATATCCATACAATGCAAAGCCGCCCTGTTGTATCGAGAAACGTGCTGTACAACGAAATAAGCCCTTGTCAGTTTGGAACTAAACAGTGCATTAGTGTAAAATTACACAACAGCCCCGAAGTGTACCAGCAATGCGTATGAAGCTTTTGGATGCCAAAATCGTAAGTGAACAACTGACATATCAAAAGTGTATTATACAATTATCGCACTATAACAACTGATGCAAAACTATTCGCAGCCCACACAGGCTGCGGTGTCAGTCACAACAAAGAACGAGGTACGGCTCCAGGCTAGCAGAAGACCCCACTGGGCATCGATTTCTGGCCACACACTGCCTATCTGCTCTCTACAATTATCATAACAGCCAGCATCAGGTCAGTGTACTAGACAGTGGTCTATGTTCATTTAAATTAAAACATTTTGTCCTTAAGTAACATTTATGTGTGTGCGTTAACGCCTTATAATGAGCAAAACATGCTTGAAACGCGATGCAATATGTTGGATTAAACATAAAATTAAAATGTGACTAGTAGCAGAAAAATACAAATAATTATCGTTATTTTTATATTTTTTTCCTTCCTTCGTGGGAAGCAGTCGTAGATAAATGAACGTAACAGTAACATTGACGGATAGCGTTTCAAACCAAACGATACTTTTTCACTAGCGGTGTTTTAGTATGGCAAGTCACGAACATCCTTGCATCAAGTTCCCGCCGGAGGAAGACGGTCTGTATACGCCCACTTTCTTATTCGGGAAGGGAGCCTTGAGCCTTAGAGCAAACAACGGAGTGCCGGCAGGGGTCCTCTTCCACGAACGGGGGGGCGAGCTGCCGTCAGAGATTCAGATCACGCGTCCCCCTTTAAGGAAGCCGACTCCGACGCCAGGTGGCCACTCTGTAATGTCTCCGAGCTGTACTCGTGTGGACATAGGGATCAAAGACGCCCATAATCGGGGACAAAGGAGGTCCCTTCCCCCGGCCTCCAGGGAAAGGAAAATATATGATGTTATCAGGTGTTTTTCTTTCCAGGAAATGATTTAGAAGTCGGAATTACGCTGGTTTTTAACAGGTCGGAACTGGAACTTTTTTTATGACTACTTACAAGTCGCCAAGCGTCTTCCGAAGTATTAAAAGTACAGTGCTCCCTCGAAAGGGAGTCATTAAAACAAAACGTTGATACAGACTTCCACACCAAAAGAAGGTCGTAGACTACAAAGAGGCATCCCAATACAAAGGTACTGTGTTGTTTTACTCGAGATGGTTTGCACGTCTACTAGCAGTGAATATACAGGGCTATTATAAATGATTGAAGCGATTTCATAAATTCACTGTAGCTCCATTCATTGACATATGATCACGACACACTACAGATACATAGAAAAACTCATAAAGTTTTGTTCGGCTGAAGCCGCACTTCAGGTTTCTACCGCCAGAGCACTCGAGAGAGCAGTGAGACAAAATGGCGACAGGAGCCGAGAAAGTGTATGTCAGTCAGTCATAACAGTGCAACGACACTTCAGGACGAAGTTCAACAAAGATCCAGCAACTGCTAACTCCATTCGGCGATGGTATGCGCAGTTTAAAGCTTCTGGATGCCTCTGTAAGGGGAAATCAACGGGTCGGCCTGCAGTGAGCGAAGAAACGGTTGAACGCGTGCGGGCAAGTTTCACGCGTAGCCCGCGGAAGTCGACGAATAAAGCAAGCAGGAAGCTAAACGTACCACAGCCGACGGTTTGGAAAATATTACGGAAAAGCCTAAAGCAGAAGCCTTACCGTTTACAATTGCTACAAGCCCTGACACCCAATGACAAAGTCAAACGCTTTGAATTTTCGGCGCGGTTGCAACAGCTCATGGAAGAGGATCCGTTCAGTGCGAAACTTGTTTTCGGTGATGAAGCAACATTTTTTCTTAATGGTGAAGTGAACAGACACAATGTGTGAATCTGGGCGGTAGAGAATCCTCACGCATTCGTGCAGCAAATTCGCAATTCACCAAAAGTTAACGTGTTTTGTGCAATCTCACGGTTTAAAGTTTATGGCCCCTTTTTCTTCTGCGAAAAAAACGTTACAGGACACGTGTATCTGGACATGCTGGAAAATTGGCTCATGCCACAACTGGAGACCGACAGCGCCGACTTCATCTTTCAACAGGATGGTGCTCCACCGCACTTCCATCACGATGTTCGGCATTTCTTAAACAGGAGATTGGAAAACCGATGGATCGGTCGTGGTGGAGATCATGATCAGCAATTCATGTCATGGCCTCCACGCTCTCCCTACTTAACCCCATGCGATTTCTTTCTGTGGGGTTATGTGAAAGATTCAGTGTTTAAATCTCCTCTACCAAGAAACGTGCCAGAACTGCGAGCTCGCATCAATGATGCTTTCGAACTCATTGATGGGGACATGCTGCGCCGAGTGTGGGAGGAACTTGATTATCGGCTTGATGTCTGCCGAATCACTAAAGGGGCACATATCGAACATTTGTGAATGCCTAAAAAAACTTTTTGAGTTTTTGTATGTGTGTGCAAAGCATTGTGAAAGTGTCTCAAATAATAAAGTTATTGTAGAGCTGTGAAATCGCTTCAATCATTTGTAATAACCCTGTAACTGTTTTAAAAGACTGCATCCTTTCACGGAGCTATTGTGTACTAGGAAAAAGTAAAACGCAGTTGCAAGCAAACCACAGTTACGTAGCAGCTACACATTACTGGAAGCTCTCTTTGTAGCCCAAAATCTGTGCATTCCGTCTCTCGCACAACTGCCTTGTTTCCTCTGTCCATTCCAAGTTTCTGTTCACCATGAAAGCCTTTGCTGTTGATTACTGATCTATACCTTGTCACGTCTGACTTGTCTCCGCAATTTATCTACATCTACGTCAAAGCTGACGTATACCCGTGGTCTTGCGGTAGCGTCTTTGATTCATTATCAAAATGTCTTCGGTCCCGGGTTCGAATCCCGCCGCTGATTAAACTTTGATTAATAATCAGCATTGGCGGAGGAAGACTTCTGGCATAAGAAGTCATCCTCATTCTGCCAACGGCCTTCTCAAAGAGGGCGGAACAGCGGACAGAGGTTCAGGGCACACTCTTGTCGCAAGGGTGGGAAACTGCCCCTGAAAGCGCAACAATTAACGAAGATCAACGGCATGACTATGCAGAAGGCAATGGAAACCACTGCATTAAAGATACGTACCGTGTATCCACAGGACAAGTGGTCTGTAATTGAAGAAGTGTCATGATGATCTCTCCTTTGGCAAAAGATTCCGGTATAGTCGCCCACTCGGATATCCGGGACGGGACTGACAAGGGAGGGGGGGGGGTGACCAAGAGAAAAAGATTGAATAATCAACTAAATAATAACGTTCTACGAGTCGGGGCGTGGAAAGTCAGAAGCTTGAACGTGGTATGGAAACTAGAAAATCTGAAAAGGGAAATGCAAAGGCTCAATCTAGATATAGTAAGGGTCAGTGAACTGAAATGGAAAGAAGACAAGGATTTCTGGTCGGATGAGTATAGGGTAATATCAAGAGCAGCAGAAAATGGTATAACAGGAGTTGGATTCATTATGAATAGGAAGGTAGGGCAGAGAGTGAAGAGTTTAGTAATATGGTTGTTGTGATCAGAATCGACAGCAAAGCAACATCGATAACGATAGTACAGGTATACATGCCGACGTCGCAAGATGAAGATGAAGAGATAGAGAAAACATATGAGGATATTGAAAAGGTAATACAGTATGTAAAATGAGATGAAAATCTAATAGTCATGGGGAACTGGAACGCAGTTGTAGGGGAAGGACTAGAAAAAAAGGTTATGGGAGAATACGGGCTTGGGACAATGAATGAGAGAGGAGAAAGATTAATTGAGTTCTGTAATAAATTTCAGTTAGTGACAGCGAATGCTGTGTTCAAGAATCACAAGAGGAGGAGATATACTTGATACGGGAAGATTTCAATTAGATTACATCTTGGTCAGGTAGAGGTTCCGGATCAGATACTGGATTGTAAGGTGTACCCAGGAGCAGATTAGACTCAGACCACAATTTAGTAATAATTAAGAGTAGGCTGATGTTTAAGAGGTTAGACGGGAAGAATTATACGCAAAGGAATAGGATACAGAAGTACTAAAAAACAATAAGGAATGAAAACATCCGCTTGGAGTTCTCCAAGGCTATAGATACAGCAATAAGGAATAGCTCAGTAGCCATTTCAGTTGAAGAGGAAGAGACATCTCGTAAGGGCAACTACAGGAGTTGGAAAGAAAAACATAGATACAAAGAAGGTAACTCCGAAGAAACCATGAGTAACATAAGAAATACTTTAGTTGATCGATGAAAGAAGGAAGAAAAAAATTTCAGGGAAATTCAGGAGAACAGAAACACAAGTCGCTGAGGAATGAAATAAATAGGAAGTGCAGGGAAGCTAAGACGAAATGGCTGCATCAAAGATGTGAAGCAATTGAAAAAGGAAATGATTGTCAAAAGGACTGACTCAACATATAGGAAAGTCTAAACGACCTTCGGTGAAAATAATAGCAAGGGTGGTAACATTAGTGTGCAACGGGAATTCCACTATTAATGCAGAGGAGAGAGCAGATAGTTGGTGGAAAGAGTAGATTAAAGGACTCTATGAGGGGGAAGATTTGTTTGATGCGATAGAAGAAGAAACAGGAGTCGATTTAGAAGAGATAGGGGATCCAGTTTAAGAATCAGAATTTAAGACAGCTTTTAAGAACTTAAGATCAAATAAGGTAGAAGGGATAGGTAACATTCCATCAGAATTTCTAAAATCGTTGGGGGAAGTGGCAACAAAACTATTCACGTTGGTATGTAGAATGTATGAGTCTGGCGACATCGCATCTGACTTTCGGAAAAACATCATTCACTCAATTCCGAAGACGGCAAGAGCTGACAAGTGCGAGAATTATCGCACAATCAGCTTAATAACTCATGCACACAAATTGCTGACGAGAATAATGTACAGAAGAATGGAAAAGAAAATTGAGGATGTGGCAGATGACGATCAGTTTGGCTTTAGGAAAGGCAATTCTGACGTTGCGGTTAATAATGGAAGCAAGACTAAAGAAAAATCAAGACACGTTCATAGGATTTGTCGACCTGGAAAAAGCGTTCGACAGTGTAAAATGGTGCAAGATCTTCGAAATTCTGATAAAAATAGGCGTAAGTTATAGGGAGAGACAGGTGATATACAATATGTACAACAGCCAAGAGGGAATAATGAGGCTGGACGACCAAGAAAGAAGTGCTCGTATTAAAAAGGGTGTAAGACAAGGATGTAGTCTTTCGCCCTTACTGTTCAATCTGTACATCGAGGAAGCAATGACGGAAATAAAAGAAAGGTTCAGGGGTGAAATTAAAATTCAAGGTGAAAAGATATCAATGATACGATTCGCTGATGACATTGCTGCCCTGAGTGAAAGTCAAGAAGAATTACATGATCTGCTGAATGGAATGAACAGTCTAATGAGTACAGAGTATGGATTGAGAGTAAATCGAAGGTAATGAGAAGTAGTAAAAATGAGAACAGTGAGAAACTTATCAGTATCGATATTCACGAAGTAGATGAAGTTAATGAATTATGTTACCTAGGCCGTAAAATAACCAGTGACGGACGGAGCAAGGAAGACATCAAAAGCAGACTAGCAATGGCAAAAGAAGAAATTTCTGAGAATGTACGTCTGGAGTACAGCATTGTATAATAGTGAAACATGGACTGTGGGAAAACCGGAAAAGAAGAGAATCGAAGCATTTGATATGTGGTGCTACAGACGAATTTTGAAAATTAGGTGGACTGATAAGGAAAGGAATGAGGTGGTTCTGTGCAGAATCGGAGAGGAGAAGAATATGTGGGAGACACTGGCAAGGAGAAGGGACAGGATGATAGGACATCTGTTAAAACATGACGGAATGACTTCCATGGTACTAGAGGAAGCTGTAGAAGGCAAAAACTCCAGCAAATAGGTTGCAAGTGCTACTCTGAGATGAAGAGGTTGGCACAGGAGAGGAATTCGTGGCGGGCCGCATCAAACCAGTCAGAAGACTGATCACAAAAAAAAGTCTTAACTCCTCAAGTCACCTTATGGTGTGTGGCGGAGGGTACGTTATGAACCGCTGTCACTTCCCACCCGTTTTTTCCTGTTCCAGTAGCGAATGTCTACGGGAAGGCCTCCTTCATGGATGGACTACAGTCCCTGAGGATTTTTCCAATGAATTAGTCTAGAATCTACCTTATGTGGTCGTTCAGCTTTACGCTTTCGGACGAATACTGTCCGATATTCAATGGCTGAACCTGCTTCCAGTGATTGTTCGGAAGTCGTGTACTCCTTTAATAAAGGGGATTTCCGACTATTTATGCGCAGTATGTTACATCTGCTTCAAACATCATTACATTGCAGAACTTCTTACATTTCTCTACAATTATCTAGAGTTGGGTTGCGACTTCTCTGTGTACAACATCACCCGCGAGCAGCTTCATGGAGTTTCCGACGTTATCTTCCTTGTTTAAGACAGTTTCTCACCTCCATGAAGCATTTGTCGGAAACTTTAAGTCTGTTGTCAAGAACAAAAAAATCTATTTTGTCGGCCTCAACGGCATCCACGAAAGTGAACTTTCCACTGAAAGGAGCATTAGGGGGTATAGAATAATAGGATCACACAAAGACTGGAATCAGTGTGTTGCAGGTAGCAGTTACAAATAGATAAAAATATTGGAAACTACGGAGTTCGCATCAAACCGGCCGAAAAAACTGATGAATGAAAAAAAAAATAAAAAGCTTCACATTGGCCTCAGCACGGAACACTTTCACTTGAAGCGCTCTAGCAAGTGCGCATCTGTTTCATGTACGTTTTATGTTTCTCAGCTCTCTGGATTTCAGACCAATGATTTGAACTTTTTATCTTCATCCATTCGTAGCACTGCTTCAATAAATTACATACGCTTCCCTTCGTTAGAGCGGTTTAGAGCGTGAAGAAGTCTGTATAGTTTCATGAAGAGACACCTTCTGAGAATACACCAAACAGTGTACCGGATGTTCCAAAGGTTACGCCTGGCTTGACGATTAGACTTCTATGGGTTCCACTGAAAACCTCCCGGTTCCTCCCAACGCTTTACTTGGAAATTCGCGGCCGTCCGACATTGCTTCGCAAAATACCAACCGCTTCGCTTCGTTATTATTACGGTGTAGTGCCTGAAGAAGTCTATGTAGTTTCGTAAATAGTCATCTTCTCAGAACACAGCAGGCACAGGACGCCTACAGGGTGCTCTCATCATTTTTCTTGGAAAGTAGCGGTGGTCTAGCACATATTCTCTGACACGAACACCTCCTCCCTGAAACTGTCGAATGCTCTTCGGAGCAGGCGTGTACGCTTTATGCTGCCTTCGAAAATCAAGCTCCACCTTGGCAATAGAGATGGTTTTCGAAAATTCGAGAACGCAGAAAGCATCTGGATTTCACAACAATAAGAGTTAAACGAAGTTGTGTTGGCAAGCAACAGTTGTGGAAAGAACTGCGGTAGTGGTCGTCTGGAGAGAGAACTTGCAGTATGTGCCACCTTGAAGAGTAGTACATCACGAAATAGTGTGATACATGTTACCCGATGGGTACACTCTAGTAAGTTTTCTTAATAGGTTACAGCTTCATGAAATCAATTCATTATTTACGAATAGCCGGCCGAAGTGGCCGTGCGGTTCTGGGCGCTGCAATCTGGAACCGCGAGACCGCTACGGTCACAGGTTCGAATCCTGCCTCGGGCATGGATGTGTGTGATGTCCTTAGGTTAGTTAGGTTTAACTAGTCCTAAGTTCTAGGGGAGTAATGACCTCAGCAGTTGAGTCCCATAGTGCTCAGAGCCATTTTTTAGCCATTTACGAATATCACGGCAATTACTGGTTTCAATAATATAATGCCTGTTTTGGTAAAAAAAAAAACCTACGTTAATTGCAGAATACTGTTCTCTAGGAGTAGCTGTCGCATTTCGACCGAGATTCCAATTGGGAACTTCTGCCTTTTACGGAGAAGTGCTCTACCAACTGAGCTACCCAAGCACGACTCACCGCCCTCACAATTTTACTTTCGCCAGTACCTCATCGCCTACCTTCCAAACTACACAGAAGCTCTCCTGCGAAACTTGCGGGACTAGCTCAGTTTGTAACGCACTTATCTACGAAAGGCAGATGTCCAGAGTTCGAGTGTCGGTCCGGTACTAAGTTTTAATCTGCCAGGAAATTTCGTATGAGCGCACACTCCGCTGCAGAGTGAAAAATTCATTCTGGAAACATCCCCAAGGCTTTGGCTAAGCCATGTCACCACAATATCCTTTCTCCCAGGGGTTCTAGTTCCGCAAGTTTCGCAGCTGAGCTTCTGTAAGTTTGGAAGAAAGGAGATGAGGTACTGGCGGAAGTTAAGCTGCGAGGACGAGCCATGAGTCGAGCTTGGGTAGCTCAGTTGGTATAGCACTTGCTCGTGAAAGTCAGAGGTTCCGAGTTCGTCCCTCGGTCCGGTACGCATCTTTAATCTACCAGATAGTTTCATTCTTAAGCTGTCTTCAGACTCATTGTGAATAAGCATACACACGATATCGTGTGACGAAAAACCAAGATCATTTTGGGAAAGACGCTCGAAGTTTGCTAATAGCTTCAATATCTTAACGATGATCATTATTACTTCGATACCTAGGAGCCTTAATTACATGACGTGCTATTTTTCGTGTTGGTGCCATATTATGTGCCGAGATACATTTCGCGGTTTCGTTATTTCGTTTTTCTTACATTGGAAGGACATCAAGACGAACCTATCTACAAGTGGGGATGGCCTGTTCTGTAAGTTTGAGAGAGAATGGCACACCGCTTATTCTTCCGTCAAGATAGTACGGAATTGCTTCCTGGAATGATGTGCCGTTCTGAAAATGATGAATATTATAAAAGAATCACGGCGAGTGGTTTAACGCCGTAGTTAACGCTGAGACGGCTAACGCACTCTTGCGGTCTTGCCCGAAGGTAGTCGCCTGGAATTCTGGTAGAAGAGGAAATACTCATTACTTATATCTGGCTTGCAGAAAGGAGATGAGGCGAGGGGGCAGAGGAAAAGAAAATAGGGATTAGCGTTTAACGTTCCATCGACGCGCAGACTGGGTATGATAGAGAAGGAAAATTGCCGTTTTCTTTTGAAGAAATCGCCCTACATTCGTCTTAAGCGATTTAGAGAAATAATGTAAAACCTAAAACCGGGGGGTCGAACGAGGATTTGAACATCGTCCCTCGGAATGCGAGTTCAGAGTCTTAGAACTGCCCCGCCTAGCTCAGTAGGAGGGGGAGAAGAGGGAGTCTGATCTTTTGAACCCACTACACATTATAACTTTAAGCTGACAAAGAAGCAGTCGACAACACAGCGACTTACGAATGAAGGAAGACTTTCGCAAGGCCTTTGTACTTCATATCCACTGATAAACGTCGATCACAAAGACAGTGCTGTAAAAAACGGGAGGGTACCAATAATCATCTCCGCACAACGACTGCATGTCTAATCGACACTTGCGCGTAGCTTCCTAAATGAAAGACGCTGTTTAACTTTCACGAAACTAAACTAATAGATTTCTGTTCTCGTTGCAGTCGATGTGAATTACCCACCCGTATCCACATCCAATCTCCTCTTATGAGCATTTAAACCGCGAACAGAAAATTTGTGCTAGCACCAAGACCTTGATTTCCTGAATTTTCGAGAGGAGTCGACTTACCATGACGCTATCTAAGTACGCCTCTTGCCCCGGCCCAAATACCGTAGTCGGTGTCGCCGCGCGGGATTAGCCGAGCGGTCAGGGGTGCTGCAGTCGTGGACTCTGCGGCTGATCCCGGCGGAGGTTCGAGTCCTCCCTCGGGCATGGGTGTGTGTGATAGTCCTTAGGATGATTTAGGCTAAGTAGTGTGTAAGCTTAGGGACTGATGACCTTAGCAGTTAAGTCCCATAAGATTTCACACACATTTTTTTCGTACTCGGTGTCACTCGATGTGACCCTCTTGAAAACAAACAATACTGTAAAAGTGTAGTGCAGTTTAATTTTCTGAATCTTTATATGAACGAGAATGTACAAAACACAACGTTTAATGTATTTGCGATCGGTATTCTTCTAGATCTTCTTTCATCCTTTTTTCATATATTTTTCATTTACCTGCTCCTATATGGAGTGTTTCGGAAATCATATTTACCCCTTGAATACTGTTCTTGAATACTTTCAGCGATATGGAACTCTTAACTGATTTTACTATCGGAAGAGGGAGAAAAAGGAACCAACGAACAGATGCAAGGTTCGTCATTGGCTTGTTCTGCCAATGCAAGTGTCTCAGAAGTCCTGATCAAAATCTAGTGAATGCTCTACAAGAAAGACGCTGTGCGTCTCAGGGAGATTTACTTTCAAAATTCAGAGTGCTTACTTTTCATAATGACACGAAAGCCGCATTACTTTCTCCTACATACGTGCCCTGCAATGATCACGACATTAAATTTAGAGAAAATTCGGAATCCGGCTGGTGGTATCGAAATTCATTCTTTCCCGCACGGCGTCCGCAAATCTAAAAGGAAAGGAGGAAAATATTCTAGCACACTACCCCGTGAGACCAAAAAGTTTCGAGAGTGGATTGATTAAAAAGACACACACACTCACACACACGCAAGCACACAGAGAGATAGAAGTTAAGGTGGTGGTTTCAGTGCTTCACATGACCGCACGCTGCATTTCAATCAAGTCGCGGCGGGCGTCCACGCATTGTTATTTTTGTTCGGGAGTCTATGTATGCGGGATAAACTTTGCATACACTTTGCTCTTCTTCAAACGTTCCGGAGAATGTCTTGAACACTCGAGTTAGAGATGTTGGTCCATTGCGATTTGTGACACCAACAGCGTTGACACACTAGGTCGCACGTCCCCTACTTACCTCTGCCTGCTCACAACTGACTGGCCTAATGCGCATCAGCTGTTTACAGCTGTTAGTTCAGCTGCCACCGTAGTTGATACGCCTGGAATAAAATCTGTCTCCGGTCTTTTTAGACGGACGATGTATGTGCGGTGCTTAACGGAGCACAAAGATACAAGTAGAAGAATTTCATATAAATATGAGAGATTTTTTCTGCATTGGTAATCCTAACATTAATGTTATTTATTATATTCTTAGGGTATGTATGTCTAAATACGATGCCGTAACCAGAATCAGGTCCAGATTCGAAAGCCGGACCGTCAATGAAGTACACACCGAAATGCCCCACTATTTGATGCGGTTTAAAAGTAGTAAGTCTTTCTTTGTTTCAGGTCTGACTTGTCTGTTGGGTGCAGAAGGCCCTGATATTGCTGCCTATTTTTTGTCAACGTTTGGTGCATTTTCGTTCTTTCACTGTTGCCCGCCCAAGTGAAAATGGGGAGACAGGCCGGCCGGTGTGGCCGTGCGGTTCTAGGCGCTTCAGTCTGGAACCGCGTGACCGCTACGATCGCAGGTTCGAATCCTGCCTCGGGCATGGATGTGTGTGATGTCCTTATGTTAGTTAGGTTTAAGTAGTTCTAAGTTCTAGGGGACTGATGACCACAGATGTTAAGTCCCATAGTGCTGGGAGCCATTTGAACCATTTTTTTTTTTTTTTTCGGGAGACAGCACAAACTGTGCTTTCGTACGCAGGATTTAAATTCATTGTTGTGATGCAAAGGCACTTTCCTTCTGTTTACAAGATAGTGACACGAGACGCTACGAGGATAAAAGCGTGATATAGGCAGCTTCTGGACATTGGTAGCACTCTTAAGCGGCATGCAGGCGGTCGGCGTGTTGTGAGAGTGCTAGATCTTCCAGATATTTTGTAGCCGAAGTTTGTAAATAAATAATTTCGTTGAGTGAACGTGAAATCTCGTATTAATTTTGAATATAAGTGAGCATGCGTATTTGTCATCCAGAATAACCATTCATAATAAGTTTCAATTATTATGTGATGATGATGAGGTCCCATACTCCTTGACAGACCCGCACCGCCGTACTAGGCAAGGTCCTAGCGGAGGTGGTTTGCCATTACCTTCATCCGACCGTAATGGGGATGAATGATGATGATGATGATGATGAAGACGACACAACATCCACTCATCTCGAGGCAGGAAAAAATCCCTGACCCCGCCGGGAATCGAACTCGGGACCCCGTACGCTGGAAGCGAGAACGGTACTGCAAAACCACGAGCTGCAGACCAAATATTATGTAAGAAGATTTATTAGGGGACAAGTCATGTTTTGTGTATTTTTTTTAATTTTTACATGAGGTATTCTGCCTGGTCTCCGTGAGAGTTGGAATCTTGACCGGCAAAGTAGTCAAAGGCGGCAAAGACTCTTCTGCGCCAGCGACGCTGACAAGGGGTACCAATGACCAGGAGTTTATATCAATAATAGACATATATGTATGAACTGAAAAAAACGCTTGTTATTCCTTACTCAGAAGGACTCCTATAACAAGATACTTATCATCTAATATGTGTTGTAATTCAAAATATAAACGAACCCTCGCAGTGACTCTGAAGAACAAGTTTGCTATATCTGGCAAGCATTGCAAAGAAGTACATGTAAATCAATGTATCAGACTTCACGGGAAGTCTGTATTCATACAAGATGCAGATTTAGTTGGCCATAAAGCCTGACGACAAGTAACGGCGATACGGATGTGTTTGTGAAATGCATAACCGAATCGACTCCAATTCTGCTTTTTTTGTCAAATTTTTGGTTTTATGATGAAGCAACATTCCAGACCTCTGGCATGTTCGCATTTGGTGGTCACAGGATACACACAGCATCAAGGAAACGGTGCGAGCCCGAAAGTGAGCGATTGGTGTGGCCTCATGAGTGACAAGTTAGTTTGACCTCTCTTCTATGCTGAGGAGACCTTCGTAGACATGTCAGGGATTTTGGTTTCAACAACACAGTTCTCCACCTCACTGGTCGTTGGATGTTCGGGCAAATCTGAATTGAACGTTTCCAAGACACTGGACTGGATGAGATGGACCCATGAATTGGTCTCCATTTTCTCCTCACATCTCGCCACTGGATTTTGCTGCCTCTGTAGCAGTCCATAATTACGAAAGTGCTGCAGGTACAGAATATTTTGCATGAACTGACCTCTCGATTATGTTCCATAGTTGATGGGATTCATGTCAGGCTATCAGGGTGGCCAAATCATTCGCTCAAATTGTCCAGAATGTTCTTCAAACCTATCGCGAACAACTGTAATTCGGTGACATGGTGCATCGCGATCCATAAAAATTCCATCGTTGAATGGCTACACATGGTCTCCAAGTAGCCGAACATTACCATTGCCAGTCAATGATGGGTTCAGTTGGACCAGAGGATCCGGTCCATTCCATGTAAACACAGCCCACACCATTATGGAACCACCACCAGCTTCCACAGTGCCTTGGTCACAATATGGGCCCACTGCTTTGTGGGGTCTGCGCCACACTCGAACCCTAGCGTCAGCTCTTACCAACTGAAATCGGCCCTCATCTGACCAGGACACGGATTTCCAGTCGTCTCGGGTCCAACCGATATGGTCACGAGCCAAGGAGAGGCACTACAGGCGATGTCGTGCTGTTAGCAAAGTCACTCGCATCTGTCGCCTGCTGCCATGGCCCATTAACGCCAAATTTCGCCTCACTGACGTAACGGATACGTTTGTCGTATGTCACACATGCAAACGTCGCTGCTCTCGGTCTTAAATGAAGGCCATCGGCCACTGCGTTGTCCGTGGTGAGAGGTAATGCCTCAAATTTTGTATTCTCGGCACACTCTTGTCACTTTGCATTCTGTAATATTGAATTCCCTAACGATACGCGAAATGAAATGTCCCATCCGTTTAGCTATAATTACCATTCCGCGTTCAAAGTCCGGTAGTTCCTATCCCGCGGCCACAATCATGTCGGAAACCTTTAAATATGAATCACCTTAGTACAAATGACAGGTCAAAACACTTCCACGTGAACACCTGCACTGACGCGAAAAATGTCTACATTGAGGTGACAAAAGTCATGGGGTAGCGATATGCATGTGTATAGAAAGTTGTAGCATCGCGTACACAAAGTTAGAAGTGGCCGGCCGCTGTGGCCGAGCGGTTCTAGGCCCTTCAGTCCGGAACCGCGCTGCTGCTACGGTCGCAGGTTCGAATCTTGCCTCGGACATGGATGTGTGTGATGTCCTTAGGTTAGTTAGGTTTAATTAGTTCTAAGTCTAGTCTGACCTCAGATGTTAAGTCTCATAGTGCTCAGAGCCATTTGAACGATTTTGAACATCTGTCCATTGCAATGGTCACGTGCAACAGGCTAGAAGCACAATGAGGGAACCACACTCTAACCACGAAAAACACTCCCATATCATAACAGCACTTTCTACACTCCTGGAAATTGAAATAAGAACACCGTGAATTCATTGTCCCAGGAAGGGGAAACTTTATTGACACATTCCTGGGGTCAGATACATCACATGATCACACTGACAGAACCACAGGCACATAGACACAGGCAACAGAACATGCACAATGTCGGCACTAGTACAGTGTATATCCACCTTTCGCAGCAATGCAGGCTGCTATTCTCCCATGGAGACGATCGTAGAGATGCTGGATGTAGTCCTGTGGAACGGCTTACCGTGCCATTTCCACCTGGCACCTCAGTTGGACCAGCGTTCGTGCTGGACGTGCAGACCGCGTGAGACGACGCTTCATCCAGTCCCAAACATGCTCAATGGGGGACAGATCCGGAGATCTTGCTGGCCAGGGTAGTTGACTTACACCTTCTAGAGCACGTTGGGTGGCACGGGATACATGCGGACGTGCATTGTCCTGTTGGAACAGCAAGTTCCCTTGCCGGTCTAGGAATGGTAGAACGATGGGTTCGATGACGGTTTGGATGTACCGTGCACTATTCAGTGTACCCTCGACGATCACCAGTGGTGTACGGCCAGTGTAGGAGATCGCTCCCCACACCATGATGCCGGGTGTTGGCCCTGTGTGCCTCGGTCGTATGCAGTCCTGATTGTGGCGCTCACCTGCACGGCGCCAAACACGCATACGACCATCATTGGCACCAAGGCAGAAGCGACTCTCATCGCTGAAGACGACACGTCTCCATTCGTCCCTCCATTCACGCCTGTCGCGACACCACTGGAGGCGGGCTGCACGATGTTGGGGCGTGAGCGGAAGACGGCCTAACGGTGTGCGGGACCGTAGCCCAGCTTCATGGAGACGGTTGCGAATGGTCCTCGCCGATACCCCAGGAGCAACAGTGTCCCTAATTTGCTGGGAAGTGGCGGTGCGGTCCCCTACGGCACTGCGTAGGATCCTACGGTCTTGGCGTGCATCCGTGCGTCGCTGCGGTCCGGTCCCAGGTCGACGGGCACGTGCACCTTCCGCCGACCACTGGCGACAACATCGATGTACTGTGGAGACCTCACGCCCCACGTGTTGAGCAATTCGGCGGTACGTCCACCCGGCCTCCCGCATGCCCACTATACGCCCTCGCTCAAAGTCCGTCAACTGCACATACGGTTCACGTCCACGCTGTCGCGGCATGCTACGTGTTAAAGACTGCGATGGAGCTCCGTATGCCACGGCAAACTGGCTGACACTGACGACGGCGGTGCACAAATGCTGCGCAGCTAGCGCCATTCGACGGCCAACACCGCGGTTCCTGGTGTGTCCGCTGTGCCGTGCGCGTGATCATTGCTTGTACAGCCCTCTCGCAGTGTCCGGAGCAAGTATGGTGGGTCTGACACACCGGTGTCAATGTGTTCTTTTTTCCATTTCCAAGAGTGTATATACATCACTGTAGGCGCTGTACATGATGGCAAGTGGCATTCTCCAGGCAGGTGTGATTCACCATTACAAGTCCTCGTTTCCAGTCATCTAATGTGCGGTGGTGTCGGTAATTGCATCACCTTCAGCATCAGTTAGCACTGACTACACAAATGTGTTGCTTATGAGGAGCTGCTCAACCGCTGCGTCCTGTTCTTTTGCCTATGAACAGTCACTGTGCTAACTGGACTGCTAACCTCCGCGCAGCGGCCAAGAGATGAACTTCTGCGTTGTGGTAAGCGGCCGCTACAGGCAGCAACGGTGTTCAGGTTCGGTGCTGGGTACGAAAGTTCTGGTATGGTATTACCGGGATACAGTTCGTAGTGCAGATCAGCCTGCGAGACTTACTCTACAAGTGGAATCGCCTGTAGCCTTCGCATAGGGACCAAGTGTTTGCTACATTGATTGACAGTGTGGAGCCCAGGACAGAAATAATCTTGTTGACATTGTATGCAGTCATGCAGGGCTTGACAGGCTATTACTTAGGTGAATCTTTCCGCAAGCACATCCAACGCGTTGCTGTACAACTTTAGTTAAGCATGTCAATGGAATAAAGTGCATATTTGTGTCACTAATTTGCTTGCAATCTCACAGTTTCTCCATCCACCTTGGAGCACCTAGACCTAATACGACGTGTGTCAGCCGTTCTACCCATACACATCAAAGGGTCCACCTATCGTGAGCCGGCCGGAGTGGCCGAGCGGTTCTAGGCGCTACAGTCCGGAACCGCGCGGCCACTACGGTCGCAGGTGCGAATCCTGCCTCGGGCATGGATGTGTGTTCTAGGCTATTGATGACCTCAGAAGTTGAGTCCCATAGTACTCAGAGCCATTTGAACCAAACCACCTATCGTGACACCTAGTGAACGTCCGCCTCGGTAGGTGAGTGGTGCCGGCACGGTAGTTCAGCGTGTTCGATCAGAATGTTTCGATCACCCAAACACCAACGACAGACTCGTATTAAAAAAAAAAAAAAAAAAAACTGAGCGAACGGATCAACGAAGAACCTGACCGGGTGTCTTCGGACGTCTGCCCCGAGCAAGTTCAACGAAAGATGTAGAACAAAATGAGATTAAAAAAAAATTTAAAAAAAAAACAATGTTCAGCGCGACGGAATGCCATGCAAAGGGGCCCGGGTTTGATCCCCGGCTGGGCTGGAGATTTTCTCCGCTTAGAGAGTGGGCGTTGTGTTGTCTTCATTATCATCGTATCATCCCCAGCGACACGCAAGTCGCCGAAGTAGCGTCAATTCAAACGACTTGTACCAGGCGACAGGTCTACCGGCCGGGAGGCCCTTGCCACACGATATTTCATTTCATGTAGTGATCAATTCCGCATTACACAGAGATGAGCGGGTAATTTTGATCAGGTTGTGTACTGGGGGGGGGGGGGGGGGGGCGTTAAATGCTTAACTTTAAATTTTTCGAGGTGACAACTTCGCAGAACCAGGACGAACGTAGTTATGTTCGGAGACACAAGACAGAATTTTGTCGCACGAATAGGCACGGCTGTCACAAGAGGAACTGGTTTGCTTCGGACGTGTCTGATAGCGGCGGGGCACCGGAGCGGAGCAGACTGCGGGCGCTGCCGTGTCCCGGCCAGACGGTCGGCATTGGCACAAAGGCCGGCGCACGCCTCTCCTCTCCTCTCTGCTGCCGCAAGGGCTGCCCCACCCCACGTGCTCGGAGTCACAGTCAGTCTTGTATTCATTGCCTCCACAGTTCCTAATTGCTACGAAAATTCCTCTACGTTTGTAACTGCGTCAGGTTCTAAACGAGACAATCTTCATATCACCCAACTCCATCGACAAATTTTATTCGTAAATGATTTGATCTTGTAATGTCCCCACAGAAAATACCCTCTACCACGCACCAATTAATCATTTTCAATCAAACCATCCACATTCATTCACTTTGGAAAAGTTATCTGATCTGATTTTCTCGTAATATATGCGGCGACAGCTCGACGACGCCAAAGTATTTTCTAGTGCGTTTATTCTTTGAAATAACAAAGATGCATATATGCATTTTCCATGGTTGTTAAGAGTGGTAACTAGGACAGCTTCTGGAGTATCTGTTGAGGGATTGACGTGTTTCTGAGAGATACATATTCCGCTTTTCTTCTCGCTAAAGCGAGCCAATTAACATTTGTGCCGCTAGCGGTTTGTTTGAAGAGAAAGAGACCGTAAACGGAAAATAATTAAGGCGTGGAATCACCGGAGATCTGGACATGTAATGAAGATGGATTTAATACACAATTTTCTCCATAAATAAGGTTTGTGACTTTTTTGTCCTGGAGTGAATGAACGAATGAGTTTTTTCTGAATCATTTGATGATCACGTTGGCCCTGTAATTAGTGGGGAAGTTTCAGCTGTGTCGAAGAGAGCCTGCAATCACTGAGTCTGTGTTAAATCGTCCAAAAAGGCTTCGTACACATCTGGAATTCGCAATCTTTTAAAAGGAACAAATTGTCCAAACGATTGATTCTCCCGATTGACTGCAGTGTTTAACAGTAATAATAAATGTAAAGATCTCTTACAGCAAGCCAGCCGCTGATTACCAAGTCGAAGGACTCCACCAAAGATCCTATTTGGCTGATTTCACGTAATGAAATATTATATTAAAAACTGTACATAGATAAAGGAGAGGAAGAGAGAGAGCGAATGAAAATAGGGATAATACTAATAATCCTCCATTAGTCTAATTTTTCGCCTGTCTTATCACGGATCAGCCAAGAACTGGGAGGGCCTTACTTTACTGTATAGATTTGTGTGTGAAGGTGAAGTGGTCTTAAAGGCAACAGATACACGTCTATACAGAGAAGACATTACACAGAGATAGCGGCTAGCTGCATTCATCATCTATTCTTAGATAAAGAGACGGCAACTTATTATCCGAACATTTAAAAATGTTAAAATCTCATTAGTGCATTTTTGATAATTACAGACTTCGACTCTTGTAAGGCATCATTAGAACCAGTATCTTACGAAAGTAACGCAATTCGCTATCTAACTCTCATCGCCCTCACTTCCTACTTCTCTACGCAGACGCTTTCTATTAGGTTGTTGCGTACGCTAGTACGTTTTTGTTTTGCATGCTGGTACTCCGTTTTCTATGAGTTTGTTTAGCAATTTTCATTTTTTATTTCTAGTTCACTGGTGTTAATTGAGTTTAAATATTGTCATTTTGTCATCTGGAAACAGTGAGCGGAGCTGTGGACGCTAGAAAACTGGAGGAATCGGAACATTTTAGACATATTCTTCTCTTTGAATTCAGCAGCGGAGGCAGCCAGAAATGTTAAGGTCGTGCATGGGGATAATACCATTGGACAGAGCACGGCACGAAAATGGTTTTCTCGTTTTAAGGAGGGCCGTTTTGCCATTAGTAATTCTCCACGTTCAGAAAGACCTTCGGGGCTTGATGAAGATCGTTTAAACTAATCCACAATGATCCACGCCAGTTTACAACAGAACTGGCAGATGTGATGAACTGTGATCATTCCACCATCGTGCGACATTTGCATGCAATGGGGAAGGTTCAAAAATAGAGTGTCTCGGTATTGCATGCTCCAAGCCAAAATCACAAAAATCAGCGGGTGGTCATATGTGCGTCTCTGCTTGCTCGTCATCGATTGGCTCGTGAACAACACCGACCATTCCTATCCTGTATCGTTAATGGCGACGAAAAATAGTGTCTTTTTGCTCACATCGGCAAAAGAAAGGAATGGTGGAGCCCAAACAAAGCAGCAACCTCGCATGCAAAGACATGGCAACCTCGCATGCAAAGACATGCGCGCATCCACAAAAGATGTAGCCATGTATCTGGCGAAACAGCGACGGTGTGGTGTCTTTCCCGAGGTGTAATCATCACTGCTGACATTTACTGTCAACAAGTGAAATGTCTTGTAGACACAATCCAGGAACAGCGACCGTGCAGGAGCTCGGGTGGGAACTGATTCCGCACCCACCTTATTCGCCTGATCTTGCGCCCTCAGATCTTCACCTTTTCCACTCTCCATCGAACAGTCTTCAAACTTGATAAAAAGAAAATAGGTACTACTCGTTAAGATCTCATTTTCCACTACCTGGAACTAGAGAATAGAGATTCACTGATGTGATAAGCGAGTTAGAATGGCAATCATCAAACCAAATGCCGGCTTTCGTTGCAGCAATATTTTGTTGACTCTCACCTACAGAAGTATGGGGTTAGCGCATGAGTTCGTAGTGTTTTTCCATCCGTTTAATAAACTCAACAGAAACGCGTAACAGAGACTTCAGTCACCAATAATATAGTCTCGTTTACTATTTACAACAGTCTGCCAACGATGGTGTAACTTTTCGATTCCGCGACAAAACTTTACATTTCTGAATATTTGAAGTAAATTAACAATGTCTGCACCACTTTGAAATATTATCGAGATCTGGCTGAATACTTCTGCAGCCAGGCAGTACTTCCTTATATATATAACTGCATCATTTGCATGAAGTCTGAGGTTACTATTAATATTGTGCCTTAGGTCATTACTACAGAGGGTAGGTTTGATTCCATGTTAGCCAAACCAAGAGATGTTCTCGAGAACATATGTCTGGAGCTAACTACTCATTTAGCATTACCCAGGGTGCACGTATGGAGTTCTTCCACTGAAGCGGGCTGGACTTTATTCTTCAAAAGACACCTTGAAAATGTATCCCATGAAATAATTTCACGCAATAGTCTTTCAGAGGCTTTGCACCACTAAGCAGAAGAGTACTACGTTCGAGTGTGGTTAACTAGCAATCATGTAAAGAAGGTGGGCACCCACTTCAGCGCTTCTATGAGGACTGTAACTGGAGATATAAAGGCTATTCTACTATGGTGGCATCCAACACTTGGCCAAACAGCCCCACCTTCCCTGAGGAGACGAGAAGCATTGCCCTGAAGAAATGTACGAAAGTTATGAACAGTCGTCCTCTAATTTCCGTCCACAAAGACGCCCAAGTGTTGGAAACAACTCGACGTAGCTCTAGAAACACTTCTCTGTGAGTGGCACAACAACTGGTAGCTACAACTACAGCAAAATGGCTCTGAGCACCATGGGACTTAACGTCTGTGGTCATCATTCCCCTAGAACTTAGAACTGCTTAAACCTAACTAACCTAAGGTCATCACACAATACCCAGTCATCACAAGGCAGAGAAAATCCCTGACCCCGCCGGGAATCGAACCCGGGAACGGGAAGCGAGAACGCTACCGCACGACCACGATCTGCCGACTACAGCTACAGCAGCGATACTAAATTGCATGAGAGCTTGAGTGGTAGAGCCTCCCCCCGAGAACTATGACCATATCAATCCAGTAGAGAACGTAATGGCTTTGAACTTCCATGACAGGTATGGAAAAGCTTAAGCAGACTCAGAACGGGGCATGGAATATATGCACGCCAGCTCCACAAGTGGGGAAAGCTACCCAGCCCCAGCTGTGACTGCGATGCTCGAAATCAAACTGTCGAACACATCGCCCAGGACTGTAAACTAAGAGCGTATCGGAGAGCCTGGCTGACTTCTTCAACACCACACCGTCCTGCCTCGAATGGGTCGTCAATCTGGACGTCAGAATATAGATGGTAAAAGTTCCGCAATTTATCTGCTGTTATGTTTTGTTTATTGTGTTATTGTATTCAATAATTAATCTCTTTTTTATCATATTTTATTCTGTATCCTTCATTGAAGTATTTGTAGTACGCATAGTGTCCAAGCAATTGATATACACAAACAAATTCGTATAACGAAAGAACTCGACATTTTATGTTGTTGGGTAACAGCACAACCGATGGAGACACTCTCCAAGATGTGACCCTCAACTGCGCTGAGTCGCATGGTGCATGAGCGCCAGTGAAATTTTGGAAATTTTTGGTAAGTTCCTGTGGGACCAAACTGCTGAGGTTATCGGTCCCTAGGCTGACACACTACTTGATCTAACTTAAACTAACTTACGCTAAGGACAACACACACACCCATGCCCGAGGGAGGACTCGAACGTCCGACGGGGGGAGCCGCGCGAACCGTGACAAGGCGCTCAAGACTGCGCGGCTACCCCGCGCGGCGAGCGCCAGTGACAGAACACACCTCCTTCTTTATGTTTTGCGAGCTATGCAGTTCCACAGATGCCTCTCGACATCATTTGCCAGGAGGATAACGCCCCCCTTCCATTTCTCTAAGAGACGGTTCCCGAGCGCCGGCCGGTGTGGCCGTGCGGTTCTAAGCGCGTCAGTTTGGAACCGCGTGACCGCTACGGTCGCAGGTTCGAATCCTGCCTCGGGCATGGATGTGTGTGATGTCCTTAGGTTAGTTAGGTTTAAGTAGTTCTAAGTTCTAGGGGACTGATGACCTCAGTAGTTAAGTCCCATAGTGCTCAGAGCCATTTGAACCATTTTGAACGGTTCCCGAGCGTTGGATCGGAAGGGGGCTCCCGTTGCCTGACCCTCTCGAACTCCCGATATGACTCCGCTGGACTGCAGTGCATGGTGGTTTATCAAGGACATTGTTTACAGAAGAAAGGTTCGAGATCTGGTAGATTTGAGAAAACGGATCTACGCCGCAGTAGAGGCCTTAACAGCTGTCATTTTCATGAAGATGGGGCAAGAAGTGAAGTACCGTTTCGATATCTGTCGAGCTACGTAGAATGACCACGTTGCACTGAACAAGAATGCTTCAAAATGTTTGACCTCATGTGTAAAACGTTGGGCAAATAAATTTATAACCCTTGATAGGTACTGAAATATAAACAAATGATTTTGTATACCTCTAGCGCAGATACCCTGTATTTTATCACTAATCGTATAACCAATGTAAACCACGTAGATAGTGTCATACGTTAAATGAATGTTGCGTATTGTATCTTGGCTACCCTGACCTAATGGACGCTGCGTATACCAATGACAGTAGAGATCAGGCATATAGTATGTCATTGACCGGTGGCCTGTGCAGATGCGAAGTGCAGCGGTGGAAGCCTTTATCGGGATTGGTATTGTCACGGAGACTCGACGGGCAGCACAGTAATGACCGACATTCCGTTGTAACCGACACGCATAGTATTCTCAGGTGTGTGAGACGGTAGAGGGCCACTGATAGTGTTTTGAACTGGAAGTCATGAGGACGGGGTAGAAGTGTTCGAAGTGTGAGAATCTGAACACAGTCCCAGGCGTTCAGCCCGACGAGATGCACGAACATTACAACAGACGTGACGTTCACTGTCCCACTTGCTGGATTATTTGAAGTTTCATATGCATAGCCTGCAGGTGGTTCCAAGAGTCTAGAGACACTGATAAGCAAAACGAAAAACTGCACCCTCAGTCTTGCAACGATTAAACGTGAACCACTGTTACACCAACGACTGTTGATGTCCGATGAAGTGCCGCGCGGAGTGGCCACGCGGTTGCAGGCGCCATGTCACTGATTGCGCGACCCCTCCCGTCGGAGGTTCGAGTCCTCCCTCGGGCATGGGTGTGTGTGTGTTGTTCTTGGCATAAGTTAGTTTAAGTAGTGTGTACGTCTAGGGACCGATGACCTTAGCAGTTTGGTCCCTTAGGAATACACAGTCATTTGAACTCATTTGAACATTTGTCCGATGAAGTAAACGTTTTCATGACTGGATAAGTTAGTAAGAAGAACTTCCAGTTCTGGTCTCGGGAAAATTCACGACGTTTACGTGAGTCCAGAAGCTGTGTTAATTGTGTAGAGTTGGCATGTGTAGGACTACTGATCTATATTACTTTGAGGATGATTCAAAATGGCTCTGAGCACTATGGGACTTAACATCTATGGTCATCAGTCCCCTAGAACTTAGAACTACTTAAACCTAACTAACCTAAGGACATCACACAACACCCAGTCATCACGAGGCAGAGAAAATCCCTGACCCCGCCGGGAATCGAACCCGGGAAACCGGGCTTTGAGGATGACGCCGGACGTGTCGCAACAGCGAAAGCTGCAGCAAAATGTTGCAGTATTTCCTCACCCCGCAATTGCAGTCAAGAGCGTTGTTGAATAACATTTGTTTTCAGCAGGATGGAGCAATGGCTCGCTCAGCACGTCGAAATATGACTGTACCCCGACAAACGATTCCAAACCGTGTGACATAACGCTCCGGTAATGTGACTTGGCCATCTCGTTACACAGGTTTAATGACTCCGGAATACCTCCTCTGGGGCTAGGTAAAGGAAAGGGTTTTTGCCAACCGTTTTCAGACAACTTCATACTTACGACTGCCCGAGGCAGGATTCGAACCTGCGACCGTAGCAGCAGCGAGGTTCCAGACTGAAGCACCTAGAACTTCTCGGCCACAGCTGCCGGCACAAAATATGTTAAGGAGTCTTAGGAAGCCTTCCCGCGACGCCTTCAGCATTGCATCCAGTCATACGGGGGATATTTGATGGAAATTGTTTTCAAGGTGCAGTGAGTTATGTGCTACAAGTGTAGTAATTGCTAATTTATTAAATATTATTTCGTAAAAAAAAAGCATCCCGTCTTCAGGCCACGAGTGGCCTACCGGGACCATCCGACCGCCGTGTCGTCCTCGGTGGAGGATGCGGATAGGAGGGGCGTGATGTCAGCACACCGCTCTCCCGGTCGTAAGATGGTATTCTTGACCGAAGTCGCTACTATTCGGTCGAGTAGCTCCTCAATTGGCATCACGAGGTGAGTGCACCCCAAAAAATGGCAACAGCGTATGGCGGCCTGGATGGTCACCCATCCAAGTGCCGACCACGCCAGACAGCGCTTAACTTCGGTGATCTCACGGGAACCGGTGAATCCACTGCGGCACGACTATATTAAATTATTACTTGCATTCACCATGTTTCCATTATCATTTGAAGTTGTTAGATTACGCGCCACCCTGCGCAATATGAACAGCTACGGTCCCAACAAACTTCACTGCGGCACATCTGAGGCTATTTCCACATCTGTCGACGACCGTCCATCGAGTATAACATACTGCGTCATCTCTACCAAGAAACTTTCAATCCAGTCATAAACCCCGCTCGATCCTCTTTCAAACGTACTTCCTACAATGGGCGTACGTGTGGGACGCGTGTGGTATTGTCCACAGCACTGCCAGCTAGATAGAGTCTGTAGACGTTGAGTTCACGGCCATCACACGTCCCATCCAGCGACCCCTCGGCCTCATGAGAGGAGCAAGTGTTTGTCCAATTACCGCAGCACCGCGTCGCGACAAAAGCCGACTTAATGGGGACGCCTGGCTGGGGTTGTGGCTCCACTGCCGCACTCCGCCGCCTGTTGCGCACCCGGCCCGCCCGACGCTCTGTCTGCCTAGCCCTAGTGTCAACAACCACTGATTGTGAGGGCAGCGGCTGTGTCTTTTACGACAAGGAGCATTATTTAGTACCAGTCAAAGCTCACTGTGGTCCTCGCTAGGTGGAAACACAGCAAGTGATTGTTGTTGTTGTTGTTGTTGTGTCTTCAGTCCGAAGACTGGCTTGATGCAGCTCTCCATGCTACTCTATCCTGTGCAGGCATCTTCGTCTCTGAACAGCTACTGAAACATACAACTGAGCATGCTTATTGTATTCGTCTCTTGGCCCCTCTCTTTAATTTTACCCCCCCCCCCCTCCCCCCCCCCCCCCCACACACACACGCACACGCACGTCTTTCCAAAAGATACTTCGCACGCTCCGACTGGCGACGCTCTTCGCTGACAGAACCGATGCGCGCGCAACCTGTTATCTTTCTCAAACTTTCACTGAAAATATTTGGTTTTTGCCTTACTTGTAGCGTTATATGTCAGCTTCGTGGCGAAGTGCCCATCACCTCGCTAACGACGGTTCTTATTGTGATGTACACATTTTAGTAATACACTACGCAAAACTCAAAAAATTTGCGACTAAAAATAAGGGTCGCTATGATTTTTCGTTTGGTGCGTATTACACCATATGTTGCTGCGTATGAAATTTAGCTAACATGTTGAATTTTTGTTTAGACTTGGGAGGAGGTCTCTATCTGCCTCCGATCTCGAGAAAATGGATCCCATGTAGCGCGCTCACTTCCGATCTCACGCCCACGAGAATGAAATACTCGCAACCTCTCTCGTATCTCCTAAACCGCTCTAGACAGCGAAACGAAAGTTTGGCGAATGATAGCACACAAGGAGGAGAGTGTTTTGCCAGTTCTTAAACACACGGAGGCCGGCCGCGGTGGTCTAGCGGTTCTGGCGCTGCAGTCCGGAACCGCGGGACTGCTACGGTCGCAGGTTCGAATCCTGCCTCGGGCATGGGTGTGTGTGATGTCCTTAGGTTAGTTAGGTTTAAGTAGTTCTAAGTTCTAGGGGACTTATGACCTAAGATGTTGAGTCCCATAGTGCTCAGAGCCATTTGAACCATTTTTTAAACACACGGAACTTTCTTATCTATGGCGATATATAGTAGTACTTATACTTCCCTTTTTATTTATTTCACTCCAGTGACTGTAATTTTTTGAGAGTTATCGGCAGCTAGCGATACAAGAGCTTCCTAGTATGAAAATAAACATGAAATTTCGTCTTTTATGTTACTGCAAACCGACACTATGAGGCATTTCGTAAGCTCTGTGTTTGCCAATTATTTGTTTAATGAGGCACTCCGATTCGTAATTCTGTCTCACTATCCGCTGTGAAATGAGTTTGGAATGTATACACTGACAAAGGAAGTACAATCAAACCAGTCAACAAGAGAAATGTGGCCGTTACTCACAAACGGTGATGCTTCTTCGAATGAGAAAAGGTTAACAACTCACACAAAAATAGATTGCCAATTCTGTTGGAATTTTGATGGAATCCCCGTAATCCATCGTATTTTTAACACTGAGCGACTGGAATGGAAACTTACCAAAGGATTTTATTCCTTCTCTTGATCTGAGCAGTATTAAAATAATGACGAGCGTACCTTCAGGCGGAATGATAGGCACATGCCAGATACTGTTTACTCACCTAGGGCTTGCCAAACTGACAATGCGTGATCGCCAATAAAATAGCTGTTATTGAGAAAAATAAACAATTGATCAGTCGCACAACACAATGGTCAGTGTACTGTCAGCAGCGGAGGATAATGCGCACGACAGGAATGCACAAGCTAGCCATGTGTGCCTTGTGAGTTGGAGATCGAAAAACATTGTCATGAAAGTAGATCTGCTTTCGTCAGCAGTACATTTCAACAAATTAAATATATCTAATCATAACACTCTTTTATGATATTCCTACTTTCGTAATAAAACCAACCATTTTCTTCATTTGTGTAGCCTGTTGTGTAATTAGTTTATTAATGCTGATAATGTGCATGCAACAATTGAAATGCTTTTTATCATCACGGCGAACCAATTAAAACATTGTTATTTGTGACTGCTTTTCGACTGTTTCTAGCTTGCAGTGGAAATGTGATGTTCACATGCATGGAGTATAGTGTGTCGTATTACAATATTACATCCATAACCATGTAATCACAGTGAGACTTCTATCCTTCAGATATTGGTCATTTTTTACAAGGGGCACAAAGGGATCACACCTGTGGAGATCATCCCTTTCTAAATTTTTGTAACAGAACGTACAGTTACGCCAGTATACTAGGCAGCAAGAAGATAACCTTGTTTTACTTTCCTGCATTGCTTCTTAATCACACCATTTTATAATATTCCTTGCTTCCTTATTCACTACCCTCTGTCCCTTCTTGCGATCGCGGAGGCTTATGATACAATTCCAGCGGCCAATGGCTCATCAGTTACTGAAGTACGCATTTTTCTTGACTGAAGATAAACAAGACAAAACAAAACTATACACAAAATGCCTCCCTTCAGCCAATTCCTTCTTACAGTTAAATTTCTTTTCTCCCCAATTCTGTTCACTAATTCCTCATTAATTACGCGCTCTACCCATATAATCTTTTGCATTCTTCTACAAGGCCCGTGAGAATAATGTTATGGAAAACACTGCGAGCGGTACGGCAACGCTGTGGCGTTCTGCTTGCTTAGACCGGTGTGTTCATCTCTGCCAGAGGCTCAGTCCGACTTCCAGCTCCACACAGCCATCCTGTATTCTTTTGAGAGTGGCATCAACGAAATTGTGTTTTTCTTACTTGTTACGAAAATGGAACAGCGGAATTTAGAGCAACGTTGTGCCATCAATTTTTGAGTTAAACTTGGAGAACCGCGAGTGTGACCACTGAAAAGTTCAAACAGGCCTACAGAGAACATTACTTATCAAGAGCTCAAGTTTTTCGCTGGCACAAATCGTTTTTATAAGACCGAGAACGCGTTTAAGCCGAACCTCGCGCAGGGAGACCTTCAACTTCTTCAACAGGTGCATGCTCTGGTGAGGCCAGACCGACGTTTAACAACAATGATGATGGGTGACCTGTTAATCACTTTCAAATTTTTACCGAAGTTTTGCACATACGAGAGGTTTGTGCCAAAATGCTGCCGATAAACCTCACAACTGAGCAGGAGAACAATCGAAGAAACGTGTGCATCGATCTTCTTGAGAGGACTGTCAATGACCACGACTGGCTCAGTCGCCTGATCACAGGTGATGAATCCTGGATTTTTGACTACGCTCCTGAGGCAAAGTGAATAGTGGGCACACTGAGACATCTCCTCGACCGAAAAAAGCTCGAATGAGCAAACAAAAACTCGTACTGCTTGCTCAATGTAGAGACTGAATAACATCGGCGATAGGCTACAACACTATCTCATGCCATTCTCAACCAGTGCTTCCCTTTCAGGCCCCTCGACTCTTATGACAGCCGTCTCACTTCTGTACAAGTCGTAAATAACTCTTCGTTCCCTGTATTATACCCCTGGTACCGTTAGAATGGTCATCGCGGATGACTACCATGCTGAGGATCCGGGTTCGATTCCTGGCCTTGCCAGGGGTTTTTCGTTGGTGAGAAGACTGGTACGGGTGCACTCAGTCTCGTGATGCCAATTGAGGAGATACCTGACCAAGCAGTACCGGCTCCAGGTCACCAAAACTGACAACGGCCGAGAGAGTGGTGCGCTAACCTCATGCTCCTCTATAGCGCATCCGTTGACGTCATTCGCAGAGGACGACACGGCGGTCAGTCGGTCCCGATGAACCCGCCACGGCCCGAGGACGGAGTTTTTTTCTTTCTTACTTTCTTTTCTTTTTTTTACCTTCATAAATACAAATAGTGAATTCCAGTCAACATTCTCAAAACTTTGTCTACAGTAAGTCTACAAATGCTACAAACGTAAGTTTGCATATCTTCAACTATCTTTTCAGACAAGTCGTAGGGTAAGTATTGCCTCGCGTTTTCCAACATATCTCCGGAGATATGAGCGACGAAAGATCAGGATTTCGTACTAAACGGACGCAGTCACGTGCTTTACGTTTATAGACCTCCACTGAATCGGGGTGATGATAGAAGGGGAGGGAAGTTCACGGGATGATGGCTGGAACGGCATCTGGCCATCTTACATAAACCATGCCGACCCTGCGCCGACGCGGGACAAAGTCACAATAAAAAGAAGAAAGTCAATAGAAGATCAGAACAAACAGTAAAATGATTTAGACAAGTTGTCTGTATGATGCGGAAAAAATAATGAAACCTGTGAGATCATTCACATGCATACTAGAAGGAAAACGTTAAATTTTAGTTACGTGATAAATCACACAAATCTCTAGCCTATCAATTCAACTGAATACTTAGATATTGTAATTACGAACAACTGAAACTGGAACGATCACATATGAAATGTTGTGGGGGAAAACAAACCAAAGACTGTGTTGAACTGGGAGAAAGAAGAAAGAGCTAACAGGTCTACTAAAAACACAGCCTACACTACGCTTTTCCGTCCTTTTCTGGAGTACTACTGCGCCGTTTGGGCTCTGTACCATATAGGATTGACGGAGGACACCGAAAAAAAGTTCAAAGAAGAACAGCTAGTTTTCTATTATCGCGAAATAGGGGAGACTGTGTTACAGATATGATGCGCGAGATTAGGTGGCAATCAATAAAACAAAAGGCGTTTTTCGTTGCTGTAAGGTCTTTTCACGAAATTTCAGACAGCAAGTTTCTACTCCGAATGTGAAAATATTTTGTTGACGTCCACCTAAATACGACAAATGGTGCTCGCAATACTCGTAAAATAAGAGAAATCAGAGCTCACACGGAAAAACTGAAGTTTCCATTTCTCCCGCTCGCCGTTTTGGAATGGAACGGTAGAGAAAGTCCGAACGTGGTGCGATGAACCATCTTCCAGGCAGTTAAGTGTGAATTGCAGAGTAGTCGTGTAGATGTAGGTCTAGATTTAGTGTGTGGCAGCGCTCCATTCGTAAGAATACATAATGGTACGCTGCTGCTGTCTCCCCACCTTGTTTCTCGGGTGTAAACACGACGGTACTGTCATGCTGACTAGGTCTTCAAGTTCACTTTGGTAGGTAACGAACCTATCTTCCGCGACGATATGATGTTGCACCTCAGTTGTGGCTATGAATGCAACCATGTCATGGCCTGCATGTGCAGAAATTGAACGTACACCGGTACTGTTGCTGGATAACACACTTCGCTAACTTTGGCACCCGTTACTGAGAGTGTAATGTGATAAATGCATTAACGTCTATACAAATCACTTGATTTTCCTGATATTTTATTTGCTAACCTTGACGTCTAATTTTGTGTCACTATACGCTGTAAAATTTTGGCGGACATGGTATTTTATGAAGCTGCTCACAATATGGCAATACGTTGTCTAATGACACATCTGCCCATATCCCCAATGGTATATTTGTTGTTTAGGCTTCTCGACCACCTCACCTCATCGTCGTCTCCGCCATTGCCTTGCCTCATTGAATAAACCGTTTCTCGTCAGATCACTTACGTGAAACAATGTTGGGCCTGGCTAACACTTGGATGGTTGACCGCTGGCTAAGCATTGTGCTGTTGGTTGGATTCACTTTAGCTCGCCGGCAAAGGGGAGGAAGAGTGGTAGCATACAGTTCCTATCACCAAAATTTCCGTCAATGCTTTTTATTAAATTCCAAACCTCTCCGCTATGTCTCATGTAGTGAGGGCATGTGACACTGTTGATGGTGACCCGTCCGTCGGACCGGGACTTTGACCTCGGCGGCCCCACTCTTTCTAACAATTCGTGAAGAAAAGGTACAGTTTTGTGTGAAGGACAGGAAAAAAACCTTTCCAATTAGACAGCTGACAAGCCCTTAAGGGTATTCCAGCCAGGAATGCCCCACGACCTTACTTACTACCATCGTCTCCCTCTTTCCGTCACCAACAAAACATCAACTTACTTTAACTGTAGTATTTGGCAAGCATTACAGTTTCGTCGGTAATCTCTCTCCTAAATTTAAGAACGTTAATGCAAACAGTCGCTTCTGTACGAGAAACAATCTTCCGTCGTCACTATCCACATCCGGAGTGCAAGATCATAACATCTACATCTACATCCATACTCCGCAAGCTACCTCACGGTGTGTGGCGAAGGGTACTTTGAGTACCTCTACCGGTTCTCCCTTCTATTCCAGTCTCGTATTGTTCGTGGAAAGAAAGATTGTCGGTATGCCTCTGTGTGGGCTCTAATCTCTCTGATTTTATCCTCATGGTCTCTCCGCGAGATATACGTAGGAGGGAGCAGTATACTGCTTGACTCCTCAGTGAAGGTATGTTCTCGAAATTTCAACAAAAGCCCGCACCGAGCTACTGAGCGTCTCTCTTGCAGAGCCTTCCACTGGAGTTTATCTATCATCTCCGTAACGCTTTCGCGATTACTAAATGATCCTGTAACGAAGCGCGCTGCTCTCCGTTGGATCTTCTCTATCTCTTCTATCAACCATACCTGGTATGGATCCCACACCGGTGAGCAGTACTCAAGCAGCGGGCGAACAAGTGTACTGTAACCTACTTCCTTTGTTTTCCGATTGCATTTCCTTAGGATTCTTCCAATGAATCTCAGTCTGGCATCTCCTTCATCGACGATTAATTTTATATGGTCATTCCATTTTAAATCACTCCTGATGCCTACTCCCAGATAATTTATGGAATTAACCGCTTCCAGTTGCTGACCTGTTATACTGTAGCTAAATGATAAAGGATCTTTCTTTCTATGTATTCGCAGCACATTACAATTGTCTACATTGAGATTCAATTGCCATTCCCTGCACCATGCGTCAATTCGTTGAAGATCCTCCTGCATTTCAGTACAATTTTCCATTGTTACAACCTCTCGATATACTACAGCATCATCCGCAAAAAGCCTCAGTGAACTTCCGATGTTATCCACAAGGTAATTTATGTATATTGTGAATAGCAACGGTCCTACGACACTCCCCCGAGGGCCACCTAAAATCACTCTTACTTCGGAAGACTTCTCTCCTTTGAGAATGACATGCTGCATTCTGTTATCTAGGAACTCTTCAATCCAGTCACACAATTGGTCTGATAGTCCATATACTCTTACTTTGAACGAGTGTGGGGAACTGTATCAAACGCCTTGCGGAAGAAAAGAAACACGGTATCTACCTGGGAACCCATGTCTATGGCCCTCTGAGTCTCGCGGACGAATAGCGCGAGCTGGGTTTCACACGATCGTCTTTTTCTAAACCCATGCTTATTCCTACAACGTAGATTTCTAGTCTCCAGAAAAGTCATTATACTCGAACATAATACGTGTTCCAAAACTGTACAACTGATTGACGTTAGAGATAACGCTCACTACTCTGAACGGGAACGTGACTACGCAGTCACGTGATCAACTAAGTTCCTGGTGTCTTCGTCAAGTAACATTTAATGAACCGATTTCGAGTTATAAAGGTCAAATGAGCAATATTTTCTTTTGAGTGGGTGTAGAGCACAGATAGAAGAAAATATTATACAGACGACACTCGCTCCATTTACTCAGATATGTACTGTATACGTGAGATGGTATCATTAAAGATAAAAGTGACCGATACTCTATTTTATATGTAATTATGTACCAAAATCTATTGCTCCATCGGTCTTAGAGCCTTCAGTTGCCAGAATATATCTTCAGGTAGTGTGTCTCCTGAGCAGGTATCGATTGGACAGCGCGCAACTTGGATGGTAATGTTTTATTGTTTCCGGCAAACTTTTGACGTGGCCGCAATTTGATTACTAGCAAGTCGATTGGCACAGAAGTGACATATATCATACTGAAAACGTGGATTCACTGCAGGTCGATTCTACTTCACAGTAACACAGAACTCGAACTGACAAACTTCGGAGCTTAAGCACGAAATATACAGTCAGGTGATACACGTCACGGGATAGCGATATGCACAAATACAAATGGCGGTGGTATCACGTACACAAGCTACGAAAGGGAAGTGCATTTACGGAGTTGTCATTTGTACTCAGTTCATACATGTGATGAGGTTTCCGGTGTTATGGCCCCACGACGGGAATTAACAGACTGTGAACACAGGATGGTAGTTAGAGCTAGACGCAGTGAACATTTCATTTGAGTAATGGTTAGGTAATTCAATACTCCGAGCTCCGTAGTATCAAGAGAGTGCTGAGAATATCACATTTCAGGCATTAACTCTCACCACTGACAAAGCAGTGGCCAATGGCCTTCAAGTAAATGATCGATAGTAGCGGTGTTTGCATAGAATTGTCAGAGCAAACAGACGAACAAAACTGCGTGAAACAACCGTAGAAATAAATGTGGGACATACGACGAACGTATCCTTTAGGACAGAGCGGTGAAATCTGGTGTTAATGGGATGTAGCAGCAGACGACCGATGCGAGCGCCTTTGCCAACCGCATGACATCGCCTGCAGCGCCTTTCCTGGGCTCGTGCCCCTAGATGACTGGAAATACGTGGCCTGATCGGATGAGTCCCGATTTCAGTTGGTAAGAGCTGATGGTAGGATTCGAGCGTAGCGCAGGCGCCACGAAGCCATGGGCCCAAGTTGTCACGAAGGATCTGTGCAAGCCGGTGCTGGCTCCTTAATGGTGTGGTCTGTGTTTACATGGACTGGACTGGATCCTCTGGTGCCAGTGGACCGATCATTGACTGAAAATGGTTATGTTCGGCTTGTTGGAGACTATTTGCAGCCATTCAACGACGGAATTTTTATGGATGACAATGCGCCATGTCACCAGACTACAATTGTTCGCGATCGGCTTGAAGAACATTCTGGAGAATTCGAGTGAATGATTTGGCCACCCTGATCGAACATTTATGGGACATAATCGAGAGATAATTTCGCGCAACGGCAACACTTCGGTAATTATAGACGGCTACAGAGGCAACATGGCTCAGTATCTCTGCAAGGGACTTCCAACGACTTTGCTGAGTCTGTGGTACGTAGAGCTGCTGCACCATGCCGGGCAAAAAGGACGTCCGACACGATATTAGGATGTATCCAATGACATCCCATGACTTTTATCCCCTCAGTGTATAGCATTTGTTGAAAGCTTCTAACAATGTTGACTGAAATACACTCTTTGAAGTTCTGAAGTAGCAGGGGTATAACAGGGAGCAGAAGGTACAGAAATTAGACGGCAGCTATAAGAGTCGGCGATCAGAACGTAGTGAGACCGGGTTTTAGCCTATCCCCGATGTTATTCAATCTGTACACTGTCCAGGCTCTAAAGGAAACCACAGAAAAATTTGGAAAAGGAATTACAATTCAGGGGGAAGAAATAAAAACTTCTAGGTTTACCGATGACATTGTACTTCTGTCAGATAGAGCAAAGGACTTGGAAGAGCAGCTGAACGAAGTGGACAGTGTCTTGAAAGGAGGATACAAGGCGAACATCAACAAAAGCAAACAAGGGGAATGGAATGTAGTCAAATAAGGCGATGCTGAGGGAATTAGATTAGGTAAAGAGACAATCAAAGTAGTAGACGTGTTTTTCTTTTTGAGCAGTAAAATAACTGACGATGGCCGAAGTATAGAGGATATAAAATGCAGAATGAAAATGGAACGAAATGCGTTTCTGAAGAAGTTAAATTTGTTAACATTGAATATACACTACTGGCCATTAAACTTGCTACACCAAGAAGAAATGCAGATGATAAACGGGTATTCATTGGACAAATATGTTATACTAGAACAGACATATGATTACATTTTCACGCAATTTGGGTGCATAGATCCTGAGAAATCAGTACCCAGAACAACCACCTCTGGCCGTAATAATGGCCTTGATACGCCTGGGCATTCAGTCAGAGATTGGATGGTATGTACAGGTACAGCTGCCCATGCAGCTTCAACACGATACCACAGTTCAGCCATTGACCAGACGTTTTCAATTGGTGAGACACCTGGAGAATGTGCTGGCCAGGGCAGCAGTCGAACATTTTCTGTATCCAGAAAGGCCCGCACAGGACCTGCAACATGCGGTCGTGCATTATCCTGCTGAAATGTAGGGTTTCGAAGGGATCGAATAAAGGGTAGAGCCACGGGTCGTAACACATCTGAAATGTAACGTCCACTGTTCAAAGTGCCGTCAATGCGAATAAGAGGTGACCGAGACGTGTAACCAATGGCCCCCCATACCATGACGCCGGGTGATACGCCAGTATGGCGATGACGAATACACGCTTCCACTGTGCGTTCACAGCGGCGTCGTCAAACACGGATGTCAATCGCGATATGCTGCAATCCGATCTTTATCAAAGTCGGAAACGTGATGATATGCATTTCTCCTCCTTACACGAGGCATCACAACAACGATTCACCAGACAACGCCGGTCAACTGCTGTTTGTGTATGAGAAATCGGTTGGAAACTTTCCTCATGTCAGTACGTTGTAGGTGTCGCCATCGGCGCCTACCTTGTGTGAATAGTCTGAAAAGCTAATCATTTGCATATCACAGCATCTTCTTCCTGTCGGTTGAATTTCGCGTCTGTAGCGCGTCATGTTCGTGGTGTATCAATTTTAATGGCCAGTAGTGTATAAGGTACAGTCACATGAAAACGAGACAGATGAAATGAAATGTCGTGTGACGAGGGCCTCCCGTCGGGTAGACCGTTCGCCTGGTGGAAGTCTTTCGATTTGACGTCACTTCGGCGACTTGCGCGTCGATGGGGATGAAATGATGATGATTAGGACAACACAACACCCAGTCCCTGAGCGGAGAAAATCTCTGACCCAGCCGGGAATCGAACCCGGGCCCTTTGGATTGACAGTCTGTCGCGCTGACCACTCAGCTATCTGGGGCGGACGAGACAGATGAGAAAATATAGGTAAACTGTTTATTATTTCAAAAGTAATTTCCATAACTGTTAATACATTTTTCTCGCTATAAAACAAGACGGTCAATGCCTTCATGGAAAAATTTTTGCGGTTTTGCCTACGGAATCATGATTATACCCAGGCGTGCACTTCTTCGTCAGAAGGCACATTCTAAATCAGTCACGATCTCTCCCAATGCAATTTCCAGATTTCGGAGCCACGAAGAAAGATATTCTTGGCTGTCGATTTGCTTAGGACGAAGAGATGGATGCCTGGATACAACTGTGGTTGCTTTGGGAACCTCAGACGTATTTCCATGACAGCACTGAGCGTTCTGCCTCACAGTGGGACAAATGTATTAACAGTTGCGGTGATTACTTTTGAAATAATAAGTGTTCGCTTACTTTTATTTCATCCGTCTCACTTTCATTTCACTGCCCCTTATATATACAACTGTTAGGAGTCTTTTTCTCAAGGTATTTACCTTGTATGAAAGTGAAACTTGGACAACAAGCAGTTTACACAAGAAGACAATAGAAGCCATTGAAACGTGATCCTACAGAAGAACGATGACGATTAGATGGGTAGATTATGTATTATGATGAAATGATAAGTTAAATCGACATCCTAGCTGCAAACAGGCGTTGATATACATCATTGGGGACATGTTGAAAATGTGTGCCCTGACTGGGAGTCGAACCCGGGATATCCTGCTTACATGGCAGGCGCTCTATCCATCTGAGCCTCCGAGGGCACAGAGGACAATGCGCCTGCAGGGACTTATCCCTTGCACGCTCCCAGTGAGACACACATTCCCAACTTGTCCATATAGTGGTGCGGACTGTTGGGAATGTGGCTCTCACGGGGAGCGTGCAAGGGATAAGTCCCTGCAGACGCACTATCCTCTGTGCTCGCGGTGGCTCAGATGGGTAGAGCGTCTGCCATGTAAACAGGAGATCCCGGGTTCGAGTCCCGGTCGGGGCACACATTTTCAACATGTCCCAACCGGCGTGTATCAATGCCTGTTTGCAGTTAGGGTGTCGATTTAACTTATCATTTCAGTCTAGAGAAGCTGCACGGTCATCAATGGTATCTGTTCTTTCGGGAACAGGTACTACCTTCATATATAAATTATGTATTGCTTGTAATTTTTGAGGAGGTACTGAACAGAACTGGGGAGAAAAGAAATTTGTGGTATATTTTCACTAAAAGAAGGGATCGGTTGCTAGAACACATAGTGAGACATCAAAGGATCACCAATTTAGTACTAGAGGGACGTGTGGGGCTTAAAAATCGTAGAGGGAGACCATGACATGAATACAGCTAGCAGATTCAGAAGGTCGCAGGTTGGAGTAGTTATTTTGAATTGAAGAGGCTTGCACAGGATAGATTATCATGGACAGGTGCTTCAAACCAGTCTACGAGGTTAAGACCACAACAACAAAGTAACCGAATACTAGTTGAACCTTCTCATATTTATGGGCAGTCCGTAACATTTCAGAGCTAACTGCAAGTCCCTGAAACCATCGTCGATTTTCTTCCACAAGTCTTCCTTCAATTCGCTACAGTTTTCTTAGGGGGGTTCGACAGCTGTTTTCGTTGTTGACTCTGCCGTCAGAGTGAGAGAACTTGCTTGATCCTCTATGGGCCGATTTTAAATTGCAGAGGAAGTAAGATTAACAGATTAATCTTACCAGTTAATGTGGTAAATTGCAAAATGACTTATACAATAAATATGTATGGTGCGAAAAGTGGCAGTTGACTCTAAACAATGAAAACTGTCCAGTCATCCACATTAGTACTAAAAGAAATCCGCTAAGTGTCGGTCACACGATAAATCACACAAATCTAAAGGCTGTAATTCAACTAAATACTCAAATAGTTCAAATGGCTCTGAGCACTATGGGACTTAACTTCTGAGGTCATCAGTCCCCTAGAACTTAGAACTACTTAAACCTAACTAACCTAAGGACATCTCACACATCCATGTCCGAGGCAGGATTCGAACCTGCGACCGTAGCGGTCGCGCGGTTCCAGACTGTAGCGCCTAGAACCGCTCGGCCATCCCCGGCCGGCCAACTAAATACTCAGAGATTACAATTACGACTAAGTTAAATTGGGACAACCACACAGATAATGTTGTGGGGAAACCAAACCAAAGACTGCGATTTATTGGCAGAGCACTTAGAAATTGCAACAGGTCTACTACAGAGACTGCTTACACCACGCTTGTCCGCCCTCTTCTGGAGTACTGCTGTGCGGTGTGGGATCCGCATCATATGGGACTGACGGATATAGCACAGCCTCCGGTAAAAAAGAGTATAAATAAGTTATCGACACTCAACAATGGAAGCGTGATCTGCGCTCTCAGAATAGCAATTTGTATTATGATCTTCGTCCTTTTTTTAGAAGAAGAATGAGTGTATTTTTTTGTTTCATTGTCTTATCGATTCTGATGTTCCAGCTGACGGACGCTTATTGCTCACGGTCTGTAAATGATACAATTATCAGTAGTAATAATAGCGTTTTTTTTTTCAATATATATGAAATGATTTATGAGAATATGTGTTTTTGTCAGTAGTGAGTACCTATCCTGCATATGATTCAGTTACGTAATAATTAAATGTTGCTCTGGCCATTTTGTGTAGACTCATTATTGTGGCGACGCCATTGATGACAAAAATCATATAAATTCTTTTAACGGTCACTTAATGCTAAAAGTATTAAAAAGAATATTTTCAATAAACTGAAAACGGCGCCTTGTAATATTTTCCAGTTCATATTAGGCCAGAGGTACAGTTTTTTTTATTAATAGTAATATCTATAACTGTGTACGCTGCCATCGCACAGAGGCAGCTATCCTGGAGCATAAAGCCCCAAAGAAAAAATAATTAAGTTTAGTGTTTAATGGATTACCGCGTAATACTAAAGAGAGATTTTTAATCCATCTTGAGTAAGACGGGTGTCTTCACGTTGGGATACCTACGATATTTCTGGCGATAGAGCCCTGAGAAAAATTAACCGTGGCTTTTAACAAACATTTCATACAATAGGAATAACAGCACAGTTATCGTTGTATGAAGCAGTATTCAGTTTATATTCATTTTAAAAATTACGCGATACGGAGCCCATCGAAAACGTTCAAAGAAAGCAGCTAGTTTTGTACAGTCATGAAATAGGGGAAAGAGTGCCACATGAATTGGGGTGGCAGTCATTAAAACAAAAGCGTTTTTCGGTGAGGCAGCATCTTCTCATGAAATTTCAGGTACCAATTTTCTTCTCCGGTTGCGAAAATATTCTGTTGGCACCCGCCCACATAGGGAGAAATGATCATTACGATAAAATCGAAAACATCAGAGCTCGCAAAGAAAGATTTAAGTGATCGTTTTTCACGCGCGCCGTTCTACAGTGGAACGGTAGAGAAATAGCTTGAAGGTGGTTCGATGAACACTCTCCACAGGCACTTAATTGTGTACTGCAGAGTAATACGTAGATGCAGATGATGCAATGACAAATTCATATTTCTCATCCGAATCCGAAATTGACTTCCTGTTGGCTCATAATAAGTAAACAGCTTCGCAAAAACCGACATTGCATATGGCTACAATAGACCAAAAGTGCGAACCACATCTCTACACTCAGAAAAATAATACATAATTTGTTACTTAAAAACCAGTTGTTTTATTTGTGTCTAGTTTACAAAAGGTTGGAAAAAGACAGATAATCTTCTACATATCACATCATAGGTTATGTTTGGAATTCACACGATTATACACATTGCATCAGGATCAGTATTGAATAGTGATTGAGGATCGAAGAATAGCTATGTGCGCTGGGCAGTTGAGACAAATGTCAGAAAAAGTTCTGACTAGACTTTAGGATAAGCTTTGCCTAAAGCTTGCACATGTAGAATTGTGAGGGAACGGGAACTGTTACCTGGCAATCATGTAACTCTCTGAAGATTCACAGTGGCCAGAGCCAAGCGAGCACCCTCTGGAACAGAGTACGAACATGCCGAAGCGGACACCTTTCCGATTTAATGCTTTCGTTCGCTTCTAAATACTCCTAGCATTTAGGAACATACCATACTAACGTGAAATCACGTCCAGAGAACGAACGTGCCCCAAGAATGAGCTAAGACGACTTGAATAAACTAAAAGAATGAGAGAAAAGAGCCGAAATCAAATTCGTCCATTTGTCACCGCGGTCCTGGAGGCGTGACACGAGCAGCTCTCCCATTCGCCGTGTCCCGATGCCAACACAACTGCCGAACAGCAGGAAGCAGGAGGTGGCACACTTGTATCGTTCTATAAGGGCAGTGGAAGTGTATCTGCTTTCTAAAGTTGGTAGAAATAAATAATACACTGAGCGGCCGCGGGGCCTCACGCTATTTGTTTCCAACGGAAATCTGATAGGACACCCCCTCCACAAGCGTTGTTTTGGGGTGTTCTTGCTCGACCCAGAAAGACAAGGCTTTTGAAATGAATCCCACTACTTTAGATAAACTGCTAAACACTTGAAAGTGAGATGACAAATGTTTATAAACCTGTAAGATGATTCGCCGTTTGTGCAATAACACTACATGCACGCCCAATACGTTTCCGCGAGAAGGTCAAATACCTCGGTGTCTGGCTGGATCGGAAACTACTCTGGGGGACCACATTCAACACGTGACCAACAAAGCAAACGCGAGGCTCAAACAACTCTACCCTATGCTTAACAGGCGTAGCACACTGAATAGGAGGGTGTCTAGGTCCATGTACATGACACTTATTCGACCCCTAATGACGTACGCAGCCCCTGTCTGGGGATACGCTGCATCCACACGCCTGCGCCGTCTGCAACTCACACAGAACAAAATACTCAGAATCATAATTACTGCTACACACGCACCGCGGACCATCACCGGAAATATCGGCTAGATACCATCTTGCAGGTATTCCAAAAACTCTCCACACGACTGTACAATAACACGAGAAACTCGCGCAACCCGTTTATCCTTTCTCTGTGTAACTACGACCACAACCATAGATGGAAACATAATAGACCAAAGATACTATTGGCAAGGAACTAAACATCTGTGGTCCATAGTACGCTAACAGGACAGTACTGGCGAGCCTCTGCAACACAGCTATTACTGGTAACCCCAGATGCTCGACCCCCCGAAAAACAGGCAATCGCAGGGATACCCTTCTGTACACAGCACGCAAACCAACCACACACACGCCCTACACTGTGAGCCCACTAATGTAAGACGACTTTGAACTGTTACAGGGACGCAGCAACTGCGGCAAGCCCCACAAAGAGCTTTCGCAACGACAAAGGTAACGATGCACGATACCTCGCACTAACATAACCACAACTTGCATGCACTGTCACAGTTATCAAGCCGCTACTGCCCTTACTACCCGTCCTACTGTCGCAGAGATTTTTTCCCCTTGGCGCTTGCCTTGGCACTTTTTTTTCCTCTGCTCTTACAACCGCTACCCTTCGATCGCTTTAGTCCACTTTCTATCTCCTGATGGACCATGTTAATGAGTAATCTTACCCAGACGCATGGATAACTCACAGCCCGTATCCTGTGACTCCTGATTCAAAAACTAACATGTTATACGAAGGTGACAGTAGAACTTTTGGTTTGTCACCATGTTGGTGTGGGCGTGGAGGGGCCCCATCCTATATTTTTTTTAAAAAAATCGCCGTTCCTCTGGGGCATACTACAGCTGGTCGAATATCCGTCCTTTAAATTGCCACGAAATTAACCTATAATTTCTAATTAGCACTTAAACAAAATTTTAGGCGATATTTCAATTTCCATTCATAGTTTGTTCTCCACATTTCTCTGAGAAATGAAGCTTTACATTCTGCTGTTGCTTACTTTTTACAATCAACTGCATCACCTACAAAAAATCTCAGGCAGTTTCCGACATTATCTAGTCGACCACTGATATATGAGGGTTATTCGTTTATTGAGGACTGATCGATCGCGAAATGGACACCACAGTTGAAAGCCGATGTATTTATGTTGGGCAATCTCTCTAGAGTGCCTCTTGACCGCGTCACTTCGTTCTTTTCAGTTCTGCTCGCACAATGAGCACGTATAGATGCCTAGAAAGTAGTTTCTCCCGCCAAGTGTGAGTGACTGCTGAGAAATTTTTCCTGATTCACGCAGCCCGCATAACGTTACTGTCATGCATTTCCTTCTTCATGACAATTCTCGGTAGCTCCCACAGAAGGGCCTATGAAGACGCTACTGCTGCGTTTTTGTTGAGAAGTACTGACCCGCACTTGGTCCCCTCTACGAGAAATAGCGAGAAGGTATAGATAACGTTTGAAAATAAAACATAATTGATTTTCATTATGATTTCCACGTCGTGAGCAATCGAAACTTGATAATCGAATCACCCTCGTATATATATTTTTTCTTCTCAATTTATTGGCTATCGAGACGTCCCCATACAACCATCTCAACAGTGAAATGTCAGTTAAGACGACACGAACGTAAGGGCAACACAACATCCAATCCCTAAGCAGAGAAAGTCTCCGATCCCTTCAGTTAGCGATCCGTCGCGCTGATATCCTCATATATTGTAAACATTAACAGCAATATCACTTTTGCTTCACCTTCTAGAGTCTAATGTTTGTCAGATCTTGATCTGATACGATTTAATCCGCGAGCGAAAACAACAGTGGCCTTAGCCCCCTGTTGCCGGCACCGAAACTAAGTTTATTGTGCGGTTCCTCTCCATTCCATTTTAGTAAAGCCCGCCTCCTGACCCATAATCTGCAATTGATGGTATAATTTTATTAAGTCTGGTGGCAACTGGAAACATCTATGTACTATCCCAAGTGTCAATTTGTGATGTATAGTTCCACCTCTCATCGACGACTACACCTAGATATCGGCCTCGCGGCGCCGAAGAACTGGTGAGCCATCTATTCTTACTTTTGGGTTCCTTACGAGTTGTCCCTTAAGTAGTAAATACCGTGGGCTGTACAAGGCATCCCGGACCATGTGGTCTATGAGTGCCCCCTCTTCGACGACGTAGCAGAGCAACTAAGGCAACTACCAAATCACGACACGTACCACCTGCTCACGCAAGAGGACCATTTTCAAATACTAAATAAACTCGCTAACAAAATATCGAGCCAAGTTTTCGAAGAGTTTCTAAGGAACAATCAACAATAAAAACCCGATTTAGACTCCGTGCGCATGTCCTGTTCCGCCGAGGCGTGGACTTGGCCAGCCGTTTCACGGCTGGGATTCGCAACGTCTCGGACTAGGGGGAGGGTGCACATTCCGACCGCTCAAGACACGAACTGAAAATGACAGTAAGAATTAGGTTAGATGTAGGATATGATAGGATAATCCCACTAGCTTAGAATTGCCGTGATTCAAATAATTTGGGCCAACCCGGTGCCAGGGGCATGCCCACTGGGTTAGCTCGGTGGGCACGGCCGATAACGTAGGTTTATAACACGCTGGCAAACCTGTAACGCTGCAGGCCGTGTAGATTAGTTCAGTGGATAAAGTAGCAGATAAAGGAAAATACCAGCAGCGAAGTAACTCTAAGTAACATAGCAATAAAAGAAACATGTAGAATAAGGTAGCAGTAGAATTAGTAAAGCCCATAGTGGAAATAGAAATAGCACTAACACTCCTGTAGTTACGAGAAGCTGCAGTATTTGTAACATAAGTACCAATTAGGACCCACTAATGTATTAGGTACTGGGTTAAACATGTATCACGTAGTTGACAAATGGAGAAATTTTTTATGTAAAAAAGCCAGCCTTTAGCCTTGAAGAGTAATATGAGACTTTCTACACAGTCTTGGTTACACACAGTCTCTTCAGAAATTAGTGACCCAAATATTCTGTAAAATCTTAATATTGTGGGGGGTCCACGGCCTAATTGCGTTTAGAGAATGAGAATATGATGCAAGTAGGCTGTAATCTGTTTATTATTTGTGAAATTGAGTAATTTCAAGCGTGTGTCATTTTCAGGCGCATATTTTAAGCTTCACGCCTCATCGGCTGATTGAACCATGTTTTCATTCTCAAATACTTTGTTTTGCCTTCAGTGCTTCGCGGCGGTTGATTAAATGTGGTGCAGACTCAAGTCAGATCTTACTGAGACGGTTCTCTTTCTTCGTGTACTGTGAATGAGTAGAAATCACTTAAGATTAATATGAGTAGTAATGGGACTACGCGAAGCCCATACTTATACATAAAAATTATTACACCCGATACGAGAGTGCCAATGCAGCAGCTCCGCTTTCGTTCCAGCAGAAAGCTTGGCGCCAATGAGGCGGTAACAGGATGAGACGGACGGAGCCACTTCCTCTGAACAATGCACCGCGAATCTGAGACGCAGCGGTTGCTCGCTCGATTTGTGCCACTTGCCTTGGCCAGAGTGAGGAACTCCGAGTAACGAAACGAAAGGCGCCGAGAGGGAGAAGAGGCGGAAAGAGAAGTGGAAGACGGAGAGAAGCTCCTTTCACGACTGATTAAAGAGGCGGGGTGGCGGTAACAGAGGAAGGCTCTCAGTCTTCAGCGCGGCCCACCCCGCAGAGCAAACAGAGGCGCGCGCCCATCAATAAAACATGCCGCGCCGAGCTCCCATTACGCCTCGGCGCCAACTGTTGCCCCGCCCCGAGGGCCTCCGTTACGTCACGCGCACCAACAAGTGTCCTGGAGGCAAAAGGGCAGCTGACCGTGAGATGTACTGTATTGGCGTACTCACACGCTGGGCTCTGTCCACTTTAGTAGCTGTCCACGGTACTTTGACCATCCTTCCTCCTCGAAAGTTCAGGTTACACTCTACAATTATTCGTAAAGTTATCATATCGGCCTGGGTGCTAAGTTATTTAGCAGACAGACTTCCTCGGGGCACAGTCTTAACAATTCTCAGCGGAAGAATATACATCGAGAAACTAAAGGTAAACAAAATGAAGCCAACTGCGACCTGTAGAAGAAGAAATGCTGTTCAATGTTACTGCGTAACTTACGAAAAGCCTATACTGTATGAGCAAACCATAATGTGCAGTAATAACTTGATAAGCGTTCGGTATGGAATGTATATACACTATGTAGCAAAAGTATCCTAACACCCCCAAAAACATACGTTTTTCATATAAGGTGCATTGTGCTGCCACCTACTGCCGGGTACTCCATACCAGCGACCTCAATAGTCATTAGACTTCGTCAGAGAGCAGAATGGGCGCTCCGCGGACCTCACGGACTTCAAACGATGTCAGGTGATTGCGTGTTACTTGTGTCATATGTCAGTACCGCGAAATTTCTACACTCCTTAACATCTCTAGGTCCACTGTTTCCGATGTGATAGTGAAGTGAAAACGTGAAGGGACACGTACAGCACAAAAGCGTACAGGCCGACCTCGTCTGACAGAGACTGCCGACAGTTGAAGAGGGTTCGTAATGTGTAATAGGCAGGCAACTACCTAGACCATCACACAGGAATTCCAGACTGCATCAGGATCCACTGCAAGTACTATGACAGTTAGGCGGGAGGTGAGAAAACTTGGATTTCATGCTCGAGCGGCTGCTCATAAGTCACACATCACGCCGGTAAAAGCCAAACGACGCCTTGCTTGGTGTAAGGAGCGTAAGCATTGGACGATTGAACAGTGGGAAAACGTTGTGTGGAGTGACGAATCATGAAACACAATGTTGCGATCTGATGGCAGCCTGTGGATATGGCGAATGCCCGGTGAACGTCATCTGCCAGCGTGTGTAGTGCCAACAGTAAAATCCGGAGGCGGTGGTGTTATGGTGTGGTCGTGTTTTTCATGGAGGGGGCTTGTACCCATTATTGTTTTACGTGTCAGTGTCAAAGCACAGGCCTACATTGATGTTTTAAGCACCTTCTTGCTTCCCACTGCTGAAGAGCAATTCGGGGATGGCGATTGCGTCTTTCAACACGATCGAGCACCTATTCATAATGCACGGCCTGTGGCGGAGTGGTTACACGACAATAACATCCCTGTAATGGACGGCCCGCACAGAGTCTTGACCTCAATCCTACAGAACACCTTTGGGATGTTTCGGAATGCTGACATCGTGCCAGGCCTCACCGACCTGCATCGATACCTCTCCTCAGTGCAGCGCTCCGTGAAGAATGGGCTGCCATTCCCTAAGAAACCTTCCAGCACCTGATCGAGCGTATGCCTGCGAGAGTGGAAGCAGCCGTCAAGGCTAAGGGTTGGTCAACACCATACTGAATTCCAGCACTGCCGATGGAGGACGCCACGAATTTGTAAGTTATTTTCAGCCACGTGTCCGGATACTTTTGATCACATAGTTCATTTGTATTTAAGATAATACCTCAAAAATAAGGGTAAGACTGGTGTAATAGATGAAGCTATATGACGAATTACATCTTATCCCAAACCAGTCTGCATTCAAGAAGAGATTGAAGCTTTGTCATTGACATAGCTTCCCTGTCGGCACATACCAACTGATTGCCTTGTGCCCAGCTCTGCCAAACGTTACAGTTTCTATTTGTTTCTCACCCCTTTCCATATCTGTTTTCTTGCTTCCATGCCATCCGGTAAACTTACCGCATTATTAGTCGCTTTTTCTCCGAACAGACAACTTTTTCTCGACATCGTTTCCGTCTGTACTGTTGCCGTACGTTTCTGTTCGATGTCACTACTTACATCCGACAAGAACGTAATAAGCAAAGTGCTTAACGTTAACAAGTGACATTCGTTAGTTCCAGATATTCATTATACAGATATTGACATTACAGCAACAACAACTATAATAATAATAATAATAATAATAATAATTAGTATTAAAGCCCTTAAACGCTTCTCGAGTGTCTAGGACAGCTTGAGGTATCGGCGGATAATTCGTGCGGATCACAGTAAGGCGGTTTTTTGTGTTTGGCATACGGACATTATTATTATTATTCTCCAATCGTATTGACCAACTAGGATCACGTTAACAACTGCAGTTCCTCTTCTTCCTTTGTTGTTGTTTCCTATTTTTCCAGTATTCCCTCATTTTCTCCCCATGAAGTCTCTTCCTTTCTTCTGTCCATGTTGTTCCCGATGTTGTTCCCCATGTTGTTTCCAAACTTAGTATTTCGTTTTTAAAACGGTTTCATTCTATTTCTGATTCTTTGATGTTGTTTCTTTCAAGAACTTTTCTTACTTCTGTAATCCATGCTTTTATCGATTTCTTCTTCCAGAAATATAGGAGTATTTGTTTTGTTAGTCTATTTCCATTCATTCGGTGGAGATGTCCAACAAAGGTTAATCTTCGTTTGGCCATTACTTAAGATATTTTCTCTATATTTTTGTAGATCCCCTCATTACTTCTTATTTTCCAACCATCTGCAGTTTTCATTGCACCCATTATTTTTCTAATAATCCTTCTTTCCAGTACCTCTAGTTTGTCCATCTTGTAGTTAGTTCATCGTTAGGCATTGAGATCCATATAAACATTCTGGTCGTACCACTGTGGTGTAGTGTTTTGGATTTGTTTTTCTAGCTATACATTTCCTGTTGTAAATATTTTTGGTCAAACCATATGCTCTTTCCATTTTGTTAATTCTTACATCTATTGCAGATTTTTCTAGTCCATTCTGTTGTATAGTTTCTCCAAGATATTTAAATTTATTTACTCGCTCTATTTTACCTATTTGTGTTTCTATGTATTTTGGTGCATTTTTTATATTGTCATGAATTTTGTTTTTTTTTTTTTTTCAGCTGAAATTTTGAGACCAGTTCTGTTTTCTAATTGTTCCAGAATGTTTATTTGAGCAACTGCTTCTGTCAGGTTTTCTGAAAGTATTGCGAAATCATCCGCAAAAGCCAAACAGTTTACCTTAATTCCATTTGTTTTCCTACCCAGAGTTATTGGTTTAATTTTGTGATTTTTTAGCTCCGAATTCCAGATCCTTACAATTTTTTCTAGAACACAGTTGAACAGTAAAGGTGATAAACCATCACCTTGTCTAACACCAGTTTTTATTTCAAAAGGCTGAGATAAATTTGACTTTAGATACTGTACCTGTTAGTGTTTCACGAATTATGTTTGCTAGTTTTGATTTAACACCAAATTCTCTAATGACCTTATCTATCGTTTCTCTGTCTATACAATCAAATGCTTTCTTGAAATCTATAAATGACACTAGTATTGGTTTGCTGGTTATCATTCTATGGCGAATTATTGACTTTAAGTTAAAAATTTGCTCTGCACAGGATCTTCCCTTTCGAAAACCACCCTGATATTCTCCTATTTGTTTGTCTGAAGTATCTACCACTCTGCTGAGGAGAATTTCTGATAATATTTTGTATGCCACTGGCAGAAGTGACACTCCTCTGTAATTACTGACATTTTGTTTGTCTCCCTTTTTATGTAGCGGATGGATTAATGCTGTTTTCCATTCAACTGGAATCTTTTCAGTTTTCCAAATGTTCTCAAAAAGCAGCTGTAGATCCTTTATGATTTTTGGTTCTGACCACTTCAATAATTCTGCTGTAATGGAGTCTTCACCACTAGCTTTATTGTTTTTGAGTGTTTCGATGGCTTCATGAATTTCTAGCTCTGTTGGCGGGAAATCTTCCTCTAGATTTTGAGGTGTCACTGGAAATTCTAATTTATCTGTTGGAACTGGACAGTTTAACAACTTTTCAAAAAAATTTGCTAGAATTTCACAATTTTCTTTATTATTTAATCCTATTTTGCCATTTTCATCTTTGAAACAAATACTTGGTTCCTGATATCCTATAAGTATGTGTTTAAAGATTTGGTAAAAATTTATAGAATTATTTTTGGTGAAATTTTCTTCTATTTGAATAAGCTGACAATTTTCAAAGTTCCTTTTGATTTTCCGGATTATTTTTGATGTTTCTTTTATTTGTTGTCTGAATTGTTCAAGGTCTTCCTCTTTTTTCGAACATCTCCATTTTCTCCATGTTTGAGCTCTTTGTATTATTATTATTATTATTATTATTATTATTATTATTATTATTATTATTAGCTGATCCCAACCACATATTGCTGGGCTCAGTCTGGTTAAATGGAAAAGAAAGAAAATAGAAAGGACACGCTTCTAATATGTATGGGAATTGAATAGACGTCCTACTCTCTCTCTCCCAACTGTCTCTGTCCATGCCCTCCTGCCCTTCTTTTTCTCCTATCTCCTCCTCCTTCCTCTCTCTGTCCAGCGCCCGCTCCGCCTCTCTCTGTCCACCTTCTTGTCCTCCTCTCTCTCCCTCTCTATCAGCTTCTCCCTCCTTTCTCTGTCCTGTTCTCCCCTCTCTGCCAATCTCCTCCTCCTCCCTCTCTCTTTCAATCGATCGTATTCGAATGCAACGTTATATCAAAATTTCAGATCAATCGGTGAAGAACTTTCAGAGATTTACGATTTTGAACAAATGAACATTACATTTTTATTTGTATACATTACTTTGAATTTTGCGTTGCATGCGAGTACGCTCATGTTTTATATACCTGCTGGAGTGACGCACAGTGTATAAATATAGACATTGTCATCAAAAATCTTATGTTTGTTTCTTAAAAATCTTAACTCTCCGAAATTTCTTCTCCGATTTTCTCTGAAATTTTGACACAACGTTGCATTCGAATACGTGCGTGTTTTCGTAACCACATGATACACACATCAAAAAAGTATTGCAGCACCTCGGTTCCGAGAGTTCCGGAACCTGTACAGAAAACATCATTTCTACCCTTTCTATTGCTCATGAAAATCACACATTGCATGTTGTACCACCACACAGCGAGACCTTGACAGGTGGTGGTCCAGATTGCTGCACACACAGGTACATCTAATACCCAGTAGTACGTCCTCTTGCATTGATGCGTACCTGCATTCGTCGTGGCATACTATCCACAAGTTCATCAAGGCACTGTTGGTCCAAATGGTTTGAATGGCTCTGAGCACTATGGGACTTAACATCTGAGGTCATCAGTCCCATAGAACTTAGAACTACTTAAACATAACTAATCGAAGGACATCACACACATCCATGATCGAGTCAGGATTCGAACCTGCGACCGTAGCGGTCGCGCGATTCCGGACTAAAGCGCCTAGAACCGCTCGGCACAGCGCCGGCACTGTTGGTCCATATTGTCCCACTCCTCAACGCCGATTCGGCGTAGATCCCTCAGAGTGGTTTGTGGGTCACGTCGTCCATAAACAGCCTTTTTCGATCTATCTCAGGCATGTTCGATAGGATTCATGTCTGGAGAACATGTGGCCATTCTAGTCGAGCGATGTCGTTACCCTGAAGGAAGTCATTCACAAGATGTGCACGATGGGGGCGAATGCCTCGCCAATATGTTGTTGATATGGTCGCACTATCGGTCGGAGGATGGCATTCACGTATAGTACAGCCGTTACGGCGCCTTCCATGACCACCAGTGGTGTACGTCGGCCTGGCATAACGCTACCCCAAAACAGCAGGGAACCTCCACCATGATGCACTCGCTGGACAGTGTGTCTAAGGCGTTCAGCCTGACCGGGTTGCCTCCAAACACGTCTCCGACGATTGTCTGGTTGAAGGCATATGCGACACTCATCGGTGAAGAGAACGTGATGCCAGTCCTGAGCGGTCCATTTGGCATGTTGTTGGGCCCATCTGTACCGCGCTGAATGGTGTCGTGGTTGCAAAGATGGACCTCGCCATGGACGTCGGCAGTTGTGCATCATGCAGCCTATTGCGCACAGTTTGAGTCGTAACACGACGTTCTGTGGCTGCACGAATAGCATTATTCAACATGGTGGCGTAGCTGTCAGGGTTCCTCCGGGCCATAATCCATAGGTAGCAGTCATCCACTGCAGCAGTAGCCCTTGGGCGACCTGAGCGAGGCATGTCATCGACAGTTTCTGTCTCTCTGTATCTCCTCCATGTCCAAACAACATCGTTTTAGTTCACTCCGGACGCCTGGACACTTCCCTTGTTGAGGGCCCTTCCTGCCAGAAAGTAACAATGCGGACGCGGTCGAAACGTGGTATTGACCGTCTAGGGATGGTTGAACTACAGACAACACGAGCCGTGTACCTGCTTCCTGGTGGAATGACTGGAACTGATCGGCTGTCGGTCCCCTCCGTCTAATAGGCGCTGCTCATGCATAGTTGTTTATATCTGTGGGCGGGTTTAGTGACATCTCTGAACAGTAAAATCAAATGGTTCGAATGGCTCTAAGCACTATGGGGCTTAACATCTGAGGTCATCAGTTCCCTACACTTAGAACTATTTAAACCTAACTACCATAAGGACTTCACACATATCCATGCCCGAAGCAGGAATCGAACCTGCGAACGCAACAGCAGCGCGGTTCCGGACTGAAGCGCCTGGAACCTCTCGGCCACAGCGGCCGGCCTGAACAGTCAAAGGGACTGTGTTTGTGATACAATATCCACAGTCAACGTCTATCTTCAGGAATTCTGGGAACTGAGGTGATGAAAAACTTTTTTTGATGTGTGTATATAATGTGTCCACGTTCCGTTAGGACTGTGTCTATGTAAAATAAAAGTCATGGAATATGTACACAAAATTAGTGTATTTATTCGAAACCGTCTCCCCCTGATTCCAAACACAGCTGAAATCGTTTTAAAAGTGGTTTGAAAGAGTCACTGTAATCCCTTTTGTGGGTTGCAATTAGTAGTGCAGTACAATTTTCTAGGATGTCCTTAAGTGCATCATAACGGTGCCCTTTTATTGCCAGCCTCAATCTGGAGAACAACCAGAAGTCGGCTGGAGCCAAATCCTGTGAATACAGTGGGTGATCCAGCACTGTGATCCGTTTGCTAACCAAAATCTCGAACACAGTCTTTGCTTTGTGGGCTGGTGTGTCGTATTAGAGCAGTAACCAGGAAGCTGCCTCTCGATATTCGGCTCGAATTCGACGGATTCTCGTCCACAAACGTTGGAGGTGCCTCACTACACCACTGCCATTTTCCGACGTGTCAGACATCTACTGTTACATTCGCGGCCAGGGTGCCTGCTGCATCTTTGATTTTCTACACAACAGTTTTTTAAACTTCAAGGATCACAATGGCGTAAGTCGCCACGAGAGAGAGTTACAATTTGGAATTTCACACAAGCAATGCTATCGAAACTGTGGCACTTTTGTATATAGTTATATACCATATGGCGCTCAGGTAGGTACAGAAACCACTTGCGTATTCGAAAGCAACGTTGGATCAAAATTTCAAAGGAATTGGTGAAGAACTTTCGGAGATATGAGATTTTGAACAAATATACAACTCGTTTACCAGATATCGAATAGTTTCCGCATTGCAACTTGTACAACACCTATGGTAGTACACACTAAAGAACAACACAAGTGCGTGCACTAGTTGTGTGGATTCTGACCAGTAACGAGACAACTGACCATCACAGGTTGCTTACAGAAAGACCACCGGCAGCGGCAATACGCACTTCCAGTCTGGTATGGAACGACTGCTCCATACTTGCTAGCATTCCGGAGGAGATGTTCGAACAAGCTGCAGTAAGACGTCGTTGCATAGCATTGGGTGTATTTGGCGTGTTCTAATAGAAAAAATGGTTCAAATGGCTGTGAGCACTATGGGACTTTCATCTGAGGTCATCAGTCCCCTAGAACTTAGAACTACTTAAACCTAACTAACCTAAGGACATCACACACATCCATGCCCGAGGCAGGATTCGAACCTGCGACCGTAGCGGTCGCGCGGTTCCAGACTCAAGCGCCTAGAACCGCACAGCCACACCGGCCGGCGTTCTAATAGAAAACGTCTCTCAGCTTTCCCCACAGAAAAAGTCTACAAACGTCAAATCCGGGGAACGGGTCAACCAAAGTACAGGATCTCTGCGTCCAATACAACTATTTGGAAACAATTCGTGAAGACTTGCTGTAGTACTTCTGCACTATGCTGTGGACAGCCATCATGTTCGTACCACAGGTTCCTATTAGTCTGCAGAAGAAAGTCTTCTAGCATCCGTGGAAGATGGTCTGTTTGGAGGCTGCGATATTTTATGCGCGTTTAGTGTTCCGTCATGAAAAGCGGGTCTGTGAGTTGATGGTTCAATATCCCACCCACACGTTTACTCTTCATGGAAGCTGACGTTCCAGCTGACGAAGCCATAGGGGACTGTCAATCGACCGATAGTGCATGTTTCGGCGGTTTACCTGGCCATGATTGGTAAATTTGGCTTCATCACTAAACAGGATGCACGGTACATCTGGAGCACCCTGTCTTAATGCCTGTGTACGGAAGTTAACAGGATTCTTATAATCGTTTCCATGCAGCTCTTGATGGGTAGGGGTGGAATTTACGTCGCTGGAGGATGCGTAGAACACTTGCCTGATTCATGCCACTTCCTCGTGAGACTGCGCGAGAGCTAGCATTCGGGATCAACTGCATCAGCAACAAGAGCATTAATTTCTACTTCTTCTGTCGTCAATTGCTTCCTTCTGTTACGCTGTCTACGTGTTACACTATCACTTTCACATAACTGATTGAAGAGACTGAGAAATAATTGCCGAGAGATTTGACGTCTATTGGGACATACCACCGCATACAATATACAAGACTGAACAGCATTCTTCCTACACTCTTCATACACATAGAGAAGAGTGAGCATTCCGATACGCAGAACAGGTTTTGTTTTCTCAACATACATAGCCACCATGATCACGTGATCTCGTAGGTCTGTCCGCAAAGCGCCTTGAATGTTTAGAATGTCATTCATCGCATAGCTGGTACAAACAGATTTTCGTAGGTTCCGTGGATATGCTATAGACACTTCGTAAACATTATAAAAATTTGCATTTGATACGTGGAATAAACCGGACCCTTTTATCTTTGAAGATAAAAACGAAGAGACATTTTTGCTTGTTTGCGACAACTGTCACAGCCCAGATGCATTCATTTTTTGATACCTTGAACAGCTGACACTATCTTTGGATTTTACATGGAACTTAATTGTATTGCTGAGTCTGTTGTGGTTAATTTTTGCTGAGATAGCATTGCAAAACGGCTTAATAGCAAGCCAGTGCCTTTGATAGAATCCCAAAAAGTGAGGTACTGGATTTGACGCACATTAGCGATTATACCACCTGCTTTTCCGTCCATTTTTTTCCAGTTTTCGCATGTTTCTTTTCTTCTTGCCTGTAGGCTAGAGCACAATTTTGCGTAGTGGTAACACCTTGACGTATTTATTTTGCGCAAATTAAGATACATATTCCCACTACATTACAGACTAAATAAAACTGAAACAAAAACAAAAAAATTGCGATCGCTGGTTAAGTGTACTACGAAGTCAAATGTATCCCAATTATTAAAAATATACATGACACATTTCACTCTACTCTCGACGACCCTCCAACCTCCCACAACACACTGAAAATGGCATGAACTTACAACACAGTTGCCTCCGTAACACTTACTTTAGCTCCTCAATGTCATCTGTTTAGGTGTAGACCATGTAACAATATGAAGGGAAATGGACAATGAATGCACGAAAGAGTTTGGTGGCATAATATTATATGCCTGTCAAACAAATGGTAAACACAGTAACTTGAAGGTATTTCCAAAAAGGCAGCTGAATTTGTTCTTTGATTACAGTGTGTGTGTGTGTGTGTGTGTGTGTGTGTGTGTGTGTGTGTGTGTGTGTCATTTTTGTTCCCCATTATTATGGTTCTCATTCAGTCTGTTCATTTCTTATTGACTCATTTGCAAAGCAGAATACACAATCGAGGATGTCGGTCTTGTGATAAAAAGAAATAAAAGAAGTGTTCTGTACCAGATCTGTGCAGAAAACGTATTTAAGATAAATACTGAAATTTCTCTCAGTACAGCATATCATATGTTCCAGCTTCCATGCACAGGGTTTATGAAAAGAAATCATCCGATTTAAAAAAATCATAACTATTATGTTATTTGAGATATGTGCGTGAGGAACATACTATTGGAAAGAGCAAACTCTCGGGTTTTACATGGCACAGGAAAAAGAATCATCCGATTTAAAAAATCATAACTATTATCGTATTTGAGATAAGGTGTATGATCCATTATTCTTTGCCGAGAACACTGCTACTGGAAGCACATATCTCGATATTCTTGGGAACTTTTGTTTCCTTCAGTTGGAGACTGATTCGATCGACTTCATTTACCAACAGGGTAGGGCACCGCCACACTGGCATCTGGAAGTGCGGGAATTTTTAAATCAAAGGATTACTGAACTATGGAGAGATCGTACTGGACCAAATGGCCTCCAAGGTCACTGGATCTGAGAGTATGTGGTTATACAGCTGACAGCATTGACATACGCCATGTCTCTCAAGAGGGGCCATATTGAACCCCTATGAGAAGGTATGAAAAAAACTTTTTGCGTTTTCCGTTCACCAAAAACCAAAATTCATTGTATATGTTTATTAGTTTCAGAAATATAGACGTGCCAAATCGCATGATTCTTTTTGATACATCTTGTACTTCAAAGATATTCATTACACATTTGCTATTAGTATATATTCAACTTCCTGTCTAATTTCAATTCTCTCTGTGTGCATACATTCACAGATTTTCTTCTCTACTCTGCAAAACGTCCTATCCAACCAAGAGTAGAATATTTCGCGAAAATTTTGATTTTGAATAAAACACGAAACTTTTTCTTCATGTTACATACTACTCTAACAAAATTACGATTACTACCAGAAGTGTGTAAAAAAGGAAAAAAAGTCTAAATTTTACGTCTTTTTTAGAGATTCACTACTGTCAAAAAATCTGGGGGTTTCTTGCCATTAATATTTACGAATGATTGCTGCAGATGAGCAAAGGCTTTGTTCACCAATCCTACACATTTTGCACACACGATACTAGATTTGAAACATTTATTCAAAATGAAACAAAAATAGCACAGTGCGGTATCGGTACGTCAAAATACTCATACAACACCAACTGTTTCTTCTTTCATGTGTTTCTCTTTGTATATGTAGCAAATACGGTAATTCTCCATTGCTGTTACGAATAAATAAATGGTGAAAACGCAACAAATACGTGGAATATTAGATGTTTCGAACGCAGATGCATGCACAAACAAACAGCGTCGTCCCGAAATCAGGTGACACTTGCCGTTTAATGTTGACAACATGCGCAGAACGCATTGATCTGTCACACACTAACTGACTAACAAGTCGCAGTCCTCTTAAGGAACACACAAATACACTGTAAGCAAACATAACGTCAACCTAGAAACTACGCAGGTTGAATGGCAGAAGGGAGTATCAGTGTGGGGCATTTTCAAAATACGATATGTCATAAACGACTCGCACTAGAATCCTGTAACAAACACCACTGGCCTTCTAATTTACCCTACTTTCAGTCTGTTAATGTCAATAGGCACTGTTCCATTTAAAAGAGTGTTTGTTTGTGCAAAAAAATACACGTTCTAAATAATGTTAGCCGGCCGCGGTGGTCTAGCGGTTCTAGGCGCGCAGTCCGGAACCGCGCGACTGCTACGGTCGCAGGTTCGAATCCTGTCTCGGGCATGGATGTGTGTGATGTCCTTAGGTTAGTTAGGTTTAAGTAGTTCTAAGTTCTAGGGGACTGATGACCACAGATGTTAAGTCCCATAGTGCTCAGAGCCAGCCAAATAATGTTACAATCTGTTTATTGGCTAACAGTACGAGCCCTTGATTACCAATCCCTTCTGTGACAAAAAAGCACCATCGATAACACTTCCCAATACGCCTGCTTTTATACCATATAAATTGTAATGTTTAGTCACCGACGAAGATGATTTTGAAGACAAGAACAGAAGGGCGGAATTGATGTTATCTCTGAAATTCTAAACACGTTTTAGAAAATTCTATATTTTAAGAACACTGAATGTATTTCCGTGCTTACTACACTACTACGTAATAAAAAGTGCGGATTTATCCTCTGCCTCCCCGGAACTGTGGCGCGGCAATGAAGCAGGGACAGGACTGTCCGTGCCCTGAGTAGCTTCGTAGCACCACCCGATTGCTTTCTCCCCCACCTCTCCATCCTCTCCAGAAACCTGCGTCTTCGAATTGAATCTGCAGTGGTAAGAGAAAGGAGAGAAAAAAGAAGCAGAAGACGAAGAAGTATTGTAGCTGTCAACTTGTTGCGTTCCAAGTTCCTTTAACTGTGGAAGTATCTGCGTTGTTCAATGGAATATCGGCAACTGAAAGAACAAAACACCACAGGCAAAGAGGCACACGAATGTTTCAGAAGATGCACTAGCCAAGTTATACAAAGATGGACGTGGCTGGTAGAATGGGATTTTGGGGGAAATGCTCTAGCATTAATAGAAATGGTTTGGACAAACAGTGAAAGCTAACTCAAGAGCGGTCAGACATGATTTCACTCTTGCCTCTGGATATGACTCTAGCGCATTAAGCGCTCTGCCATTTCGCGAGGGAATTTTACTTAATAGGACTTACCAGTGGACTGTGCAACAAACCACCGGGATTCAAGGCTTTATGTCGTCAATACGTTTTACTGATTAGAACGTACATTTGGGGAGACACGGCCAGCTTTCTGGGTTGCAGGAAATTGCCACGAAATGGTAGAATAGTTGCATCAGAAATGATTAAGCTTCAGTGCTTGGCCAGATGTTATTGTCGAACACCGTGTAAACGAAAGATTCATTGTGGGGAACGTAACCATACTGCACTTTTAAAAAACTATTTTACTGCTGTATTTGTCTCCCTCCACCCCCTGCATTCCATAAGAATATCTGAGTATTTAGCACGTTTGTGTCCACTCCCTCCCCCCTCCCACACAAACACATATACACGCACGCGCAAACAAAAACCACGACGCACCACCTAGAAATTATCCGAAAGGGACGTCGGTAGATATGATGTACATGTACAGACAAACAAATGACTACAATTTCAGAGAAACTGGATAATTTATTTAAGAGAAAGAGATTCACATATTGAGAAACTCTATAAAGCGTTGGTCCACCTCTGGCCCTTATACAAGTACACTTACAAAGTGTGTTGACAGGAGCGATGTTCGCCAAGTCACACTTTACCTTTGAGCATAATTGACCTCTGTCGGTTAATAATTTTAAGTGTGGTAACTGGAGCGATGTTCTCCAGGTCACACCTTAGCTTTAAACATAATTCCGCTGTCATTCCCCAAGTTCAATGGCAGTGGTCACCAGGCCCGAATTATGATGGCAGTGGTCCACACACAGTTTTTACAGTATGTATGTGTATCATCTCCACGAAGGAAAATTGAGTACCCCATTGCCGCCACATTATCTCCTAATACAGTGTTTTCTGCAACTCATAACCATAACTATTTCATATGGCCCGTATTGCCGGATGTTACAGATTAGTTATAGGCATGTTCATAAGTTCAATCATGACGATTTGTGTGCTAAGTCAATACGATGTTCATGCGTTGTAACCATAGCTAAACAAGTGCTTAACAATTACGTCTTAAAAATTTCTAGACCTAGTCATAATAATGACGATGTTGGCTTTATATTAAGCTTTCCAATCCTAAGTTCTTTTTAGGTAATTAAACTTCGTGCTTAAGCACAAAAATTTTCCTAGATAGGCCATACCTTGTAAGCACATGATGTCCTCCTCATATTACGACCAACGAATACTTCATAAATATTAAGACAGTCGACCTAAGTACGTTCTGCACAGGATAACATACACGCCCTTTTCCCCAGCTATACCTTTTATTTCACTTTACTAGTGAATTCAAGGTCAGGAGTAAAGTTCCCGTCTTGGCCCAACAAGTAACTATCATACAGTTTATGCGCAGGCGCAAGGTATTGTGTCCGCCTAGGCGGGCATCATGACGCTACGGTCAGTTCCAGTACAGCACTCGTGGCTGCAGCATCGCGGTCGGGAAGTGGGGCCGAGCCAGTTTCAGATAAGTTTTTACAGTCTGACGATAATTTATGGACTTTTATTTTTAGCTTGACGATGTCCACTATGGACAAACGGTAGTTGCTGTTATTCTGAAGAAGGCTGGGTTATCCCGACTGAAACCTAGGTAAATTCTAGGTAAACAGTGCAACTGAGGCTGTTAGTTATTTAAATTAAAATTAATATTTATACAGTTGCTGACAGGGCCGCGAAATGTTGAAGATATTTAAAATCCCGAGATGGTTAGAGGGCCCTGCCCATTATATTCCAAACGTTCTCCGTTGGGGAGAGACCCGGCGGCACAAAGACGAACTGTAGAAACTCATCATACCGGGAACCTTTGGTTGTCATCACAGCACAGCGATACGTTGACGTTATTCTACGCCCCCTCTGTTGCCCTCCATGGCAGGTCGGCCAAGGCTTACGTTTCAGCAAGGTAACGCCAACCCACACACAGATTGATTTTCTGCTGATTATCTTTGTGCTAGCCAAATCCTTCCTTGGCCAGTAAGATCACCTGATCTCTCCTCAATAGACAACGTTTGGAGCATAATTGACAGGGTCCTCCAACCAGCTCGGGATTTTTACGATCTTAGTGACAATTGGACAGAATTTGGCACTAAATCCCTCAGGAAGGCATCCAACAGCTCTATCAGTCGATGACAAGGCGGTTAACTGCTTGGACGAGGGCCAGAGATTGACCAAAGTGTTAATGGCTAGCTCAATTTGTGAAGCTCTTTCTCTTGAATAAACCATCCAATTTTTTTCTGAAATTGTACAAAATTTTTACTCTTTACATATACATCACGTCTAGCGATTTCTGTCTCATTCGGATAATTCCTTCGTGGTGAGTCATTTTTTGTGTTAAGAGGGTATATTGTGTATACGACTTTAATAACCCAGAAAAATGTGCTAAAGTTCTTGCAACTGATACATATAAAGTGAATAAGATCATATATGCACCTTTATTTCATTTCGTGCGGTCTTAACGCATGTATGGAACGAAGCATAAAATGTTCAGGTGTAAATAGCAGAATACACAAACAACTGTGACACATAAACGCATTACAGTATTCCTCACTTCAGTTGCAGCTTCAGACATGTGCTATACACACAATTGCAAGCAAAAACGTTACATGTAACGAACGTGTCCGAGGATACAACTGAGTGAAGAATACTGCTTAGTGTTTGGGTGCCACAGTTGTATATACATTATGTGTTTACTGTTTACAATTAAATGTTTTGAGTATCGTCCTAGAAATGCACTAGGATCGAAACGAGACGACACGCCATTCACTAGAACAAATGATACTGTACCTAACTCACTCACTTTCCATGTAATTGAATGCATGCCCATCAGCACATTTTTCAGTATTATTCAAGTCACCCAAACAACATATAAAAGTGTGTTCTCGGAGTCTTTCGCAGTGGCATTCGTAAAAAAAAAAGTTCAAATGTGTGTGAAATCTTATGCGACTTAACTGCTAAGATCATCAGTCCCTCAGTCCCTAAGCTTACACACTACTTAACCTAAATTATCCTAAGGACAAACAAACACACCCATGCCCGAGGGAGGACTCGAGCCTCCGTCACTACGTCACTAAAATCTTCGCGGTTTACAAGCCGCGTTATTTCGAGTAAAACACTCGAGCTTTCGACAGCTGTCTCCACCATCTTCATCAGGGGTTGGAATCATTGACTGCACGGTATTCTGCTTATATGGATGTCATGGCAGCCTCTGGAACCTTCCAGAGAGGGCCGGTGTGGAAGACAATTTGGGCAGCTGCTAACGGCTCCATCCCACAGCGGGACCGGATCCACGAGAAAAACTGGCCCTGCAACGAACTTGTGACGTCACACTAGTCGGCTTGTCCGCCATACTTAGCGTAGGCTCGGCTTCGTGCAGTACCGCGGGAAATCAATACGTAATCTAAAAGTACCCACTAAAAGTCTTAACTCTGTCGCGTCCTATGAAGAGCTTGCATACACTTAAACGCGCAGTCAGTAATTATTAAACCTGTCTGAAACAGTTGCGGTAACGACTGCTAGCACTCGTAATACCTGCAGTGTCACGTGCTGTGACGTACGCGCCACAGTCTGTCATTCTCGTAGACTTCGCCATGTTTGGGACTACCGCTCCCGCGTCCCTGCAAGCGTCAAACCTATGTCTTTGGCTTCGTTCAATGTCAAAAGCCCCCCACCTCAACTCCTACTACGCGTCTACCCCTTGCCTCTGCTGAAATTGTAGCTGTTTATTTTAATCTCGACCGTTTATTTGATAACAGAATTCCAGTATGATGTTGTCTGGGCCAGAACTCTCGTTTATTGTCTACTCGTCTATTTGATGCCCGTTTTCTAGGCAATATTCACCCACGGCCGATCTCTCATGTTCCTTTTGTCTGATGATCGCGAATGCCCTGCACAACGCTCAAACAACGTCAAACTGGGATTCTTTTTTATGGCATTTAATCTCTACTGTTTAACAGTTCTCATTTCATACAAGAAGTGGTGCCTTATACAACTGATAATCACTCTGGCGTGATTTTAATTTTATTGTATCGCAGTTCAGCCGTAACAAATTACAAGTAGGCCTATGGACTTCCGATCATTGTAGGACTGGCAACAGTAAGACTCCATAATAGCGGATTCCAGCAGAAGACGGTTAACAGGTGCAGAAACGTAGTTTGTCTGTTGAGTGGAGCGAGCGAGCGCTGGCCTACCGTCGTGACGTGCGCGCTGCGACCTGTCTTCGTCGCAGGCCTCGGGTCAACACCGACTCAAAGGAAGGCCGCGGCGCTCGTTCGTGACGTCACGTCAGCTAGGCACGGCGAACGCCTGGTCTGTTGCAGGAAGAAACGCCTGGGCGTGCTTATCACTATAAATCTCTTATTTTTGGACAAAATGTTTGGTATTGTTTTGGATTCTGCAGTTTTATTTAGATGAAAGATTTTCTTACTATCGTAAAGCTACAAATGAAGATCATAGTTCTGTATTACTGTTACTGAATCCTGTCGAAACGAACGTAGATCAATATGAGAAGATGCTTCGCCCCATTGCGAGCTTCGGAAATTTTACATTCAAGTAACTATATTTACTTGATGCATTTTGTTATCGAAACTTACCCCAACCCCCTTACGATGAACTCTTTTCTTTTATTTATTTATTTATTTATTTTCGTTTGATATCGTCACTGGAAATGTGAACTAATTTACATGTGTAAATGTCCAACTGTTGCCAGTCATTAGATTACAGTCGTTTTCAACGAAAGGAATTCTAAACAGCAAACAAAATAGCTTCATACATCGAAAATTCTGCTGAGCTTAAACTTTTTTAAACATGCACATTAGAAAAGATAAATATTCCCCTCTTGCTACTGAAAGGAGAAACTTAATAAGGTAAAAAAATTTTATTTGATAAAACAAGTATCTCTCTTTTGCCTCTTCTTCTGTCCCCCACCCTCACCCCCAACGTGTACAATCGCAAGACATTTCATTAACATTCAGTGCTCCTCACCCCATAGTCAACCAAGATACCTAAAGAAGAGCACCAATATGTTCACAGTTTCTTGTAAAAGCAACCCAGTACAAACGTAACTTCCTCAGATTTACAAATAAGGTAAAGAAGCACGAATTCTGTTGTTGCTGCACCATGAAGTTGTGTTTGTATGTCAATCCTTAAAACAGGTGGAAATTTAAGTTCAGGAGTACACTCTTTGTTAAGAAGTGTAATGAATTCCACAATTAATTGATTGCAGAAATCTCTCAGAACAATGTGTGTTGGTCAACTACCGCCAATAGTTTCACATTTTCCTGTGTCAGAGAGGGAGACACCACCATTATGAGTATGCCTGCAACAGACCTGGCGTTTCACTGCAGGCAAATGCCGGGATGGTTCCTCTGAAAGGGCACGGCCGACTTCCTTCCCAATCCTTCCCTAATCCGATGAGACCGATGACCACGCTGTCTGGTCTCCTTCCCCAAACCAACCAACCAACAAGACTTGGCGTTCGCCGTGCCTAGCTGACGTGACGTCAAGAACAAGCGCCGAGGCCTTCCTTTGAGTCGGTGTTGCTCGGGTTCGCGCCATGTGACGTCACTCGGTCCCACGGCGGGACGGAGCAAAGACACAAGGCCTACGCACAGCGGCCATATTGGCACGTGACGTCACAAACTGTTGGCCATCTTATCTTCAGTTGGCAGTCCCGTTGGCGTGGATGTTGTGTTGAAAGTGTGTGACACGTGAAAGTGATATATATATTTAATACAGTATTCGTCTACATTTCTTCGAAGTATGGGATACAATTGCTGCGTTTCCTTTTGCCAGGAAAATTATATATCCCAAAAAGGCATGAAAGTGCACATGTTTCGATTTCCCAAATGTGTGAAGTTGAGAAATCGCTGGATTGCAGCTATTCCCAGACAGGAATTTGTGTCTACGCATCATTCAAGGGTAAGCAAAAATTTTTTAGCGTGTTATTTGTTTCCATTGCACCACATTTGCCAATTGTTTTTAAAAGCAGTTATGTATCTTGTACCAGTATAATTTGTTTCTTAATTCTGAACCATTGCTGCGAGGTTAATAGGAATCTGGCCACGAAATGTCTCTCGTGTTTGCAACTATTGTCACACAGAATAGTTACATTAATTAGTGTGTCTCGAAAATGTTTAGTATTCCTTATCACTCCTACCAGATTATTGAGTTTCCAGTAATTTTATATGGAAGAGGTACAGAATGATTTTGTTCAGTTTACATATACAGCTATTCGGAAATTTCATTTGACTTAACTACCTTAGAAAATTGCTTTAATGAATTCAGCTTTCGAGAGATTAAGCAGTATAGAAAGCAGAATTTCGAGGTAAGTGCATTACGATTAAATTAACAGCGCTCTGCGACACGAATTTCAGTCAAGGATATAGGAGAAACAGTCTTTTCATGTTTAAGTTCTAAAGTTCTGGAGACACAGGGAAATAAAATATTTTTTCGTGTTTTTTCATTTATTAAACATTATGTTTCGTGCGAGGTCAGCAAATTTTGAAGTGGAGAGGAAAATTAACCAGGGAAACAAATTCTTAAATTCTGTGGGAGCTCCAGCTGCTTTATTTAAAACTTAAAACGTCTGCATGTTGTTGAATATTGCCGATTTTTTACTGCTAGAAAGCTTAGTTCCTGAGGTAAAAGACAGAATTTAACATTACAGTTTGTATTCAAGCCTAGAGACGCGTACTGAAGGCAAATCGTCAAAATAATTTTACATCTTGAAATAACATAGGTCAGTTTTGTTCAGTTACTTTACACAATGATATAAATTTCCATACTTTCATTACAAGGACATGTAGAAGAGGAAAGCACGAGAATCCCTATGCAGTTTCACCTCTAAAACTCGTAAAGTTCGTATAGCTGCAGAGTGCTTAACAGGAGCGTTCCGATACAGACCCGGCCGTCAGTATGTGACGTCACCGGTGTGCGCGCAGGCCTGTAGTCTAGGTGGTGTTGGACGGAGCCGCTAGATCCCCAACTTGTCTTCCGCGCATGTGCCACTCCGGCCCTCTTTGGAACGTTGCAGACGCTGTCTGTACGTCTATATAAGCAGAACACCGTACCAGCCCAGGCGGTGAGTGATTTCAACTTCTGACGGCGATGCGGAGACAGTTGTCGATAGCTCGAGTTTTTTATTCGACATGACGCGGCTTGTAAACCGTGAAGATTTTATTAAAACACGTACAGCGGTGCTAACTTCTCAGATACTCTAACGCATTGCAAGAGTTTACCATTTGCTGCTGACTAATATAATAGTGTAGTAACACAAATGTAACCATCTGAATATGTACATAAGAGCCCGAAACGGGTCATAGCAATAAAATAGAGCTTTTTAAAAGTGTTCGATGATGGTTGAATTGTTCACCAACTATCTGTAACTGAATACTAGCCTCGCAGTTGAACAAGATCCAGTATGGATAAAACAGACTTGTAAACTAGTTTAATTCCTCAAGACAAAAACATATGCAGTAATTGGCTCTTGCCCTTAAGGTTGTGTCTTTGGTAGTGGGACGTGTTACGTGGCTGACTTATGGCGAATTTCCCAAACTGTTCCACATGATTATTCACCAGTATCTCAACCAAAGTTCCAGCGAAAAACGGATGTCTCTCGGTGTTCCCGTAACATTGCCTGATCGGCTACTCGACTTAAATTCACGTGACGTTTACTTGTGCGGGCGCTTGGAAAGATCTGAATATGATTCGTCACGCTTGTTATATACAAGAGCAGTGTGACAATTGTAGCCTGCCGTAGTTTACCTACACCGACTGTAATGGCTTTGTAGTAATCTGACTAACCACGAACAAATTATTTGTGATTTGCGGCGGCGTGCCGTGCTACTACAAATGCGTCACTGTGGACTGTTACAGTCTACCGAATTACTGATCACTGTTTTCCTACACTTGCGGGAATGTTATCCAGTTAAACAGAACGCCTGACACTTCAGCAACCTGGAGGGGAAACTGGTCAAATTCTATATTGAAAATCTATATATTGCACGGGAAACCACGGCAGTGTTCTAAGCAGCAACACTTCAGCTTTCATCCATACGTACAGGAATTATACAGGGTGTTTAAAAAATGACCGGTATATTTGAAACGGCAATAAAAACTAAACGAGCAGCTATAGAAATACACCGTTTGTTGCAATATGCTTGGGACTACAGTACATTTTCAGGCGGACAAACTTCCGAAATTACAGTAGTTACAATTTTCAACAACAGATGGCGCTGCAAGTGATGTGAAAGATATAGAAGACAATGCAGTCTGTGGGTGCGCCATTCTGTACGTCGTCTTTCTGCTGTAAGCGTGTGCTGTTCACAACGTGCAAGTGTGCTGTAGACAACATGGTTAATTCCTTAGAACAGAGGATTTTTCTGGTGTTGGAATTCCACCGCCTAGAACACAGTGTTGTTGCAACAAGACGAAGTTTTCAACGGAGGTTTAATGTAACCAAAGGACCGAAAAGCGATACAATAAAGGATCTGTTTGAAAAATTTCAACGGACTGGGAACGTGACGGATGAACGTGCTGGAAAGGTAGGGCGACCGCGTACGGCAACCACAGAGGGCAACGCGCAGCTAGTGCAGCAGGTGATCCAACAGCGGCCTCGGGTTTCCGTTCGCCGTGTTGCAGCTGCGGTCCAAATGACGCCAACGTCCACGTATCGTCTCATGCGCCAGAGTTTACACCTCTATCCATACAAAATTCAAACGCGGCAACCCCTCAGCGCCGCTACCATTGCTGCACGAGAGACATTCGCTAACGATATAGTGAACAGGATTGATGACGGCGATATGCATGTGGGCAGCATTTGGTTTACTGACGAAGCTTATTTTTACCTGGACGGCTTCGTCAATAAACAGAACTGGCGCATATGGGGAACCGAAATGCCCCATGTTGCAGTCCCATCGTCCCTGCATCCTCAAAAAGTACTGGTCTGGGCCGCCATTTCTTCCAAAGGAATCATTGGCCCATTTTTCAGATCCGAAACGATTACTGCATCACGCTATCTGGACATTCTTCGTGAATTTGTGGCGGTACAAACTGCCTTAGACGACACTGCGAACACCTCGTGGTTTATGCAAGATGGTGCCCGGCCACATTGCACGGCCGACGTCTTTAATTTCCTGAATGAATATTTCGATGATCGTGTGATTGCTTTGGGCTATCCGAAACATACAGGAGGCGGCGTGGATTGGCCTACCTATTCGCCAGACATGAACCCCTGTGACTTCTTTCTGTGGGGACACTTGAAAGACCAGGTGCACCGCCAGAATCCAGAAACAATTGAACAGCTGAAGCAGTACATCTCATCTGCATGTGAAGCCATTCCGCCAGACACGTTGTCAAAGGTTTCGGGTAATTTCATTCAGAGACGACGCCATATTATTGCTACGCATGGTGGATATGTGGAAAATATCGTACTATAGAGTTTCCCAGACCGCAGCGCCATCTGTTGTTGAAAACTGTAACTACTGTAATTTCGAAAGTTTGTCTGCCTGAAAATGTACTGTTGTCCCAAGCATATTGCAACGAACGGTGTATTTCTATCGCTGCTCGTTTAGTTTTTATTGCCGTTTCAAATATACCGGTCATTTTTGAAACACCCTGTAAATATCATGGGGAAGCGTATACTATAACAGCAAAATAATATTTAACTAACACTATAGTTAAGCATAGTTAAATACAGCAGTTATTGTTGGATTTGCCTCTAGGAGAGTCATACAAGGGAAAAAGAGCACACAGTTATGTAATAACATTTTATGCAAATATGTGATTCTTAATAAGGATAAGAGAGTCTGCTTTACACAAGAATAACAACACACAATGCAATTTTAATGAACCACTGACGCATTGAAAGCTTCATTCCTCCGATTCACGTAAACACAGATACACCAATTCATAGCTTTTGAGTAATAACTGCGTTACTCGATGCAACAGTATATACTTCACGGCCGGATGGTAATCTGAATTGTCCGCCTCTCGAATGCGAGTCCAATATCTGAACAGTGAATCACAGTGCCGCCCAGCTAGGTAAATCATGACGTAATACTGTCGTTGATAATGTCCTCTTTCTCCGATATCAGTTTCATAGACGGTTATCCATTCTGGTCCAGCTTCTGTCGCATCTGATCAACGTTGCGGTCTTCTGCTGGGTGACGATCGGATCGAACAAGTTGATCAGCAATTGCCTTTCCCTACGGGAAGAATATGAAACAGTCATGCGCACGTTTTGTTCTTTGCTCAGACGTTCTATTGCGCACACTTGCACTAATATTTCATACGTCTCTGTTCTCAGCAGTTTGCAGCAAATCTCGATGTTAAAGCTTTGGTCCACTGCAGTAGTATACGAGTTTCCACACTCATTCCGTTTCTCAATCTGTTGCAGCGTGATGTCGTCGGGGCTACATGGAACCTCTCAATATTTCTCTCCATACCTGTGCTGATGCACTAATTTCTAACACACTCCACCAGTGAAATACTAGTAAAGACAGTAAAAGACTTAGAGAAAGTGTTCTCTCGATGCGTGTGCTCACATACTAATTTTTAACAAACTCTACCATTTAAATATTTGCGGAAACATCGTGAGACATGGAGAGGAAGTTATCTTTGCTGATGAGAGCACCATCACAGTATGACATAAACCAGAACTCGTATTAGTGAAAGCAAATGAAACTCTCAAAGATGCTTACAGTTTAACATTGAACATAAAGAAAACAAACAGCATCTACTTTAGCATAAAGAGGCAAGAAAACAACTCCCTCGTGGTGAACACTGCCGATAAATTTATAGATTGCGTAACAAACAAAAGGAGTTTAGGGATGCATATTGAGAGTCAATTAACGAGGAATAAACCGGCAAAGATACTGCCAAAAAGAATGTCATCAATATGTTATGTTCTTAGGGTTCCATCATCTTTATGTAATAGCTAATGTCTTGCGGTGGCCTACGGTACCTACGTACACTCAAATTCGTATCTATGGAATTCTTCTCCGAGGATCACAAGAGTAAAAAACGGACAAAATTTTCAAACTGCAGGAAAGAGCTCTAAGAATAATAACTAGAAGCAACAGTGTGGCTCATTATAAAGCAGTGTTTAAAAAGCTGGGTATCCTTGGTACATCGAGTAGTACACCTACCAACCTATTATGCATATCAGGGAAAAAAGTACTAAGCAGTTCACTAATAGTTCTGTACATAATCATGGAACAAGAGCCAATATGGAGATACATTTAGCGAGGAAAAACAAACAAACAACTCTGAACAGCATAAAGGATGACAAAGATTATCAAAATAAATGTTTACAAAGGCAGCTAAAAATGCTTATGGAGGAACGCTGTTTCAGTTTTTTCAGACTGAAAGGAGGACATGAAGATATAGATGCGGCATAGTTGCATGCTTACGGCTGTGAAGTCAGTTTTCCGACCAGGCCGGAGACAGTGAAAAAAGATGTTCATGGGCCAGGAGTCACCAGTGTGTGTGTGTGTGTGTGTGTGTGTGTGTGTGTGTGTGTGTGTGTGCGTGTGAGAGAGAGAGAGAGAGAGAGAGAGAGAGAGAGAGAGAGAGATTCGGCGGGATGCAGATTGCACTGTCCGGTCATCCTGATTTAAGTTTTGTGTAATTTTTGTAGATCATTTCTGGGAAATTACAAGTGGTTCCTTCAGCAAAGCCACGACCGACCACCTGTCCTATCCTCGCAAAAATATGTTCTTTTTTTTTCCTACCCATTTTTCGTTGCCAAATCCTGTGTCATTGCGGGATGAGCCTTGGATGAATAAATAAATAAATAAATAAACACATAAATAGTCCATTCATCGAACATGTTACGAGTTACCGTAGTTTAACTTTCGACTATTATACAATTAAATTAGTGCGTCCCTAACACTGCTTCACGTCGCAAAACAATGAGAATCTACTTGTTATGATACTTTATTAAATTGCTTCATGCCTGGCTCATCATCGGAATATCAGAAACAATTTTGATACAAAGTATCAGTGTGTTTGTCTCTTAGGTTGTGGGAGGGCCGCGCGGGATTAGCCGCGCGGTCTCGGGTGCTCCAGTCATGGACTGTGCGGCTGGTCCCGGCGGAGGTTCGAGTCCTCCCTCGGGCATGGGTGTGTCTGTTCGTCCTTAGGATAATTTAGGTTAAGTAGTGTGTAAGCTTAGGGACTGATGACCTTAGCGGTTAAGTCCCATAAGATTTCTCACACATTTGAACATTTTGTTGTGGGAGGATTTCGCTGTTAATGTTTCTTCCCATTATTTTGTAAACACTTTTGAAGGAAATTTACTTTTGTAGTGGATTCATGTCAAAATAAAAAAATCACACCGTTGATGTTTGTCAGTTTGTTTATAATGCCCAGCAGCAGATACCAGCCTCCTCTATTGCCTAAAATAAGCTCTTCTTCGTTACGTAATAACATCAGACCAGGATCAGCACTGCCCGTACCACTGGGATGTGGAGTGGGCTGTATGAGTGCCGCAGCAAGGCGATACCAGTACCTCAGGAGACTTATAAAATGGACGGACTTCCCAATATTCGCAGTATGGCAAATGGTATACTCGTTCATTTAGTCCCACCGAATTTGTAGCGGCAATTTTCATTACCGAAAACAAATAAAATCGCAGTTTGCTCGGAATTGGTTGGCGCAACACCTCTTGCTCTCCAAACGTTTGGGTTATGTGCATGTTCTTTTCATTTTTCTATTTATTCTACTTTTGTCATTCTGAGAGTATTTCAAATTTTTGATTTATGAGTTATTTGTAGACTGCATTGGAGTCGACTGTAGTGAAGCTGGTCTATAGATTGGTGGCTCAGAGGTACGGTGCCAGAACGGAGATCCAAATGACTCGGGTTCGATCACCAGTCAGCTATAGTATGTTATCTGTCACTTTTCACCTCAGGCATGTTTGGTAAAGTGAAAAATGTCGAGTTACGCCTTGGTTCTGAATCCCATCTAACTGGCTGGATCAGTCAGTTCTGAGGTCAGTGGTAAATAATGTCATACCACCCCCAATAGGACAATGCCTAGTAAAGAGCTGTCGTGTTCAACCTTCAGGTTGATGGCAGCATTCCCTGTTGGATTCGGTCTCCTAATAGCTACTTTACTACAGTTTGTTACTAGCAGATACATAAAAACTTTCAAGCAGAACTCAAGATGTTGAGTCATTGTATTTGATCTCCGTATCAATGCTTCGATTCCCGTCCTGACTACACTACATTGTTTCAGTTTTTCACCCTAAAAAGTTTTTTCAGTATCAATCCTGGTCCGTGGCCCGATTTTCTGGGAAAATCTGAAGGCTGATTGCGCTTGGTTGTTGCATCTACATTGCATTATCAAATGTATCCGGCACACGTTAGTGGACATTAATACACTACTGACCACTAAAATTGCCACACCACGAAGATGAGGTGCTACAGACGCGAAATTTAACCGACAGGAAGAAGATGCTGTGACATGCAAATGATTAGCTTTTCAGAGCATTCACACAAGGTTGGCGTCGGTGGCGACACCTACAACGTGCTGACATGAGGAAAGTTTCCAACTGATTTCTCATACACAAACAGCAGTTGACCGGCGTTGCCTGGTGAAACGTTGTTGTGATGCCTCGTGTAAGAAGGAGAAATGCATACCATCACGTTTCCGACTTTGATAAAGGTCGGATTGTAGCCTATCGCGATTGTGGTTTATCGTATCGCGACATTGCTGCTCGCGTTGGTCGAGATCCTATGGCTATGACTGTTAGCAGAATATGGAATCTGTGGGTTCAGGAGGGTAATACGGAACGCTGTGCTGGATCCCAACGACCTCGTATCACTATCAGTCGATATGACAGGCATCTTATCCGCATGGCTGTAACGGTTCGTGCAGTCACGTCTCGATCCCTGAGTCAACAGATGGGGACGTTTGCAAGACAACAACAATCTGCACGAACAGTTCTACGACATTTGCAGCAGCATGCACTATCAGCTCGGAGACCATGGCTGCAGTTACCCTTGATGCTGCATCACAGACAGGAGCGCCTGCGATGGTGTACTCAACGACGAACCTGGGTGCACGAATGGCAAAACGTCAATTTTTCGGATGAATCCCGGTTCTGTTTATAGCATCATGATGGTCGCATCGGTGTTTGACGACATCGCGGTGAACGCACATTGGAAGCGCGTATTCGTCATCGCCATACTGGCGTATCACCCGGCGTGATGGTATGGGTTGCCACTGGTTACACATCTCGGTCAGCTCTTGTTCGCATTGACGGCACTTTGAACAGTGGACGTTACATTTCAGACGTGTTAGGACCCGTGGCTCTACCCTTCATTCGATCCCTGCGCAACCCTACATTTCAGCAGGATAATGCACGACCGCATGTTGCAGGTCCTGTACGGGCCTTTCTGGATGCAAAAAATGTTTGACTGCTGCCCTGGCCAGCACATTCTCCAGATCTCTCACCAATTGAAAACGTCTGGTCAATGGTGGCCGAGCGGTTCTAGGCGCTACAGTCTGGAGCCGCGACCGCTACGGTCGCAGGTTCGAATCCTGCTTCGGGCATGGATGTGTGTGATGTCCTTAGGTTAGTTAGGTTTAAGTAGTTCTAAGTTCTAGGGGACTGATGACCTCAGCAGTTAAGTCCCATAGTGCTCAGAGCCATTTGAACCAAATGGTGGCCGAGCAACTGGCTCGTCACAATACGCCAGTCACTAATCTTGATGGACTGTGGTATAGTGTTGAAGCTGCATGGGCAGCTGAATCTGTACACGCCATCCAAGCTCTGTTTGACTCAATGGCCAGGCGTACCAAGGCCGTTATTACGGCCAGATGTGGTTGTTCTGGTTACTGATTTCTCAGGATCTATGCACCTAAATTGCGTGACAATGTAATCACATGTCAGTTCTAGTATAATATATTTGTCCAATGAATACCCGTTTATCATCTGCATTTCTTCTTGGTGTAGCAATTTTAACGTCCAGTAGTGTAAGAAGTGTGTCCGCTCCTCGCCTTTATGACGGCTGACACATTCAATGGGGTGTCTGAATGTCTGCTGAGGAATGGCGGCTCACTGTTCCTCAAGAGCTGAAGGCAGAGCAGGTAGTGACGCTGGACGTTGGATCTGGAGGCAAGTCGACGTTCTCACTCATCACAAACATGTTCCAATGGGTTCAGGTTGGAATTCTGGGTAGACCGGTCTAAATGGTTCAAATGGCTCTGAGCACTATGGGACTTAACTTCTAAGGTCATCAGTCCCCTAGAACTGAGAACTACTTAAACCTAACTAACCTAAGGACATCACACACATCCATGCCCGAGGCAGGATTCGAACCTGCGACCGTAGCGGCCGCGCGGTTCCAGACTGTAGCGCCTTTAACCGCTTGGCCACCACTAGACCGGTCTATTTCAGGAATGTTATTAAGCAAAAACCATAGCGTTGCATGTGCTACTTTACAGCAGGGTGCAACGCCGTGCTGAAACAAACAATCAAGCTCACCAAGAGGATTCCTCTTCTGCAGACAGCACACAATGCTGTAAAATTGCTCATATCTTTCCAGATTTAGGGTTTTCTTAATGGCAATAAAGGGACCACACCTTAACCACGAGAAACGCGCTCTTGCCTTACCACCTCTTCCTGTGTACTTCACTCCTGGCACTACATACGATTGCATGTAACTTTCTCCAGGCATTCCCGAAATTCTAATCCTTCCGTCTGATTGTCATAGGGTACAGGGTTTTTCATCACTTTTTCAAATCACTCGACTTAAGTCATCCACTGTTTAGTCATGTTGCACTTTACCCCACCCAAAACATTGCTTAGCACAGACTACAGAGATCACTGTACTCCATTATTTTTAACTATAGACAGTCACTGTGCTAGCTGGACTGTCTGTAGCACTTCGGAACTCACGAGTGATCCATTCCGCTGCTTTCCTGTTATTTTTTCCAACCACCCTCCGTAATGCTCGAAGGTTCCCGGCCGTCAGTACGTGAGAGTCTGCATGCTGTTGGTTTAGCTGTGTAGGTTCCAACGCTTTTCAGCTTCGCAGTCAATTTAACCATCAGTCGGTGTGGACAGTTTCCCTGATGAATTTGCTCCGCAGGGGACTGGAACGGCTAATCCACGCTCGGAGCCATTGAGCTCAGAGACATCCTGCTCTCCCTGCTCCTCTGCTGAGAACACAGTATTCCCTGTTACCTTTTATACTAGCGTTTCCACCTCTCGGGACATCTGGTGGACGATTCCGCATTCCGAATACCAGTTGACACGATATTTTGCATCAGGTTTATTTAGGATTTTATGACGATGGACCATGCCCAAACGCGTCAATACAGTTTCTACGACAAGTGGATTCTTACTGTTTAGCGGTGTCAGTTAAAAAAACCTGCCTTGTTGTACTCCTCCTACACAGTTTGTCATGCCAAACAACGTTCGAGGCTTCACTAAAGATGACAATGCTGGCCTTGATATCACTTGCGTTTTCTAGCATTGTTATGTGAGTAATATACGATGTCTGTTTAGAGGAAAAATACTTCTCCGATAAGATTACGCTCTCTTAATAGGCCAAAAATGTGAATGGCAATTTAAACCCGTCCCATCCTTCACACTTTTATTCGCTAGCCCTCGACGAGATCGTAGGTGAAAAAGATTACGAGTTGTTCCTTTGTATCGAGCCGTTGAGACGTAAAGCCATCTAAAACAATAAACTGTTAGCCAAGATCGCAGAAATTTTTTTATTCCACGATTACCAGTTTCGGCGAAACTAAAGCCGCCATCATCGGATCTTAGCACACATACAGGTTACAACACCGAGGCAAATAATGGTGATATTAATGGTTGCCTATAACACGCAGGCCTTACAAAATTAAGTAGCACATAGGCGTCCAAGACAGATGACATTATAAATGTTAAGTGTCTCCATCACATACAAGCTTGCGCTATGTGCTACTTACGACAATTTTGTAAGGTTCAAAATGGTTCAAATGGCTCTGAGCACTACGCGAGTTAACTTCTGAGGTCATCAGTCGCCTAGATCTCAGAACTAATTAAACCTAACTAACCTAAGGACATCACACACATCCATGCCCGAGGCAGGATTCGAACCTGCGACCGTAGCGGTCGCTCGGCTCCAGACTGTAGCGCCTAGAACCGCACGGCCAGCCGGAAAAATTTGTAAGGCCTGCGTGTTATAGGCAACTATTAATATCACCATTGTTTGCCTTGATCTTGTAACGTGTATGTGTCCTAAGATCCGATGATGGCGGCTTTAGGTTCGCCAAAACCGGTAATCAGGGAACAAAAAGAATTCCTGAGACCTTGGCTACCAGTTTGTTTTACAAGCATCTAGATCGCTCCCACATGAGCACAATGTGCTCCCTACAGTAAAGGCATGTCTTGATGAAAAAAAGAAAAAAAAATGTAATGTGATTAATACCAAAAAAAATTGCAAAGGTGAGGATTACTAAAAAGAGGCTAATTTGTTATTTCAAAAATAGTCTACTACCAACATTTACTATTAATTTATCTGAGGTCTGATATTCCATAACGATTAATGTCTGTCAATAGTTCATTTTTTGAGATCGACGAAACATCCTTCTCACTGTGTTGTCCCCTTTCTACAAATAAATCGTAATCATCACAAATATTATCATTATTGACAACTAAAATTCATAATGTTATCAGTAAATATTTATTTGTATAATGAAACTTGAATTCCTCCCGACGTATATAACCTCGAAACAACTTACGGGGATGCAGCAGGGTGATGTCTTCGACAACCACCGACACATCGACAGATGAACACTCTGTCATTATCAAGGCTCAAATAATACCAGAGAGTTATGCACAAGGAAATTTAAACCTTCGGAACGTGGCGCTGCGCCAATCAATAATCATAGAACGGCTTATGATTTATCTTGTTTTGCGAAAGGCGGGTGTCTATCGTATCTCATGCAGTTGTGGCATGGTCACATGGAACACCGGCTAGTTGAGCATAAGAATCGCACGCGTTCACAACACCCGAGCAAACCTGCTATTGCAGGACATTGCGTCGGTATCAGTCGTTCAGAAAGGTGTACAACAACACAGAAATTTTGGCATGCACTTCCCTTTACTGAGATTGTGTTATTAAGGAATCAGCCGAGATTAAATTACCAAGTGATGTTATAAGTAGAGATAGAGGTTTTTGCTTGGAATCCTGCTCTCTCACTAGTCAAACAAAAGAGGGGGACAGTGGATGTTCCTTACTCACCTGCTCACCTTCTTATATAACTTCTGACGTTGGCCATCTTGGTTCTCCGGTGACACTAGGTGTCTTATTTTTTGGCGTAAGCCATGTAATGGGTATTGATCTGCGTAGCCCCTTCTATCGAGCGTTTAAATCTCCTTGCACGCTCACTCTCTCGTTACATTTGTGCCTTGAAAAGTGACGGTCGAAATATCGACAATTGTCGAAAACGTCACCCGGTTTTATTCCCGTAAGGAGTGTGAATATTAGTCTTGAGTCTCTCGATATTTCATGACTTTCTAATTTAAGTACTTGCGCTTTGATTCATAGAGAGGTGAGACAGTAAAGTTTCAACATACAGAGTGTATCACAAAGAATCCTCCGATTTGGCACGTCTATATTTCTGAAACTAATAAACATATAGAATGAATTTTGCTTTTTGATGAACGGGAAGCTCAAAAAGTTTTTTTTACATACCTTTTCATATGCCCCCTTGAGTTGCACGGTATGTGTCAATGCAGTATTCAAATTGTTTCCACACTGCAGCGAGCATGTCTTGAGTTACAGCTTCCACACCTGCTGTTATGTGATGTCTCAGTTTATTCATTGTTGGCAACGGAGGCACATAAACACAGTCATTTAGAAACCCCCACACGGAATAATCACATACAGTCAGGTCTGGTTGCCGTGGAAGCCAGTAATGCAAGGCTGAATCATGTGCTCCGGTGCGACCGATCCATCGTTAAGTAATCCTTTGATTTAGAAATTCCCGCACTTCTAGATGCCAGTGTTCCAGCCTGTTCGTAAACGAAGTCGTTCGAATCAGTCTCCAACTGTGGGAAAAGAAAGTTCTCAAGAATATCGGGATATGTGTTTCATGTAACAGTGCTCTCGGCAAAGAAGCGTGGACCATACACCCATTCCCGTGAAACTGCACAAAACACATTAAATTTTGGTGAGTCCGTCTCCTGTTGTACAACTTCATGTGGTTGTTCCGAACCCAATATTCTCACACTATGACGGTTCTCCTTTCCATTTTAAAGGAATGTTGCCTCGTCACTAAACACGAAGCGTGGAAGAAAACTGCCATCCACCATCTTGCCAAGAACGAAATTACAGAACTCCACACGTTGTTGTTTGTCACGTTCACGAAGAGCTTGCAGTAGCTGAATTTTGTATGGTTTCGTGTGTAAACGTCGATGCAACACACGCCAGACGGACATCGGGGGCACGTTGAGCTGCCGAGCTGCAAGGCGAACGGATTTCTGCGGACTCCTTATGAAACTATGGCGGATGCGTTCGATGTCTGTGACAGACACCCGGGGACGGTCCGGCGATTTGCCTTTACACAAGCAACATCTTTCTCGGCATTGTTCATCCCATCGCATAATGTTTTGTGGTGTAGGAAGATCCCCACCATACCTAGTACTAAAGTCACGCTGAACAGTTATTACTGACTCGCACTGCGCAAAACGTAGAACACAAAACGCTTTCAGTTTTCCCGACACCATTTTTACTAGAACTGAAATGTGCGCACACTGCTGCTACCTAGCGAGTACCATGTAAAACTCGAAAGTTTGCTCTTTCCAACAGTACGTTGTTCACGTACAAATCTCAAATAACGTAATAGTTATGACTTTTTTTTTTAATCGGATGATTCTTTTTGATACACCCAGTATTTTGTCGTATGTCGTGTACTGCCGTTCCACCAAATACTCGGAGGGCGCCATCGGAGGCGTCGAGTGTAAGCTCCCGCTTCGCGAAACCCACAGGCGACACGACACCCCATCCGCCGCGGAATATCTGGTTACGCACTGTGGGCGGGCGTCGCGTTACCAAGTCCTGTGGCTTGTCAAGCAAGCACGCGATATGCCAAAAAGAAGAGCCCAGTCCAGCGAAACTGAGACAAAGTCGTATGCTTCCTGTCCGATGTATCCCGTTTTTTGCTCACGGCTCACGTTTGCTTCCGTGTGCGGACGCGGACTTGCGTGAACGTATGCAGGGTTTTAAAAATGTCGATTGTCGTCGTTAAGAGTAGATTAAAGAATTAGGAGTGACCAAGTGTGCGTGTAGTAGATGTAGGGGCAATCGAGAAGAAATTTTAGTCCTTTGACTAGCAAAATGCGGCAGGTTTAGGGAGAAAGAGAACGGAACGTAAGATCACCGGACCAATATTAACCCAACCTCAAAGGCACACTATTACTAGGTACACACCTGACGTACACCGATGACGTGTCACGGCAGTGAAATGGCTCCGTATTGTGGCAGTCGGTCGTATCAGATCACCACAGTACGATGGGTCGACGTCGAAACATCACAGAGTTGCAGGAAGGAACGGTGATTGAAGGTATCTTATTTGTTGATGTATCAACGTGAACTCTTCATTGTGTCGACAAGGAATGATGTACCACTGGAAGTCACGTAACTCGGTATAAGAGCAACAGAATTGCTGCTCCAGGTCCATCCTAAGCGGTTCACAAGCGGACGCTGTCCGAGGAACTGCCTGCAATGGCCACCTGCAGTTGGGCCACTGCTCGCAGCGGCACGTAAAGTTGCAAGTCTTGGACGGGCCAAACGAAGACACTGGACAGCAACTGACTGGAGGTGTGTAGGGTTTTACGACGAGTCGCCATCTTGCCTCTTTTCAAATGCTGCAAGACGTCGAGAGCATCGATGGCCACTGAATCGTTTAGTACATTGAAGTTTGCAGCTCAGGCTAGAGATGTTTTCGTACCGTGAGATGGGCCCACTCGCTCAGATTACCGTGATCATGAACGAGGGTGTTAATTTAGGTGACCGTGTGCTGACCCTTATTACACATCTTCATGATGAGTGTCGTGTGGATAGTTCCACCTTCCAGGTTCTGTTCATAGGGCTGCGTAGGCACGTTCCTGGTCTGACGAACACTCAGGCATCCTATCACATCTCGGGCCGCTGTGGAAACGTAGCAGTCGATATTCCTGTAATTTTGTAGCTTTGCAGAATGTAATCATCAGTGACTTCTGCATGTGACGTATCTGAAGATACTTGCGGACTCATTACTTCGTCGAAGTCAGGTCGCCGGCCGCGGTGGTCTCGCGGTTCTAGGCGCTCAGTCCGGAACAGCGCGACTGCTACGGTCGCAGGTTCGAATCCTGCCTCGGGCATGGATGTGTGTGATGTCCTTAGGTTAGTTAGGTTTAAGTAGTTCTAAGTTCTAGGGGACTGATGACCTAAGATGTTAAGTCCCATAGTGCTCAGAGCCATTTGAACCATTTTTGAAGTCAGGTCGTTACAAGGTTGAAGGCGTTGTTACTTGGTATTACCATGAGATTTACTTGAGGGGGTAACTATACTTTTGCCCAGTGGGCGTACACTGCATTTGTAGACTTGGAGACGACTTTCGATAATTCAGAATGCATAAAAACGTTTTTCATTCTTAGTTTAGTACCAACTGCAATGGTAGAAGGGAAATTCATTCTCTTTATGTGACGCAGATGGAGTGATTATCACTGACGTGATACAAGAAGGTAAAATCAGAAAACGTGTACGCAAGTTTTATACGCGGACAAGAGAAAAAAAATCCCAGATTTTCCTGGATCTCTTGGTTAAAAAAACCCCTTTTTCCATGTGAAAATACGCTAAACCCTGGGTGAAAGTACATTTATCCGTGTTAGTGACGGTGTACTTTCCACAGGAGCCGTAAAACGTATCAATCCTTTGAATGGGAAACGTTTTATACACCGGCGTATAACTTCTCTGCGCTTTAGGAAATGAAACCCAGCAAAAAGCAGCACATTTTGAAAAGATTTTTGATGCGCTACAACATGTACATTGCATGTTTCCGATTACGAAAGTATAAATACGGATTCCACCAAATACATCACGGTAGCTTCCGAAGCACTGAAATCCGTATTGCGTTGCGCGATGCACTTTTGTCTGCCAATCATAGCTCATGTCTTGTGATATCACCAGCCAATGATAGAAGATATTTAGAGGGTAGAACACGTGACGTAGTCAGTCAATAGCAACATCACTGTTAAAGTAGTGCGAACACACAAAGACGAAAAGTAAATGGTTTAAATCAATTTACTTACAATATAGCTACAAGAAAGGTTAAGCGCTACATATAATATTGCTCGCAAATATATTTTGCGTTTTTTTTTTTTTTTTTTTTTTTTTTTTTTTTTTTTTTTTTTTTTTTTTTTTTTTGTTAGGCACGATCCTAGGAGCACAGCTTAAACTACAGCAGCTGAATATTTCTGACAAGCACGATTAAGGGCTGTATAATGCACCAATAGACCGACTGACAAGTCGGACGCGTGTAGGCGTTCTGACTGACCGACCGACCAACCGACCGACGAACTTTCCTTGTCGCGCGGGTAGGACCACCCGACATCTGAACCTCCCCCACAATTCTATCCAATAAATTGTGCCGTGTGTAACACTGTCGTGCGAACCTATCGACAACAGTTCGTCTAATGCTTTTCTAATACACATGACAGTGTGTGAGACGGACGAAACTTTAACCACGTAGTTTCTGGAGAATTTTAAAGACTGCAGATGTTTGTGGACACGTTGTGCGAGGAGTATAGCAATGTAGGTGCAAGAAATTATGAACTTTTTTCATGTTTTTAACGAATCGATAATAGTTTCGCGGAGCACGTAGAGAGAATAAAAGTCCATCGACCTTCTGTATTTCTGTTCTTATGTTTTCCTTCCGGTATTTGACTAAAACGATTTCTAAAACCTGAAGTATCGACATTCAGTAGACGTTAATCCATAAAGTATACTTGCTTCATTGTTATGGGTTAAAGAGGTCCAGTCCATATCCGAGCCCTCTGGTATTAAGAACAAAGGGTGGAATTTCTTTTACGCTTCTGTTACTAAATGTTTTATTTCTTATGTATCTGTTGTATTTATTAGATGATGTGCTTTTTTCTTCGAATATGAAATCAGTTTAAAAGAGATCATATTTTATGCTACATAAATAAATAAATAAATAAATTACATTTACAGGAAAGTCTTTTGTTTTATTTATTTCGCTTTACCCTGATGCATCTCCTCAGTCAGCTACAAACGACGTTGCAGTTTTTAGGAATCATTTTAATGAATAATTGTGGGGATACAATAGCACTGAATCTGATGTCCACTCAACTTCTGCTTCTGTCTAGAAATTATAATGTAGCTTACAGCCTCTCCTCACATCTTACAGCTTATCTCATGATTGCATTCTTCTGGACCGAAGAGTTTTCTAAGTAGCTGATCTTCAAAGCATTAAGTTTCGAATGAGAGTCAAACGCTCGGAGATTTAAGATATTCATCGCACCTTCTCTCACGTAACGTAATTCATCTTGCGTAATACGGAATTTACTGTAAAATAACGCTACTCAAACCATCATTTGCAATATTTTCCCGAGGTCTGTTAGATATGTAAGTAGTTGTGCTCATCGAAAGCAGTTTGGCGGACAAATTTTGCTGTTGGCAGACGCTTGTGTGTGCATTGTGTTTCGTTGTAGTAAACGGCGCATTTTCTTTGCAACTGAAGTTTTATTTTGGCGTTATTCCTTCGTTTATGTATTATTGTTGCAGTATTATTCTGCAGCAGCGTGATAAGATAAAATTCTTGGTTGGAGTATCAATTCTTACGCATAAAAATTAAAAACATTTAACTGAAAACTAAAACAAAAAAAAAAAAAATCCGGGTTTTTGTCGGATTTCCCGGTTGTCCCCGGGCGTATACATCGTCTGTTCTTTATTATCACCATTGATATCTACTTTATTTATCGAAGAAGCAAGGAGGGAAATTTGTAACTATCTCTGTGTGGGAGTCATTTGTCACAGTCACTGATGACATAACGGTGGTCGCTCAAACTGAACAGGAATTGAGTTGTAAACTTGAGGAAATAGAATGTGTACTAGCTGATGGCTATAATCCGCACATTACAAAAATGGATGTGTGTATGTATGTTCCAAATCTCCTAAACTACTGGATGTATTTCAATCAACTTATTTACTGTCTGGAAAGGGCCATTGTAGGGGTAGGTGTAAGGCCCAGCTCCTTCTCAAAGGGATTGGGGGTAGTTGTGAGAAACAAACGTAGCTCACGATGTGCAAACTGCCATAGTGTATTCATTCAGTATTTTGAGAATGAGGGCACTTAGTGACTTGTAACTAAATTTCCACGTAATTTCAAACCTTTACGAGCCTTTTTCTTGCTCATACCTCCCCTAAAATGACGAAAGGAAAAAAAATTCATCGGTTACTTTCGCTGTTCATGCAGTACAACTGGCTCATAATCATGGCCTTTTAATTTATTATTTCTTTACTAATAACTCTGTTCACAACAAAATTTGCAGACGTATTCACATGTACAAGCAAAATTATATCATTATACCATACATAGTTGAGCAGGTACGACGCCATAAGCACTGAGATTCGTGAAAACCTGTCGCATCACGCATCACGTTTTGATTAATTATTTCAGTAGTACCAACTCTATTAGCAAAGCTTTTCACAGATGATGTCCATATATAACACTGGGTGCATCTACAAAAGTATATCTTTATGCGACACATAGTTAAGGTAATATGCCTTCATAAACATTGAGCTGCGTGAAAACGAAACTGCAGGGCAATATTCACTAGAGACTCAGGTAAAACATGTGTGAAACATATTAAATATATGTGAAATAAATGTGACATGTGCTTATGAGGGCAAAGCCACGGGTAAAAAGCTCCTCTAAACTCCAGGATCGATTTCAGCCAGACTTGATATACATATTACTATCTGAAAAGAACCGCTGTGGGGTAATAACTACCAGCTTGCTAATAGGCTGGGAGTGATGACGTGGAGAGAAGGCGAGGGTGGGGGTGTGGTATGATGAAAGTGACAGACAGAGAGGAGGAAGGATGGGATGGACAGAGATATGGGGGAGGAGGGGATGATTTGAGGTTCAAATGGTTCAAATGGCTCTGAGCACTATGGGACTTAACAGCTGTGGTCATCAGTCCCCTAGAACTTAGAAATACTTAAACCTAACTAACCTAAGGACATCACACACATCCATGCCCGAGGCAGGATTCGAACCTGCGACCGTAGCAGTCGCGCGGTTTGAGGGGAGGGGGATTGGGCACAGGAAAGGAAGTGGCAGGAATGGCTAGAGGACAAATGTAAGGATTTAGAAGCTTATTTCACTAGGGAAACGATAAAACTGCCTACAGGGAAATTAAAGGGACCTTTGGAGGAAAGAGAAACAGGCGTCTAAATACCAAGAAATAAGATGGAAAACCAGTCCTAAAGAAAGGAAAGCTGAAAGGTGGAAGGAGTATATTGAGGGTCTATACAAAAGTGACGAACTTGAAGGCAACATTAGCTAAATGGAAGAGGATGTAGATGAATATGAGATGGAAGATATGATACTGAAAAAAGAATTTGACACAGCACTGAAAGGCGTAAGTCTAAACACGGCCCCGGCGGTAGATGACTTCCGTTAGAACTACTGATAGCCTTGGGAGAACCAGCCATGACAAAACTCTTCCGTCTGGCTCGCAAGACGTACGAGACAGGCGAAATACCCTCAGACTTATAAAAAAAATGTAATATGTGCAATTCCAAAGAAAGCCGGTGCTGACAGGTGAGAATATTACCGAACTATCCGTTTAGTATGTCATGGTTGCAAAACACTAATAGGAGTGCTTTACAGAAGAATGTAAAAACTGGTACAAGCCGACATCGGGGAAGATCAATTTGAGTTCCGGAGAAATGTTGGATCATGAGAGACAGTTCTGGCCCTACGACGTAGTACGCACATAAACAAGATACTGAGGTAAGCAGCAGATGGACATGCCGTATGGTTAAATGTTGCACTTGTTCAAGAGATAGTGACGATATACATGAATTGTGTTGTCTCCTAAGCAGAGTAGATACAGAAGGAAGATGGAAGAAAGACATAGCAGCAGATAGGTTTCTATGAACAGTCGCTAACATCGCAAAATATAAAGCAGGAAAAGATTTACGAAAAGCTACACTCCTGGAAATGGAAAAAAGAACACATTGACACCGGTGTGTCAGACCCACCATACTTGCTCCGGACACTGCGAGAGGGCTGTACAAGCAATGATCACACGCACGGCACAGCGGACACACCAGGAACCGCGGTGTTGGCCGTCGAATGGCGCTAGCTGCGCAGCATTTGTGCACCGCCGCCGTCAGTGTCAGCCAGTTTGCCGTGGCATACGGAGCTCCATCGCAGTCTTTAACACTGGTAGCATGCCGCGACAGCGTGGACGTGAACCGTATGTGCAGTTGACGGACTTTGAGCGAGGGCGTATAGTGGGCATGCGGGAGGCCGGGTGGACGTACCGCCGAATTGCTCAACACGTGGGGCGTGAGGTCTCCACAGTACATCGATGTTGTCGCCAGTGGTCGGCGGAAGGTGCACGTGCCCGTCGACCTGGGACCGGACCGCAGCGACGCACGGATGCACGCCAAGACCGTAGGATCCTACGCAGTGCCGTAGGGGACCGCACCGCCACTTCCCAGCAAATTAGGGACACTGTTGCTCCTGGGGTATCGGCGAGGACCATTCGCAACCGTCTCCATGAAGCTGGGCTACGGTCCCGCACACCGTTAGGCCGTCTTCCGCTCACGCCCCAACATCGTGCAGCCCGCCTCCAGTGGTGTCGCGACAGGCGTGAATGGAGGGACGAATGGAGACGTGTCGTCTTCAGCGATGAGAGTCGCTTCTGCCTTGGTGCCAATGATGGTCGTATGCGTGTTTGGCGCCGTGCAGGTGAGCGCCACAATCAGGACTGCATACGACCGAGGCACACAGGGCCAACACCCGGCATCATGGTGTGGGGAGCGATCTCCTACACTGGCCGTACACCACTGGTGATCGTCGAGGGGACACTGAATAGTGCACGGTACATCCAAACCGTCATCGAACCCATCGTTCTACCATTCCTAGACCGGCAAGGGAACTTGCTGTTCCAACAGGACAATGCACGTCCGCATGTATCCCGTGCCACCCAACGTGCTCTAGAAGGTGTAAGTCAACTACCCTGGCCAGCAAGATCTCCGGATCTGTCCCCCATTGAGCATGTTTGGGACTGGATGAAGCGTCGTCTCACGCGGTCTGCACGTCCAGCACGAACGCTGGTCCAACTGAGGCGCCAGGTGGAAATGGCATGGCAAGCCGTTCCACAGGACTACATCCAGCATCTCTACGATCGTCTCCATGGGAGAATAGCAGCCTGCATTGCTGCGAAAGGTGGATATACACTGTACTAGTGCCGACATCGTGCATGCTCTGTTGCCTGTGTCTATGTGCCTGTGGTTCTGTCAGTGTGATCATGTGATGTATCTGACCCCAGGAAAGTGTCAATAAAGTTTCCCCTTCCTGGGACAATGAATTCACGGTGTTCTTATTTCAATTTCCAGGAGTGTATATTTGCGGTACAAGTCTGTACCAGTATGAAAAGCAGACAGTGTGGAAAAGAGAACTGAAACATTAGGAGCCTTTGAAGTTTGATGCACAGGAGACAGCTGAAAATGCGATTAACTTATCGAGTAATGAATCGAGACGTCCTGCAGCCATTCGATGAAAAAACTGCATATTACGATGTACAAAAAGCTTTTTCTGGGAAAATGTGAGGTAGGTAATGTTGGTGAAAAATAGAAGAAAAGTTCCTATGATGGTATATCCGAAAACCAATACTTGGTGAGATGTGGGTCAATCTGTCCTCTCATTCCCATCTGTCTGTTACGTAGAAATAGACACTGTGGCAGTGCTGCGTGTGATTACCACGTATCATGATACACCCTTCACCCCTTCTTCACAGTGAATCACGCACTCATTCAAATACACTTGGCTCCATTCGCATTGCGCCACAAGCATTGGTCAAACGCTCCTGTAACAGCTGCACGTTGTCGGTGGGTTGGGCATATAACAGTGCCTTTAAATACCTCCATAACCAGAAATCTAACGCATTCAGATCGCGTTAACGGAGAGGTTATACTACCGGACCTCCTCGACGATGCCATCGTCCATGAAACATCATACTGAAGTACTGCCGCAAGATCCGTAGAAAATGTGATGGTGCAGCGTCGTTCACAAGAACTGGGACAGTAAATTAGCACAATATGCAGTGTGGGCAGATGCTAATGCACGAGTAATCACGGAGCTGAAGCACAAGGATAGCTTCAGTATCAATGTATGGGGAGGAATTTTCGGTGGCAGATTTAAAGGGCCATGCACTTCATCAAACAGATTAAAAGGTGTCGTGTACAGCCGATTTCTGTGTGATGAATGACCAGTGCTTCTGGAGAACGTTACGGTTGCAGAAAGACAACGAATGTGGCTTCTACACGACGGGACACTACCCAATTTTCTACGGATCGTACGACACTACCTCACCACAACGTTTCACGGGCGCCTGCGTTGTCGCTGGTGCGAGGTAATGCCTGAAATTTGATATTCTCCGCACACTCTTGACACTGTGGGTCTCAGAATGCTGAATTCCCTAACAATTTCCGAAATTGAATGTCCGATGCGTCTTTCGCTAACTACCATTCCGCGTTCAAAGTCTGTTAACTCCCGTCGTGCGGCGATAATCACTTCGGAAATCTTTTCACATGAATCACCTGAGAACAAATGACAACTCCGCCAATGCACTGCCCTTTTATACCTTGTGGACGCGATACTACCGCCATCCGTATTGTGCATTCCGTTTTTCCATGATTTCTTATCACGTCAGTGTATAACACTGCATCATGTTTCAACGGCTGTCCGTGTGGCAAGTGGTTGACGGGAAACATGTTCTGTGTGTTGTGTGCGCTTATGCACAAGCTATTCCTTTTGCAGGACAGCACGATGGTACAGGGAACTCATCAGTACGACATTCATCTTTATCTACAAGATTACTCTGCGATTCATTCTTAAGTGTCTGGCAGAGTGTTTATAGAAACAGTTTCGAACTATTTCTGTACCGTTCCACTTGTAGACTAGCATATGGGAAAAACGAACACCGACATATTTCCGTGCGTTCCATGATTTCTTTAATTTTATCACGATTGTTATTCTTCTCCATGCAGACGGGAGTCAACAAAATGTTTCAGCGTCAGGAAGAAAATTTTAGTGATTGTAATTTCGTGAAAAAATTTCAGCGCAACGAAGAATGCCTTTTTTTAAAGACTACCACCCTAACTTGCTTATCATATCCGTGACGCTCTCCCTCCTATTTCCTAATAATACAAAACAAGCTACCTTTCTTTGAACTTTTTCGATGTCCTCCGTAAATCCTATCTGGTAAAGATCCCCTACCGCGCAGCAGTACTTCGAAGAGGGGGGACAAGCGTATTATAAGCAGTCTCTTCACTGGATTCCTTACACTTTACAAGTGTTGTGTCAATAAAACGCAGTCTTTGGTTCGTATTGGCCATAACATTAAAGAATGGTTCCAACTACATTTCTGTAATGGTTCCGGTTTAATTTGTTGCAAATTGTAATCCTTACGTATTTGCTTCAACTTACGTGGTTTATCGTACAATCGTAACTTAAAGTTTTTTTCTTTATTGCTTTCATTGTCCAGGGTCAACTGCCACCTTTCGCACCCTCTGCATATCTTACCTAAACCATTCCGTAATTTATTTTGATCTAATGATGACTTTACTATATAGTAGACGACAGCATCATCTGCAAAAACAATCTAAGTGGGTTACTCAGATTGTCTCCTAAATAGTTAATACAGCTTCAGCACAGAAGATGGCCTATAACGATACATGGTGGTGCCCGAGAGATATCTTCGGTTTCACTAGATGACTTCCTGTCAACTACTATGAACCATGACCTCTCTGACAGAACATCACGAATCCAATCGCCCAGCTGAAAGAATATTTCACAGGTAAGCCATACTAAGAAGCCAGCTTTGAAATATTATGTCAAAACGCTTTAGGAAGTCCAGAAACGTGAAATCAACTTGAGATCCCCTGTTGACAGTACTCATTATCTCATATGAATAAAAAGCTTGTACTGTTCCGTAAGAACAGTATTTTCTGAATCCCGCTGGTTGTGTATCAAAATATCGTATTATTCTAGGTTCAAATGGCTCTGAGCACTATGGGACTTAACATCTGAGGTCATCAGTCCCCTAGAACTTATAACTACTTAAACCTAACTAACCTAAGGACATCACACACATCCATGCCCGAGGCAGGACTCGAACCTGCGGCCGTAGCGGTCGCGCAGTTCCAGACTGAAGCGCCTAGAACCGCTCGGCCAGATCGGCCGGCTATTATTCTAGGTATTTCATAATGTCTGAATACTGTATATAATGCAAAATCCTGTCGCTGTTATTGATAAGGGTCTATAACGTAACAGGTTACTCCTATTTCCTTTCTTGTGCGACCAGATCTTTGACACATTATAGGGAACCCACAGCCAGCCAAAAGTGTACTAGGAATTAAATGTCCTCCGTAGCTTTATTTCACTGCTATTGAGAATGTTTCGGGAGGGAGGAACCATTGCACAGTTGTGTGAACCAGTTCGATCAAGAACTGTTGCCCTGTCCCTGGATCTGTGTGGCCTTATGTGTCACCAGCAAGGCACTTGTATAGAGTCGTTGCTGTGTCCTCTATATCACATGTCTCTCTTCAGATTCTCTATCATCCGCTACGAGAATTTTCTTTGTATCCTCGGCAGTCCGTCAGTTGGATTACCGCCACACTTATGTAAAGCGTGGCTTGGCGAATGGGTTGTCTTTCCAATGGTAAGATACGCACAACAGTGGATTAGTGCCTCATTCATGGATGAGTCGTTTAGGCTGGAGAGTGATTCGGTCTGCTCATCTTGCGCTCCCCTGAGATGCATATGGATGCGTGGTGGAGGGGGATTAAAGGAAAGGGAAAGGTCTAAAGATGTCATCTCCATCGGGACTTTACATGGAATCAACGACGACGTCTGAAAATGTGTGCCTGACCGGGTCTCGAATTCGGGATCTGCTGCTTACTAGGCATTTGCATTGACCACTGTGCCACCCAGACACAGTGTATGTCGCAACTGCGCGGACTATCGCGTCGCCAAACACTCCCAACTAGCGACACCTATCCGCAGTCCCTGTCCATGTCCTCTATGCTCGCCAGTGTGAGATTCCCACAGGATGTCAGACGCAATTGTGCATCCGCACTGAAGAAGGTGGATTTGTTGCCCATCAGGGCGAATCAGTTATACGAGTGCGTGGTGTCTTTTCCGTCGGACATGTCTTCCTGGGCCATCTAGCTGCCCAGCCCGGCTATCGCTGTCCACTATCACCTGCGGGCCCACATGGCTGCTGTCCATCAACCAAGGCGTATGGCAGTCAGCTACGACGGAGGCCGTGGTTTGACCCTGCTTGCTCTGGTGGGCTTCACGCCACCTCTACGGAAGCAGGCCAGCAGCCAAGGCTGCCTTCCTTCTTCGTCCCCAGTAGTCGCCGCTGTTTTGTATCTGTGTTGTCAGTTTTCTTCTGCTGTGCTGACTGCAGCATGACACAACCATCCGCCATAGCTATGCCCCGCTCTCCTGGCGGCCATCTGCTGACACCAGCACACTTCAGCGATCATGGCCCACCACGCCACAAGAGGACTCTGACAGCCATCCAGCTCCGATAGCTCCGATTCTGTCCTGTGACTATTATGAACAAAATAACCCGCCAGGGTAGCCGAGAGCGCTAAAGCGCTGCTTTCTGGGTTCGGGTAGGCTCGCCGGCCCCGGATCGAATCCGAGGGCCGATATGCCAGCCAGACTGGATGTGGTTTTAAGGCGATTTTCCACATCCCACTAGGTGAAAACCGGGTTGGTCCCCACGTTCCGCCTCAAGTTACACGACTCGCAGACATCTGAAAACGTTCGCACTACTTCATGACTTACACTAGACGCAAACAGCTGGGGTCCACTAATTCCATCCGGTGGGGTTTTGGGTGGCGACAGGAAGGGCATCCGCCCACTCTGTGACACTAACACCGCCAAATCCATAGTAACAGGGCCGACCCCGCGTCGAAGCGGGACAAAGGCTCGAAGAAAAAAAAATGACTATTATGAACAAAACACCTTCTTAACCAAGTATGTTATCCTGACGGACCACCATTCGACTCCTGCCGCCACCACCATTGCAGGCGGCGCCCCAGCTTAGGGAGTAGCCTGCTTCACACCTCACCGTAGGGGTCACGATACATCCCTACTCAAGGGTACTGCGACGACTGTGGTGTGCAGAGAGATGGCATCCAGCAACAATACGTGAACATCTTTAGTTGTGTACCCGGTGAATGACAACACCTGGATCACGATCAATATTCTATTGGAGCTTCAATTCGACATAAAATGCTTAGGACATTCTAGGACAAAGAACTGGAGTCCTAACACTGTTACCTTGGACCATTACTGACCTACGGAAAGGTGTTGACCAACTTTGAGACAGTCATAGGCTGTGCGGCTGGTCCCGGCGGAGGTTCGAGTCCTCCCTCGCGCATGGGTGTGTGTGCTTGTCCTTAGGCTAATTTAGGTTAAGTAGTGTGTAAGCTCAGGGACTGATGACCTTAGTAGTTACGTCCCATAAGATTTCACACACATTTGAACATTTTTGAACAACTTTGAGAAGCGTTACTCCAAGCTCCTTGATTCGCAATACAGGGAGCCATTGTATATCGTCTATTGCCATGTGACGATATGACATTCTGTGAAGACATTCTGTATGCTACCAACAGCTGACAACCGGTTTCTCGATCGATCTGGTAACCGTAACAGTCACTGCTACCAGAGCACATCATTGCCGAGCCTCACGTTGTTTCGTGGATCATGACGATTCCTTAAATGTACATACGGGAGAATAGCACCACCAATGTTTGAAACATATTCTCTGTTACAAAGATTTTTTGCTTACAGCAGTTTATAAAATTGACAATGTAGTTGGTAAATCACAAAACCTATTGCAGAGAAAAGATGATGTGTTTCTTCCAGGACGAACTCTCAAAAATGACAATGTTGTATTTCCAGAAACGTATCCATCTTTAGCATGTGTTTCTTGTGTGAGTTCTTGGAGTGGGGCGGGGCGAATACAACCAACTGTTTGACCCTCAAAGGTTAACTGTGCAATCTTGGACATCAGTTACAGGATTCCCGACTGTTATTTTCACTGCACCACTCTGTGCTTGGCCAACTGATTACCGATATTGCCGTTTGGTCCCACCTGTTCCGACCAGAGACATATATCACTCGAAGTATATTTGAATATATTTACATACTTTATTGAGAGCGAGCTGGGAAATGCATTGTGAAACGATGATTCGAGATAGAGACAATCAGTGTCCAAACCCTAAATCGACATCCGACTTTACGTTTCACGTGTTTTCGCTGAATTACGCGACGTATTTTGTGTACCTTAAATAAAACTTTTTTCTTCTATCCTGGCAACTTTGCTACCCATTAAATAAAATACTGTATTTCTTTTCATGCTTTATAAATTCCAAACTCGTCTTTTAGACGAGCTTCTCACTCAACGGTCGATGGCTATTTCTGGAGGAAACAACATTATCGCCAGATGTTCACAATACCCAGAAGTAGTGGTCTGTCCATTACCAGCATAAACTGCTGGGATAACACACTCCACACAAGGAAATTATAAATGACTGAAACAATTTCACAGATTTGCTGTAGCTATATTGAAACTTCCTGGCAGATTAAAACTGTGTGCCGGACCGACACACAGTTTTATCCGCCAGGAAGTTTCGTATCATCGCACACTCCGCTGCAAAGTGAAAATTTCATTCTGGAAACATGCTCCAGGCGGTGGCTAAGCCATGTATCCGCAATATCCTTTCTTCCAGAAGTGCTATTCTTGCAAGTTTCACAGAAGAGGTTCTGCGAAGTTTGGAAGGTAGGAGACGAGGGACTGGCGGAAGTATAGCTATCAGGCCGGGTCGTGAGTAATGCTTGGGAAGCTCGGTTGGCCGAGCACTTGCCTGCGAAAGGCAAAGGTCCCGAGTTCGTGTCGCGGTCCGGCACACAGTTTTAATCTGCCAGGAAGTTTCATATCGGCGTACACTCCGCTGCAAGGTGAAAATTTCATTCTGTAGCTATATTGTTTGACATACTGTCACACGGCTTTGCACACACATAGAAAAACTAAAAAAGGTTTTTTTAACACATTACAAGCGCTCCATATGTGCACCCTACTAATTCTGCAGGTATCATGTCGATGATTATGTTCTTCCCACGTCTGACGCAGCATAGCCCTGTCAGTTTGCTCAAAAGCGCTGTTGCTGCAAGTTCGCAGTTCTCGTAGATATTTTGGTACAAGAGGAGTAAACCCACACAAAAGAAATCCGGGTTAGGTCAGGAGAGCACGAACACCATGATATGAATTGCGTATCATCAACCCCACCACAAGAGATGAATCGGTTTCTCAATTTCCTGTTTAAGAATTCATAATGATGGAAGTGGAGTGGAGCACTACACTGGTGGCAGAAGAAATCCACAATGTCGGTCTCCAGTTGCAGCATGAGCAGATTTTCCGGCATGTCCTGTAACAGTCCTTGGCAAAAGAAATGGGACCATATATTTTAAACTATGGGAGTGGACAGAACACTATAACTTTTAGCGAATCTCAAATGTATGAGGATTCTCTGTCCCCCACATTCGTACACTGTGCCTGTTCACTGTCCCGTTGACAAAACAATGTTCCTTCGTCACTGAAGATGACTTTCTCATAAAATCCATCCTTTTCCATAAGCTGCTGCAACTGTGCCGAAAATTCAGAGTGTCTAACTTAGCCATTGGGAGTCAGGGCTTGTAGAAATTGCTTTTAATAAGGCTTCGGCTTCAGTCGTTTCCTTAAGATCTTCCAAACGGTCAAGTGTGATATGTTCATCCCTCTGTTTGCTCTGTTCATCTACTTCTGTAGGGTACGTGCAGTCAACTGTTCCTGCACTCACTGCATATCGACTCATTGAGAGCCCCTTCAGAGGCATCCTGAAGCTTTAAACCGCGCATACCATTGCCAAATGAAGTTGGCAGCTGGTGGATCTTTGCTGAAGCGTCGTTGCACTCTTACAGCAGATTGATGTGAATGTATTTCAAGCACAACGTACCGTTTCTCGGTGCGTGTCTCCATCTTGGCTAACTGGTCACTGCTGCGCTCTTGTGGCAGAAACCTGAAGTGCGGCTGCAACAGTACGTAACTTTTGTGTGTTTCCATATGAGCACTAATTTTGTGATAGTCAATTAATGTAGATACACTGGATTCATGAAATCGCTTCGATCATTTATAGGTAATAACTTTTTATATCCTTCATGGACGATGAATGCGTTTCCGATCTCCCGCGCCTTCGTTTCGTTTGTGTATGGTTGTGGCAATCCGAGAACTAGGGAGCCAATCTGATTGACAGTTTTGACATGTGCAGTGTATCACGTAGGATTGTCTACGCTAGTTCTGGACTATTGTCAGTCCTTTTTATTTTATGTATGGATATGCATCCACAAGACAACACCATAATTTATATTTGCTTGTGCATTGTTGTTTCCCACGTCTATAAACATACGTCGGAGGGCACTATACGGTGAATGCAAACTTTGCACCAGTATTAGCCACATACCGACCCATTCCATTTGTATAAATGTCTATATGCTCCGGTATGCACCTCAGATCTGGCTTTATTCCGCCGGCCGTTGTGGACGAGCGGTTCTAGGCGCTACAGCCTGGAACCGCGCTGCTGCAACGGTCGCAAGTTCGAATCCTGCCTCGGGCATGGATGTGTGTGATGTCCTTATGTTTGTTAGGTTTAAGTAGTTCTAAGTCTAGGGGACTGATGACATCAGATGTTAAGTCCCATAGTGCTCAGTTTCAGAGCAGGGTATGTATTAAAGATGCACTGCTGTCATAGCCTATGGGAAAGTGTAAAAGAAATTTTTGGGAAAATTGTTTGGGAAGCCTTAGAAAGGCGACATAGTTTTCGCGAAATTGAGAGAACCTATATTTGAGGAAGACTATGTGATCATTCCGCTGCCACCATCATATATGTCAATAAGTATCATGCCACGAGAAATTAAGACGCGCATGGAAGCATATACACTGAAGTGCCAAAGAAACTGGTATAGGCATTCATATTCAAATACAGAGCAGAAGACAGGGCTGCGGTCGGCAACGCCTACATAAGACAACATGTGTCTGGCGCAGTTGGTACTGCTGCTACAATACCAGGAAATCAAGATTTAAGTGAGTTTGATCGTGGTGTTTAGTCGGCGCACGAGCGATTGGACACAGCATCTCCGAGGTAGTGATGAAGTGCGGATTTTCGGTACGACCATTTCACGAGTGTATCGTGAAATCAGGAATCCGGTAAAACATCAAATCTCCGACATGCCTCCAGCCGTAAAAGCATTCTGCAAGAACGGGACCAAATTATTGCAGATTTCAATGCTGGGCCATTAACAAGTGTCAGCGTGCGAACCATTCAACAAAACATATTCGATATGGGCTTTCGGAGCCGAAGGCCCACTCGTGTACGACTGCACGATACAAAGCTTTATGCCTCGCCTGGGCCCGTCAACACCGACATTGGACTGTTGATGACTGGAAACATACGATATTGTATCGAGCGGATAGACGTGTACGGGTATGAAGACAACCTCATGAATCCATAGACCTTGCCTGTCAGCAGGGGAATGTTCAGGCTGGTGGAGGCTCTGTAATGGTGAGATGCATTTGGAGAGATATGGGACCCCTGATACTTCTAGATACGACTCTGACGGGTTACAAGTACGTAAGCATACTGTCTGATCATCGGCATCCACTCATGTCCATTGCCCATTCCAACGGACTCGGGCAATTCCAGCGGGACAATGCAACACCCCATCATCCAGAATTGCTACAGAGTGGCTCCAGGAACACTCTTCTGAGTTTAAACACTTCCGCTGGCCACCAAACCCCCCGGACTGAATATTGCTGGGTATATCTGGGATGTCTTGCAACGTGCTGTTCAGCAGATGTTGCACCCCCTCATACTCTTGCGGATTTATGGACAGTTCTGCAGGATTCATGGTATCAGTTCCCTCCAGCACTACTTCAGACATTAGTCGAGTCCATGCCATGTCGTGCTGCGACACCTCTGCGTGCTTGTTGGGGCTCTACGCGATATAAAGCAAGTGTAATAGTTTCTTTGGCTCTTCAGTGTGGGGCTGTCGACCTAGAAGTTTGGTCCCTTACCCCCCCCCCCCCCCGTTTAAACCAACCAACCAACCAACCAGTGTATATAGCAATTTTTTCTCTCTCAGTGCGTCACTCGAATGGGATAGAAAGTTGCTAATAATGGAACCAAGTACCATCCATCATTCACTGTAAAGAGGTATGTGGATTTTTATGTCTAGATCTGAATATGGTGTAGAATCATTTGCATTACCGTATATTACCAGGGTGTATACGGGGACAAGGAAAAAAAATTCCCGGATTATTCCCGGATTTCTCCCGGATACCCCGTTTAAAAAATATAATCTTTCCCGGGTGAAAATACACTTTTTATGTGCTAAGTGACAGTAGGTTTTCCGTAGATTTTCCCTCGGAACTGTAAAACTTATGAATCCTTTGAATGGTTAACGTTTTATAGAATCGCATAGAACTTCCCGGAAAAAAAGAAAAGATGGCGTAAAGAAGGTTTTGGAGAGACCTTTAACTAAAAAAAAAAAAGGGAGAGAAATTTTGGAAAGACCTTTGATTTGCAGCAACATATACGCTGCATATTTTCGTATTACAAAAGTATAAATTCGAATTGCACCAAACACAGCGCGTTGGTTTCCGGAGCGCTGAACCCGAGATTGCGATGTCCTTTTGTAAGCGAGTCATATCTCAAGCCACGAGATCTCGTCAGCCGATGACAGCGGCTATTCAGAACATAGGACACGTGTTATAGTCAGCCAATAGCAAGATCACTGGTCACATAGCGCGAACACGCAAGAGGAAAAGTTAACGGTTTACATTAATGTATGCCGCACCGTATATCTACTAGAAAAGCTAAGCTTTCACATATAATGTTAGTCTCTAAGATTAACACGCTACAACAGAAGCTAAGCTAATTTTTTGCGTGTGTTATACTTTAAGACACATCACACAAATGTGTCAGTAAATTTAAAATTATGACATAAATGTCTCGGCTCGAAATTCTTGTAAGTGGCTGGTCCTCAAACTGTTCTGTTTCGAACGCTCTGTGATTTAGATATCCATCCCACTTTCTCACACGTAACATAATTCATCTTGCATAAAAAGAAATTTACTTTGAAAGTAACGCTTTTTTAACCACCGTTCGCAATACTATTCGGAGACTGTTAGAAATAGGTTCGATTTACCAGTTGCCAGAGAGCACCAGAAAACAGGCATAATTGTGCGTGTGCAACTGCAGTGGTGTAGGAAGCCCGTATGTTCGTGTGTATAAAGCACTAAGAGAGCTTACATTACACCATAAAAGAAACAGTGCATCAGAGGATACTCCAAGAGCATCGGAATTTCGTAAACCATACTAAAATGCATAATTCGGCTTGATGTGCAAATTGGCTTTTTCCAGATTCACAATGAAGTAGGTCCCATCTGATAATAAGCTTTCCAGTGTGGTTTTAGGGATGTAATTTTTCTTGGAGTACCAGTACTCTACGATCTCATTTTTGGTTCTTTATTATGGCATAATGCCATATATGGCAGAAGATGATAACGTGCACTTGAAATTCAGCGAACAGTTGGAAGTAGCCAATACTGTAAAATGATCGTCTCGGCGGAAAGATTAATAAAGCCAAATTTCTTTAGCAAACTTGCAAAAATAACTTCACTGTTCTGTAAGGCGATTAATGCTTGACCGCTACTAACTTAAAAATAAAATAAAATCTGAAAACTGAAATTAATAATATATTTTTGCCCTCCGTAATTATGTGAATGTATTTTAAGTCACTTGATAGCTCCCAGCCACAGAAATCAGTTTTGTTTTCATTTGACGTGGGAGCAGTACACGAAGAGAAGCAGCGAATTCACTTTACGTAAACACGGGTCATGTGGAGGTTAACCCCTCCCCACTACAACTCAGACAACTCTGTGCAAGCGTGAATCTGGCAGCTAGCGCGCGCGAGAAAAAAAATTTCTCGTTTGCATATGGCTGCTTGCTGCTACTACCGATACAGCTAACAGCCAAACTTCAAGTAGCGGGAGAAGGTACTGCTTATACGCGAGTCAAATGCGCATGCGCAACAGATCGCTGGCAATTGGTCAAACGAACCTAATGTGAACTTGCTGACGCTTGTGCGTGCACGGTTGTTTGTTGTTGTAAATTGCACATTTCCTTTGCCACTAAAGTTTTATTTTTTTCCCTCTCGTTTATATTTTATTGCTGCAGTATCATTCTTCAGTAGCAGGATACAACAACATTCTTTGCTAGAGAATCAATTCTGCAGTCAAAATTACAAAAATTTAACTGAAAGCTAAAACAATGAAAAATTCCCGGAATTCTGAAAAATTCCCGGGTTTTTCCCGGTTTTCTCCCGGATGAAAAAATTCCTGGGTTTTTCCCGGATTTCCCGGTTGTCCCGGGTCGTATACACCCTGATTACGTAATTCCCTTATAAGCAGCACTTAACATCTACAAAATACACTTACAACCAGTAGTAATGCTCATGTATTAGCATCCTTCCGGTTTCCAGGCACGAGCTGTATCACTAGACCACCAGGCCCGGCATAGTGCTGGTTGAAAACTAATGCTGACACCAGCAAAATTTTAAAATACTATTGGACTACGCGCAGCAGAGACAGACCGGGCGCGTTGGTGGAGAGCTGTTTGTAGCTGCGTATCATTTGGTATATATAGTTAAGTTAGCACAGATTTCGAACGAGATTTAGGTTATGAAAGGGCAAGTGTTACAGGTGATCGAACTTGGTAATCGGGTGCTTTTGTAGAACCCCTGCATCAGGATCATTAGTGGCAAAGATTTCACAGAAAATTTAAAAGTTAGTCGTAAAGAGGTGTACGTAGTCTGCAACCAGTGCACGGTACTCCTTGGTCATACTGGTGCCTCGCACGATCTCCCTGGACTCATGGATGCCTACGTGAACGTTGCTCAGAGCATTATGGAGGCGCCACCAGCTTCTCTTCGTCCCTAAGGCCGGTATTACACTATCAAATTTCTTTGTCCAATATCTTTGTCAAAGATATTTGATAGTGTAATAGGGACTTTGTCAAATGTCGTCAAATATTTGATCAAATCTAGGGCCTCGCTGTATATTTGATCAAAGAAACCGCTTGTCTTCTGTTCACTGCAATGTGACATGTTACCACATGGAGCGCTAGCATCGCTGCAGCGTTGTGTCGTCTGTAGAGTTTTTATAAACATTGGCGGTAAATACAATTGATGTGTGCCGACAACTACAAAATTAATAGAGATGTATGAAGCTGGCGGGGAGCTTCACAACGTGACGCACCCTGAATTCAAAAATAGATTAAGGAGATTGGAGACCTGACCTGACCTGACCCGACCTAACCTAACATAACCCTCTCCTGTAGCAAGGAATCGGAGTGTTACAGTGAGACTGTGTTCTGAAGATGTAGCAGTTCTTAAGTGAATATTGTGCTTTGTGATATGAGGATACACTTCATTGAGCACATACAGAAATGTATGCTCATCCATTCTTAAGTAATTGGTGTATGACTTGACGTCTTCCACTGTAAGCTCACTAACAAGTTTTGTTGAATGCTTTTATCGTGTCGTCGTAAAACCCACGGCTTCACCCAGATTAGATTACTTTTTCGCTCCATAGATCCGTGCTGAGGAGAGCCTCGTGGATGTGGAACATGTCGATTTTTTTAAGCTGAAATAACAATACTAATAGTATGAATAAATACATCATTTGTTTCTATTAAAAATTTCGCCAATGGAGTAGAAGGAGTTAGCCAGTACTAAGTCTTTCAGGCTCCTTTTAAACTGATCTTTATTTCTAACTGAATTTTTTATGTTTCCTGGCAAATTATTGAAGATGAGTGTTCCTGAGTAGTGGACCCCTTTTTGAACTAAAGTAAGTGCTTTTAAGTCCTTGTGCAGATCATTTTTGTTCCTGGTATTGTATGTATGAACTGAGTTGTTTGTTGGAAAAAGAGATGTATTATTTACGACAAATTTCATTAAGAAGTAAATATATTGAGAGGCAATAGTTAGTATACCCAGTTCTTTGAAGAGGTTTCTGCAGGAGGTCCGTGAATTTACTCCACAAATAATACGTATTACACGCTTTTGGACCTTGAAAACTTGTTTGACTTCAAGATTTACCCCAAAATATTATCCCATATGACATTATGGAATGAAAGTATGCAAGCTTTTTCATTTTTATGTTGCCTATGTCTGCTAACACTCGAATTGCAAATACAGATTTGTTAAGGCCTTTCTGCAGTTCTGTGGTGTGCTCCTCCCAACTGAATTTATTATCAAGTTGTAATCCCAGGACTTTTAAGACTGTCAACCTCGTATGTATGGTTCCATTTTTTCCCCCACTTCTTTTCCGCATGTGTACACAATGCAATTGGAGTACGTAGAACTGCTGCGGTTAATAACAAGTTGTTGTCAGCCATCTTGAACTGTAACGAAAAATTTGATGATAGTGTAATACCCCCTCTAGCGCTACGTCAAAGATCTTTGTCAAATATATTGGACGGAATATTGGATCACATCTTTGATCAAATCTTTGACAAAGAAATTTGATAGTGTAATACCGGCCTAAGTAGAGGTGTCAAAGCGCTGTTCACCCTCTCTGCCACTGCGCCAACGTCCAGTGCCGATAGTCACGTGCCCATTTCAGTCGTAGTTGCCAATGTTGTTAACAATGACACACTCATGGGTCGTCGGCTGCGGAGGCCCATCGTTAGGAGTATTCGGTGCAATGTGTATTCAGACACACTTGTACTCAGCCCAGCATTAAAGTCTGAAGTTAGTTTCGCAGCAGTTAGCTGCCTGTGCTGTTTTACCAGCCTGCCCAGCCTACGTCGTCCGGCATCTGTAATGACGGGTGGCCGCGCAACCCCACGATGTCTGAACGTTTCACCTTACGATACCTTGGTTTCGTCACGTGTTGAAGACATTCACCACAGCACTCCTCGTACACCTGGCGAGTCGTGCAGTTTCCGAAATGCTCGTGCCTAATCTTTGGGCCATCACAATCTCTCCTCAGTCAAACTCAGATACATGGTGCGCCTTCCCTATTCTACAGAGAGGCAGGACGCTCACTGATACTACATGCGCCGTTTGTGTGTCTCATTAGCAGCCACTCCCCGCCAGGTGACGTTGCTATCGTCTGGACGGGTTTATATCGATTCTAGGTCGGTGGTCATAAAGTTGTAGTTGATCACTGTAAATATCATAAAGTAAGTCTCCCACCGCCTCTTTCTGTCTGTATGTGAAGGCTCTCTCATGCACTATTGTTGAGATAGTGATACGTGTTTCGCTAATAGATGACTGATTCACAAGAATGATTTGTGTATTTAATTAATTACCGCTGCAGCAGGCAAGTCGTCCTGTCGAAGATACTCAGGCCGGCCTTGGTGGCCGAGCGGTCCTAGGCGCTTCAGTCTGGAACCGCGCGACCGCTACGGTCGCAGGTTCGAATCCTGCCTCGGGCATGGATGTGTGTGATGTCCTTCGGTTAGTTAGGTTTAAGTAGCTCTAAGTTCTAGGGGACTGATGACCACAGCAGTTAAGTCCCATAGTGCTCAGGGCCATTTTGAAGATACTCAGTGCTCCCCGTGCGAAGCTAGGATGGGTCGTCAGTCACTGTTGTATAACGGGGAAATTTCAACCTACTTCCCATTGTCCCGGAGACTGAAAAGATTAAGGCAGATAGTAGGGCAGAGATTCTTGTGGAATTGTTCTAACTGTCTTATCACAGCCGCGCGGGGTTAGCCAAGCGGTCTAAGGCGCTGCAAAAAAATGGTTCAAATGGCTCTGAGCACTATGCGACTTAACTTCTGAGGTCATCAGTCGCCTAGAACTTAGAACTAATTAAACCTAACTAACCTAAGGACATCACACACATCCATGCCCGACGCAGCATTCGAACCTGCGACCGCAGCGGTCGCTCGGCTCCAGACTGTAGCGCCTAGAACCGCACGGCCACTCCGGCCGGCAAGGCGCTGCAGTCATGGACTGTGCGGCTGGTCCCGGCGGATGTTCGAGTCCTCCCTCGGGGATGTGTGTGTGTGTGTGTGTGTGTGTGTGTGTGTGTGTGTGTGTGTGTGTTTGTCCTTCGGATAATTTAGGTTAAGTAGTGCGTAAGCTTAGGATTTGTTCAAATGGCTCTGAGCACTATGGGACTTAACTTCTGAGGTCATCAGTCCCCCAGGACTTAGAACTACTTAAACCTAAGTAACCTAAGGACATCACACACATCCATACCCGAGGCAAGGATTCGAACATGCGACCGTAGCGGTCGCACGGTTCCAGACTGTAGCGGCTAGAACCGCTCGGCCACCCTGGCCGACTGTAAGCTTAGGGACTGATGAACTTAGTAGTTAAGTCCCATAAGATTTCACACACATTTGAATAGTTTTTTCATCATCATCGATGATGATGAAAAGAACCGCTCGGCCACCCGGCCGACTGTAAGCTTAGGGACTGATGACCTTAGTAGTTAAGTCCCATAAGATTTCACACACATTTGAACAGTTTTTTCATCATCATCGATGATGATGAAAAGAACCGCTCGGCCACCCTGGCCGACTGTAAGCTTAGGGACTGATGACCTTAGTAGTTAAGTCCCATAAGATTTCACACACATTTGAACATTTTTTTGTCTTATCAAAAAATTAACTTGAGGAATTAATCAAATAACCGATTCGTTAGGGCAACGCCTTAGATCAGAGTCTGCCACAGTGTGCCCAACTGCACGCAAGCACAGTGTGCTGCACGCCTGCCAGCCAAGGCTCGGCCTGTCTCGGCTTTGTTCGGCCCTTCTCGGAAGTACTCGGTACAGCGCGACACTTCATTTAGCATTGCGGCGCTGAAATTTTCGGTCGTCACGACATTCTTCAGTTCGGCAGAATCGTGGTATCAGCACTTCCTTCGCCATTTGTTCGTGACATAAAGGAAGCTGACAGGTCCAATGGCTGTTTGCACAAAAAGAGGCAGTCTAATGATTCATAGTCACCAACCTTTAAGAATGCATGGGGATGGTAAAAGAGAAGGACGAGAATTCTCAAAATCTGATTTGCAGTCACAAATCGATGTCTACGGCAAATTTGCTACGGAAAGACATTACAACACCATGCAGAAAGTATTTAAAGATTTAGTCGATGATGAAAGAGCAAAAAATTACGGGGAGCAACAGATGGGATTCATTGTTCTGTACATCAAAAAGGGCTTTGTGCTAAATTTGAAGACATGCAGCGTGTGATGAAACTGGTGGTGCGAGTAGTAAATTTTCTGAAGTAGTATGCATTACGAAATCGTTATTTGCAACAGTTTTGATCGAACTGACTAAGTGTATGAAGATATATCACTGCAAGTACGTCGGTCACGTCATGGGGCATACCTAGAACGATTTTTCGATTTATAATCCGCTATTGTCGAATTTATGAAGGAAGAAGGAAGGCAGTAACGAAAATCAGAACTTCCGGAATGGATTACAGAGCTCGTATTTTGAGTAGACTTGACTGCATACTGCCCACAGTAAGATATTTCAAGGTGAGAAACGACTTGCTTTTGGTTTGATGGGGATGAATTTTAAAAAGAAAACCGCATTGTAGACAGAACGAATTCTGACCAAAAGAAACTGTGGTTTGAAGAACACATTGTGGCCTTGAAAGAATTATAAGGACAGTTTTCTAACCGTTTGGGGACACTGCCACTATATCTGTTTTCGAGCCTCTTTGCTGTTTCAGTTGAAAAGGCCCCTGTGCATGTATAGCTAGAACTGAAAGATCGCCACGCAGTTAGAGGCAACATGTCACGGATTTGGCGGCCCCTCCCGCCGGTGGTCCGAGTCTCCCTTGGGCATGGGTGTGTGTGTTGCTCTTAGCGTAAGGTAGTTTCAGTAGTGCGTAGGTCTAGGTGCCGATGATCTCAGCAGTTTGGTCTCTTAGGAATTCATACACACACACTGATAGATCTGCAATGTAACTAGAGCTCAGAAGACAAATTCGGTTCCTTTAAAACTGTGTGTGTGTGTGTGTGTGTGTGTGTGTGTGTGTGTGTGTGTGTGTGTGTGTGGGTGTGCGTGTTTGGCTCTGAGCACTATGGGACTCAACTGCTGAGGTCATTAGTCCCCTAGAACTTAGAACTAGTTAAACCTAACTAACCTAAGGACATCACAAACATCCATGCCCGAGGCAGGATTCGAACCTGCGACCGTAGCGGCCTTGCGGTTCCAGACTGCAGCACCTTTAACCGCACGGCCACTTCGGCCGGCTGTGCGTGTTTGTTTGTGTTTGGAGCTTATGGGAGCTCAATGGCAAGGTTATCAGCGCCCTTCGTTAAAATTATCCAGACGGTCTACACTGTTTTCCTCAGAGAGAATTTCCACTTCTATTTCTCAGGAAGATTTTACATGTCTCCCTAAGTAGATTGCACACGTAATAAAATATTTAGATGAGCACGAAAGGCGTTTTTGAATTGTGAAACTAAATAAGTACAATTATGTGGCAATGTTAGTGTTAAAATATGTGAGATTGTCTGTCTGTCCGTATGCTGACAGTTTGTACCAGACAAAAATTATGTCTTGAGCACGACAAAAATAATTACATAATACTGAAAATTATTTTGTTTGTGATCTATGTTGCTGATAAATATGAAATCAAGTCTTAAGCAGTGCGACTGCGTTGCCATCTAAATGCGGGGCAGTTAGTAGTTTGCCCGTGTTCCCTCTCCTTACGCTAAGAGAGGATGGAGTGCCGGTGGGGTAAGTGTGCATTCAGGCAAGAAAGGGAGCTATGGACTTATGCAAGAGCACTGCTCGCATGCCGAATCGTCGGTCATTCCAGTCTTAGATCTTCTGTTTACAAACAGACCAGAACTTTTCAAATCAGTTACATAGAATGGGGAATCAGTGATCGTAAGAGGAAACTACAGCGGTAATTTTTCCCAAAGGCGTGCAGTATCGTATCGCTGTGACCTAAGTAGAAACGGGGCCCCGCGAGTAGGCAACATCCCGTTAGAACTACTGAGAGCCTTGGGAGAGCCAGTCGGACAATACTCTTCCATCTGGGGGGCGTGATGTATGAGACAGGCGAAATACCCTCAGACTTCATGAAGAATATAACAGTTCCCTTTTTCAAAGAGGGAAAGTGTTGACAGGTGTGAAAATTACCGACCTATCACTTTAATAAGTAACGGTTGCAAAGTACTGCCATGAGTTATTTACAGAAGAATGGAAAACTGGTAGAAGCTGACTTGGGGAAGAACGGTTTGGATTCTGGAGAAATGTAGGAACACGTGAGGCAATACTGACCCGACTTCTCACAAAAGGTAGGTTTGTAGACTTAGAGAAAGCTTTTCATAAAGTTGACTAGAATACTCTCTTTCAAACTGTAAAGGTGACAGGGGTAAAATACAGGGAGCGTAAGGCTATTTACAACTTTTACAGAAAGCAGAGGGCAGTTATAAGAGCCGAGAGGCATGAAAAGGAAGCAGTGGTTGAGAAGCGAGTGAGACACGGTTGTAGCCTATCCCTGATGTTATTCTATCTGTATATTGAGCAAGCAATAAAGAAACATAAGAAAACTTTGAGTAGGAATTAAAGTTCAGGGAGAATAAAAAAGAACTTTGAGGTCTGCCGATGACATTGTAATTCTTTCAAAGACAGCAAACAACTTGGACGAGCAGTTGAACGGAATGGACAATGTCTTGAAAGGAACATCAGCAAAAGCAAAACGGGGATAATGCAATGAAGTCGAATTAAATCGGGTGATGCTCCGGAAATTAGATTAGGAAACGAGACACTTAAAGTAGTAGATGAGTTTTACTATTTGGACAGCAAAATAACCGACGATGGTAGAAGTAGAGAGGATTAAACATGTAGACTGGCAATGACAAGAAAAGAGTTTCTAAAGAAGAGAAATTTGTTAACATCGATAATAGATTTACGTGTCAGGTAGTCTTTACAGAAAGTATTTGATTACAGAAAGTATTTGATTGGAGTGTAACAACGTGTGGAAATGGAAAGTGCACGATAAACAGCTTAGTCAAGAAGATAATAGAAGCTTTTGAAATGTGGCGCTAGAGAGGAATTCTGAAGAGTAGATCACGTAATTAGTGAGGAGGTATTCAATAGAATTAGGGAAAAATGAAAACTGTGACACAAGCTGACTGGAAGAAGGGATCCGTTAGTAAGACACAATCTGAGACATCAAAGGACGACCAATTAAGTACTGGATGGAAGCTTGGGGGGAAGGGGAGGGGAGGTTAAAATCGTAAAGGGAGGCCAAGAGATGAATACAGTAAGCAGATTCAGATGCATGTAGATTGCAGTAGTTACTCGGAGATGAAAAGTCTTGCACATGATAGAATAGCATGGAGAGGTGCATGAAATCAGTCTTCGGACTGAAGACAACAACAACAACAACAACAACAACAACAACAAGGCCCTTATAACATCAGTGACAATAGGTGTCAACAGGCATGTAAAGAAAGCTAGAGAGATATTCCAGTTTAGTAAATGTGGCAGGAAATAGATTTGAGATTACCTGAGCAATCAAATTCGACCATCCCATATTCATTTGTTAACAGAACATACCGAATATAAACAAGCTGTGCAGCCATGTTCATACAACCAGAAATCTAGGAAGTCAATCACGATGTGGTCATCGGCACATCCAAACACAATAGCTCCGTTTTGCCATTATCGTGTCTGCATGTTAATGCAACTTGCAGCGCAGATTCTGTAAAACCGACTGCAGATGCATGCAGGGGATGATGGGTCACATGATCGCTGGTACCAGTTCTACACCTCCTGCAGCGCTCGAAATCACTAGTGTGCTCTTTTAGGCGGCAACTCTTATTCTGCCGGAAGAGAGTAATAAATAAATGTCTTTTCTAGGACTGAACGCTCTCCTGGTGCGAGGGCGGCTCGTGTCTCTCTTTCTGCTAGAGGCGGCGGTTTAGTCAGAGCGAGGCGCTCGCAGCTCGGCGCAGTGATGCGATTAAGGCGGCACGGGACGGTGCAGACGCCGTAATCGAGTTCCCGTCCCAGTCGCGACGGAAGGTCTGAGACTCTGAATCACGGGCGCTCCCCTTATCAGCCGCGCGCGCGTCAGCAACGGAGTTGGAGGGACGCAGCTTTCCCACAAGTCAGCAGCGGCTCCTTCTCATGTTGGTGGCTCTCAAGTGCTACAAGTCACTGGGCTTCGAGGAAGTGACGGCTGCTGTAACACGGTGGCAAGTTGATCCATTCTACGTAGTGCTTTCTCGTGGGTAAAGGGGTCGACACAAAAAGGAAATTTCTCTTGGACTGAAAAAAAAAGGTTAAAGTGTATTAGTCTTCAGATATTCATTGGTGAAGACTGTTGAGCTATTTATCGGATGAGTCACGTTTCAGACCATGAGACTAACGACTGTGTTACTGCATCATAGAAGTCTGACGCATATGTGTGGCAAGCATACATGTGGGATTTTGTCATAGTAAATACACTACTGGCCATTAAAATTGCTACAACAAGAAGAAATGCAGATGATAAACGAGTATTCATTGGACAAATATATTATACTAGAACTGACATGCGATCACATTTTCACGCAATTTGGGTGCGTAGATCCTGAGAAATCAGTTCCCAGAACGACCACCCCTGGCCGTAATAACGGCCTTGATACACTTGGGCATTGAGTCAAGCAGAGCTTGGATGGCGTGTACAGGTACAGCTGCCCATGCAGCTTCAACGAGATACCACAGTTCATCAAGAGTAGTGACGCGTATTGTGGCGAGCCAGTTGCTCGGCCGCCATTGACCAGACGTTTTCAATTGGTGAGCGATCTGGAGAATGTGCTGGCCAGGGCAGCAGTCGAACATTTTCTTTATCCAGAAAGGCCTGTACAGGACCTGCAACATGCGGTCGTGCATTATCCTGCTGAAATGTAGGGTTTCGCAGGGATCGAATGAAAGGTAGAGCCACGGGTCGTAACACATCTGAAATGTAACGTCCACTGTTCAAAGTGCCATCAATACGAACAAGAGGTGACCGAGATGTGTAAACAATGGCACTCCATACCATCGAGCCGGGTGATACGCCAGTATGACGATGACGAATACACGCTTCCAATGTGCGTTCACCGCAGTGTCGCCAAACACGGATGTGACCATCATGATGCTGTAAACAGAACCGGGATTCATCCGAAAAAATGACGTTTTGCCATTCGTGCACCCGGGTTCGTCGTTGAGTACACAATCGCAGAAGCTCCTGTCTGTGATGCAGCGTCAAGGGTAACCGCAGCCATGGTCTCCGAGCTGATAGTTCATGCTGCTGCAAACGTCGTCGAACTGTTCGTGCAGATGGTTGTTGTCTTGCAAACGTCCCCATCTGTTGACTCAGGAATCGAGACGTGGTTGCACGAACCGTTACAGTCATGCGGATAAGATGCCTGTCATCTCGACTGCTAGTGATACGAGGCCGTTGGGATCCAGCACGGCGTTCCGTATTACCCTCCTGAACCCACAGATTCCATATTCTGCTAACAGTCATTGGATCTCGACCAACGCTAGCAGCAATGTCGCGATACGATAAACCGCAATCGCGATAGGCTACAATCCGACCTTTATCAAAGTCGGAAACGTGATGGTACGCATTTCTCCTCCTTACACGAGGCATCACAAAAGCTTTTCACCAGGCAACGCCGGTCAACTGCTGTTTGTGTGTGAGAAACCGGTTGGAAACTTTCCTCACGTCAGCACGTTGTAGGTTTCGCCACTGGCGCCAACCTTGAGTGAATGCTCTGACAAGTTAATCATTTGCATATCACAGCATCTTCTTCCTGTCGGTTAAATTTCGCGTCTGTAGCACGTCATCTTCGTGGTGTAGCAATTTTAATGGCCAGTAGCGTATGTTGATCAACCATGACTTTCTCTAAACTCAAGAACAAATGGAAATCCATGATAGCAAGATCGGTACTTTTAGGATGTGTTCTTAAACACGCCCCAGAGTAATTCTTGCAAAAAATTTCTACATTTGTACTCTGCAAGCGGCTTTATGGTATATGGTTGGGAGTACTTCACGTGTCGCTGTCGCTTTCCTCTTTCTTGTTGCGAATGATTTGCGAAACGAAATAAAGAATTATTGTTGATAAGCCTTCGTGGGAGCTCTAAACCCTCTATTTTCACAGTCACGACCTTTCCGTGAGATATAGGCGGGAGGAAGCAACGTATTTGTTGACTGTGCTAAGAAAGTCATCATTTTCATTTTCTTTGGGCCTTTGTCCCACTTCAACGCGGAGTCGGCCGTGTCAATATGGATTGGGCGATGTTAGAGTTGGAGGATGGCCGAATGCCCTTCCTGTCGCCACTACGTACCACCTGGGACGGAATTAGTGTACCCCAGCTGTCTGCGTCTAGTGTAAGCCATGAAATAGTGCGGAAGTTTTTCAAATGACTGTGAGTCGTGTAACTGAGGCCGGAGATGGGGACCAGCCTGGCATTCATCTAGTGGGATGTGGAAAACCGCCTAAAAACCACATTCAGGCTGACTGGCACACCGGCCATCGTCGTTAACCCGCCAGGCGGATTCGATCCCTGGCTGGCGCGCCTACCCAAGTCCAGGAAGCAGCGCATTAACTGTTCTAAGAAAGTACGCTCACGGAATTTTAAATCGACTACACCGTGATGAGTAACGTATCTCTCTTGTAACGTTTGCCACTGGAGTTGGTTGCACATCTTTGTGACCCTTTCGCGTTTCCTAAACGTAAATGCGACGAAACACACTGATCTTCTTTCGCTCTTCTCTATTTCCTCTAACAATTCTTTCTGGTACGAGTTCCGGACTACGAATAACATTCAAGCGTCGGGTGACGAGAGTTTTTTAAGTTACATCCTTCGTAGATGGACTATACTTCCTGAGGATTCTCCCACTGAATCTCAAGTCTGGCAGCTGACTTTCCTGTGATTAGTTTTATCTGATCATACCACTTTAAATCACTCCAGATATTTAATAGGTGTGAGTGCTTCTAGTGATTGTTGGGCCATCATGCAATCATATAACAAAGGGGATGCCCACCTGTTTATGCAAAATACGTTACGTTCTTTTATGTAGAGGGTCACTGAACCAACCATAGATACTCTGCATTTCTTCTCGCATTTCACTACAATTTTATAGCACTGTGACTTCTCAGCACACAACTGCATCATCTACGTAAGTCTTTTGGAGATCTGCACGTATCTACTAAGTGATAATGTCAGTGTGCAAAAACATTACATTGGGAATAAAAGTTTTCAATAAAATTCTCCGTCTTGATCACCATAAATTGTAGAGGTGAAGGTTTGATCTCTGGTGTGGCGGAGGAAATGGCTATGTCAATTATGGCATTCACCTAGTGGGATGTGGAAAACCGCCTAAAAACCACATTCAGGCTGACCGGCACACCGGCCATCGTCGTTAACCCGCCAGGCGGATTCGATCCCTGGCGTCTGCCTCCTTCGCAAATGGGATGGCGGTGGTGGCGGTGTCTGAAAGTGAGTGCCGGACCACCAGTAAGACATCCCTAGTTAAATGAGACGTTTATTCGTGTTAGGTACAGAGGTGTCGTCGCCACTGGAGCAGAGGCCACTCCAGGATGATGTAGTGAGCTACAGCGCTCATAGAATAACTTGCAGGTCCCTGGGCTTCTTTCAATACATCGGTTTTTGCTCCACCTATCACAAATTCCATCTTGAGAACACGTAGCCCATAATACATTCCCATTTCGTGAAAACAATGTCATACTCAACAAAACTTGCACTATATTGTTTTTCTCCATCTTCGTAAAGGGATTTTTCATTATCATCATCTCCGTGTAGTTCTGAGTTTTCAGCGACATGTATCTCATTATCGTCATCACTGGAAGAATCAGACGACTGCTCCAACAACTGCTCATCTGATAGTCCTCTTCTCCGTAATATTTTCAGTTTGTAGAACAGACAACTGTTAAGAAATATTGCACCAAAATAAGCATGTGCTCATCACAAGGAGGGACTGATGAAAACTGAAAGAATAACAGCGCGAGTCAACAATGGCAAATAAGGTAACAGACGCTGCCCAGACAGACATCTGGTTGTTGACAAATGCCAGCGAGGCCCGTACGGGAGGAAACGTGCACAAACACATTAACACAAAGTCATACGTAAATTTTTATAATTTTTTCCAGAATTATGGCTTACTTGACAAGGTAGAAAAAATCGTAAAATTACATTACAATAAAATGTAGAGTTGTCAATAAAGAAGATATTAAACATCAAAGGGGCGATGCACGGTACGGAGATATTGCTTTGGTGTGGTCGGCGTAGGTCTTCTAAGACATTCTCAACGGGTGTATGTGGCATCACGTGTTCAGTTTGAGCAGCGCCTGCCCAGTCCGAAATAGGGGCGGAAAAAACAGACTGGTTAAAATCGATACCGGTAATTTAGATCTGAATAACTCGTTATTTTTCGATATTTGTTTGGTATGTGTTGTGACAGCTTTCTTTCATTTTTAATAATAACTGGATTAAAAAAAAAGCATATCGATTCGCCACAGCGCCTGTGCTAAAATTTTTGGTTTTTGAATAAAACTTTTTAAAAGAACGAGGAATGGGTTATTATATCAATTCGGAAAAGGGATCAGCACTATTTTTATAAAGACGCCTAGCAACAAACACATGACATAAGAACCGGTAAAGAACTGCAGAAACAATAATGCACCTACTGCCGCGTGGCGTGGTCTGTTAGACGGTACGCGTGTAGTTGGAGTGAACAACACTTGTTCCCACCAGGTCTCACTGTCGTCCTCCCACATCAATAGCATTGCAGAATATTGCCACCCCTAGATCGGAAGTATTTTACGAAGTGCGGTAGCAATGAAGTACAATGCTCCATTTGCTGCAAAACATTAAAAATGGGAAAAGGCATAACAAGCTTACGACATCATACAAGGAGAAGACATCCACAATGTTCCATGGAAGCGAAGGTAAATTCGACTTATATATCTATAATTTCATTGACGTGCTGCAAACTTGGTATAGTAACTGGCCTTTCATTTTGTGGTTGCATTTTGTGGTTGCTTCAGTGTGAATAATTGACGCCATCCAAAAGTGACGATGCGGGGAAGCCATCAACTTGTGAACTTTCGCTCTTGCCATTGCCGTACCCTCTGGTTCAACTTTGCCATCTTTCTTGGAGACAATGATATTTATGCCAGAGTCTCAACCCCATATCGATCGTTATCTCCTTCTCCTTCACCTTCATTAGAATTTTTCAGTCTTTGTTCTAAGTGGAAGTAATAGCAGTAAAAAACCGAATATTATTTCAGAAATCGATTATTTTGGGCGGTTTTAACAGTCAGTTTAAACTGGAGACGAAAAGAACCAGTGTAACCGAAAACCGGATGTTTTAGAGATAACCGCCATCCGTAGTTCGACATCAGATGAGTGCCTGCCTTAGTCACTGCATGATTCGACTACACAGCATCGTACAGATCTCCAATGCGACCTACAGGTATTTGAGACGTCCACAAGCACTGGCGTGTTGTATAACGTGTCAATGAAGTTTTCAGTGTGTTAATAATAGCATCAGGCTCGATCACATCAAATTTCGTTAGCAGCACCTGTCATCTCCTGTCAGAGTTTTCAGTTGTGTGTCAAGTGAATTACTACAGTATTGCAACATTTAACAGCAAGTAAGAACTACATAATAAGTTAGGTATACGTTCTCTTACACACCATCTTCTGCCTAGTCTCCCTAAGCCGTCATCGGTTCTGGGAGGCATGTGTTCTGACAACCTCTCCCGCAAATGTTAAAATCAGCTGTAGAAACAGATGATGTTACATTTTCATTAGGCAGGTTCCCAGTTCTTCTTTCTCGTGAAACCGAGTGGGATACTTTCAATGGGTGATAGATCCGAGGAACGTGCTAATCGGGGTAACAGTTGCACTCCCTGAGCATCAAGGTAGATAAGGGAATCAGAGACTACGAGCAAGTCTTGCTATATCTTATTGAAACATACACTACTGGCCGTTAAAATTACTATACCAAGAAGAAATGCAGATGATAAACTGGTATTCATTAGACAGATATATTATACTAGAACTGACATGTGATTACATTTTCACGCAATTTGGGTGCGTAGATCCTGAGAAACCAGTACCCAGAACAACCACCTCTGGCCGCAATAACGTCCTTGATACGCCTGGGCATTGAGTCAAACAAGCAAGAGTAGTGACTGGCGTATTGTGACGAGCCAGTTGCTCGGCCACCATTGACCAGACGTTTTCAATTGGTGAGAGATCTGGAGAATGTGCTGTCCAAGGCAGCAGTCGAACATTTTCTGTGTCCAGAAAGGCCCGTACAGGACCTGCAACATGCGGTCGTGCATTATCCTGCTGAAATGTAGGGTTTCGCAGGGATCAATGAAGGGTAGAGCCATGGGTCGTAACACATCTGAAATGTAACGTCCACTGTTCAAAGTGCCGTCAACGCGAACAAGAGGTGACCGAGACGTGTAACCAGCGGCGCCCCATACCATCACGCCGGGTGATACGCCAGTATGGCGATGACGAATACACGCTTCCAATGTGCGTTCACCGCGATGTCGCCAAACACGGATGCGACCATCATGATGCTCTAAACAGAACCTCGATTCATCCGAAAAAATGAAGCTTTGCCGTTCGTGCACCCGGGTTCGTCGTTGAGTACACCATCGCAGGCGCTCCTGTCTGTGATGCAGCGTCAAGGGTAACCGCAGCCATGGTCTCGGAGCTGATAACCCATGCTGCTGCAAACATCGTCGAACTGTTCGTGCAGAGCGTTGTCTCGCAAACGTCCCCATCAGTTGACTCAGGGATCGAGACGTGGCTGCACGATCCGTTAAATCCATGCGGATAAGATGCCTGTCATCTCGACTGCTAGTGACACGAGGCCGTTGGGATCCAGCACGGCGTTCCGTATTACCCTCCTGAAACCACCGATTCCATATTCTGCTAACAGTCATTGGATCTCGACCAACGCGAGCAGCAATGTCGCGATACGATAAACCGCAATCGTGATAGGCTACAATCCGACCTTTATCAAAGTCGGAAACGTGATGGTACGCATTTCTCCTCCTTATACGAGGCATCACAACAACGTTTCACCAGGCAACGCCGGTCAACTGCTGTTTGTATATGAGGAATCGGTTGGAAACTTTCCTCATGTCAGCACGTTGTAGGTGTCGCCACCGGCGCCAACCTTGTGTGAATGCTCTGAAAAGCTAATCATTTGCATATCACAGCATCTTCTTCTCGTCGGTTAAATTTCGCGTCTGTAGCACGTCATCTTCGTGGTGTAACTATTTTAATGGCCAGTAGTGTAATTTTACGGAGACCTCAACGAAGGTGCACATTCACAAGCCTTAACACGTCGGAAGTGTAACGGTCGCTGTTCAAATCACTAGTTATGCGAACCAGGGGTGATCGGGAGTTTGTTTCAGACACTTTATTTGCACATTGCGGCTAAAAACAGACGGATAGTCTCACAACAGTCTGAGGGGACTGTCGGTGTGAAGGCAGTACTCACTTGTAGGGGTCCTGCAGCTCCTCGGTGACGAAGTTGAGGAAGTTCCAGCCGCCGAAGGCGAAGAGCCCCGAGTACAGGGCTAGCACCAGGCTGCCCATGCTGTAGTCGCCCGCCATGGGGTTGTCGAAGTACTCAGTGTGGCCTGCGAACACAACAACAAACGGCGCGGTTAGATACTGATTTCTCACGTGCCTCCTAGTGACACAAAGCACTATATGCGTTCATAAATATATGGAGTCCACGTTATACGCCTACTGAAAATCACACTTCGGCTAGCGACCTGGTCATTTGTTATCCACTGATGAAACATAATTTTGAGACAGTTTGTGACTAGTGACTATTGTTAAGGGATGCCAGTTGTAAGCAATCTGGTGCCGTGACTACTTAAAGCGCTGCTATATTGGAGGCACCAAGGGTAGCTTACACTTTGCCTCCATGAGAACTGAATTCAGTCTCTGTCAGTGAGAACATTCTAATTGTCCTGCCTTAGACAGCGGTTGGTAAATTGGGCATTTTACGTTCGTATGCAGGGGACTTACCATCTGAAGCGCTCTGCTATGAATACTTGGACTTAGGTGGCCGAGAAGCCCTCGTAACCCCTAGTATCGAATGCTAACTGATTTGATTTGTTTTAGTAGAGGTACTTAATTGTGTATTAAGTGTCCAGTATATCGGTAAGTTTCCCCATCATGCTGTAAAAATATTTCCATACGCCTCCATGTCCTTCTTGACATATTTTTGAGCATGTCCGGTGTTGCAGTGCAAAATGCATTCTCAACAGCATTGTGTCGTTCTTCAAAAAAATGGCTCTGAGCACTACGGGACTTAACATCTATGGTCATCAGTCCCCAGAAGCTTAGAACAACTTAAACCTAACTAACCTAAGGACATCACACAACACCCAGTCTGTAGTTCTTCGTTTGTAGCATAAAGACGTGCGCCTTAATACCTCCCCACGAGCTGTCAAGCGTGGTGGGGCCAGGACTCCTTAGTGCCCACTTCAAGGGAGCTGATGTTGCTGATGAACCACGACCTATCCACCGTCCTGGAAAGTGTTCATTTAGGAGCTTCCGCACTGCAAGAGCGTAGTGAGGAGGCGCTCCGTCTTGTTGTAGCCACATGTGTTCTGTGAGGCCTCTTTCCTCAAGAGGTATTAACCATGTTTAACACGTGTAAATAATCTGCGCCATTCGCAATTCCTCCAAAAAAGTGCGGACCAAGCAAATATGGTGATGTCATCGCTGCCCATGTCATTACCTGAGGATCCTCTTTGGCTCAAATGACAATACTTACAGCGCGTCATCTGTGATAAGTGGCACGTTCATCTGAAAACGTGACATTAGACGGTTCACTGCATTTAGAAAGTAAGTTAACAAAGCACGGCATGCTAAAACTCGCTCATTTCGGTCTGTATCCGATAACTCATTTACGAACGTCGCTCTAAAAGGTCTGACCTTAAGGTCTTTTTCATTCGATCTAGAATTGTTGTCGTCAATACGCCGAGTTCCAAAGTACATTTACGTGTCGACTTGATAGGATATTTTTTCATCGAAGCACAAACTCTAGACATGGTTCTTCTTGTGTCTTCTTCCTACCACTCCGCGGCCTGTCTTTAACATTGCCGAAATCAAAAGCACGTCTTTTCCAATACAGAGGTGTTGCCTTTCACGGTGGAGCCTCAGTAAATATTTCCTGGACTGCTCCCGTAATGTGTCTCAGTGCCCGGCCCGTGTGCTCAGTCACTAATCACTAAGCACTGTCCGCCCCCAGTAGCTGAGTGGTCAGCGCGACAGAAAGTCAATCCTAAGGGTCCGGGTTCGATTCCTGGCTGGCTCGGAGATTTTCTCCACTCAAGGACTGGGTGTTGTGTTGTCCTAATCATCCTCGTTTCATCCACATCGACGCGCAAGTTGCCGAAGTGGCGTCAAACCGAAAGACTTGCACCCGGCGAACGGTCTACCCGACGGGAGGCCCTAGTCACACGACATTAATTTTGTTTATCATTAAGCGCTCCCCATTAGTGTAACTATGACTGCTCACATCTGTCATGGCTACAGACTGCGGCTGCCAAAACATGTAAACATGAATGCCAACAATTGATAACAAGTAACATAGCTGCCAACCTATACAATAGCCTTTGATAGTAAACAAGAGTTACAGGCCTACGGGGACTTCTCGCCCATCCTGTGTAAATTCTGCCTAACTCTAAGATTTGTTTCAGATACGTCCGGATTTTGTCAACATATAGCAACAGTGGTCCGGCCGACCGGTGTGGCCGAGCGGTTCTAGGCGCTTCAGTCCTGAACCGCGCGACCACTACTGTCGCAGGTTCGAATCCTGCTTCGGGCATGGATGTGTGTGATGTCCTTAGGTTACTTACGTTTTAGTAGTTCTAAGTTATAGGGGACTGATGACCTCAAATGTTTAAGTCCCATAGTGCTCAGAGCCACCTGAACTTGAAAAGTGGTCCGTTTAAAGTTAAAAGGTTTGTTTTGTGCAAGTATTAGGTAATAACAGCAGCTGAGCAGTACAGAAAAAGGAGGAGTGCGTTTTTCAATGTAGCTGTTTTTCCCCTTACATACATATATCAAGTAATATGGAAGCAATTACAATTAATTATCAAAAATGGCTCTGAGCACTATGGGACTTAACATCTATGGTCATCAGTCCCCTAGAACTTAGAACTACTTAAACCTAACTAACCTAAGGACATTACACAACACCCAACCATCACGAGGCAGAGAAAATCCCTGACCCCGCCGGGAATCGAACCCGGGAACCCGGGCGTGAGAAGCGAGAACGCTACCGCTCGACCACGAGATGCGGGCACATTAATTACCGGTTTGAGTAGATTAGCCCAGTCATAAAATGTTGTTAGTATACTTTAGAGACGTAGCCAGAAATGTTTGCTTCTGCCTGTTATAATGTATAACATGACTCGGTCCATATTCCTTCATGATGGGATTGACGGAACATGACACGCGAATGAATCAATAGAACATGAAACGTTGCTATGTTGTATAGTTCTCGCCACCTACCGTACGGCATCTGTTTCACACTTCCGCAATCTGTTCTTTTCCTCAAATAAAAAGAACGGAGGACTTTGGTAGATGGATGGATACGGTACAGTACGAAACGGGTTAACCATTATACAGAACACATTTTTAATTCTGTTTCGCCTACTGTGCTGGTGAGAGATTAACCTCCTTGATAAATACACTACCTTTCCCAAATTACTGTACTGTAGCAGCAAAACACCAGTTGAGACTCCTCTTAGCCTGACACTGCATGAACACTATGTGATCCGATATATCAGGTCACCCCTAAGTAATGCAGAATTGACTACTAGATGTCACGCAAGCTGTACCGCCTGTATAACACGAGGCGGAAGGTATTATGTTGTTAGTGGAGAAGCGGTAACAGCAGACTTGGTCAGTCAGCAGAGTTCAGTGACTTCAAACATGGACTTGACATCCATCAGGGACATTTCAGTCCTCCTAAAGCTGCCCCAGTCTACTGTTGGTGATGTGACTGTGAAGTGGAAATGCGAATGAATAACCACAGCCAAGCCTAGGCTGATCCGCCCCTCCCAGGTTCTATAAAGCCCTCCAAACCCTCGAACACCATACACTCCGTCTCGCCTTCTGCATCCGCCTTCCGTCCCCCATGCGCATCCTCTACGACCTCATCCCCTTCCCCCACCTTCTCCTTTTCCTTGAGCGCATATCCGCACCCTTTATATATTGTCCACCGCCTCGATCCCCCTCACCCCCTGGTGTCTTCCTTCCTCTCTACCCGCAGCCTGTTGCCGCGCCATTGTGTCCCACCCGATCTCCATCTCCACACCCTCCACCTCCTTTCCCAATACAACTTCCAGCATCTACCCCTCCCGGATGATGAGCTTCGCCCTGACGTCTACTCTTCCTACCAACTTTAACCCCACCTTCCTCCTGTCTCCTCCTCAGGGCTCCCTCTCCTCCCCCTCCCTTCTCCTGAGCAGCTTTCCTCTCCTACACCCCCTCACCCCTCTCCTGTGCTCCCTCTTGCCTTGTCTTTTCATCTCCCGCCCCACCTGTCTCCTGCCTCTTGGTGCACACCCTGTCACCCCTACTCTTTTCATCCCGCCTCCTCCCCTGCTGCACCTTGTTCTCCCCTCCTTTTACATCCTCTCAGACCTCTCCCTCGGCAGGTCCCTCCTGGCAGTTTTATTCTTCATTGTGTGTGCTTCATCTCTCCAAGTGATTTTAAAGTGTCTTGTTCTGGAGTGTTTTTAATACTGCAGCCAACTTTTAACCTGTGTGTGTGTGAGACCTCAGTGTTTTTTTTTTTTGTGCTCCACGAATCACCAACCGAGTTTTTTCACTTTACGTCGCCTTCTTAATTGTCCCCACATGAACGTCTCCATGTCAGTGTATTTTTACCTCCATTATCTCCCCTTACTGTGTTTTTATGTCCCCCATTTTTATCGTCTTTCTATGTATCATTTCCTTCTTATATTAGCTGTCATGTCACTCGGCTGAAGAGCGGCGGATTGTGTTGCTGACAGCCCTCCCCTGCCACTATGGGGCAGGGGAATGAAATCACAATAAAGAAAGAAAGAAAAAAAACCTACTCATGTACCGACGGAGAGTGACTTAACACTGTGGAGGGTGGTTGTAAAAATCGCGTGAAATCAACGGAAGGAATCACTCATGATTTCCAATGTGCTACGGTAAGTACAGCTAATACAGTGACTTTGCGTAGGGGGTTATAAAGAACAGGGAATTATACTGTCGTAGAGGAGCTCCCCATAAGCCACTCCTTTCAGCAGTCACTGCTAAGAGGCACTTGAACTAGTGTGAAGAGAGACGCCTCTGGACAGTGGATGGCGAAACGAGTGATTTGGATTGACAAATCACGCTCTAAACTGTGCCCTCTTATGGAACGGATTGAGTCTGAACAATGAAGAACGTTACCTGCCACTATGGGTAGTGCCAACAGTGAAGTATACAGGAGGTAGCATTACGGGATACGGGCGTTTCTAGTGGTTAGTGAGTGGTGCCATTATCGTTCTTAAGGAAACTGTAAACGCACATGCGTATGAATATTGTTTACAACACTGTGTACTGGGCACAGTAGTGGAACAGTTCAGAGACGGTGATTGTATCAGCATGACAATATCCCCTGTCATATACTAGCTTTGCGCACAATACATTCTTGAAATTCACAGACCTGCCGTGAGTCCCGAATTGAAACCAATGGAACAGCTTTGGGATGAGATATAACTTTGCCTCCGCTCTACGCTCCATATTGATGTCCGCTACTAAGTATCATGAGACTTTTAACCAGACAGTGTAGCTCCATAGTAACGAGAGAAGTACTATTCGATTTGCGACGAAGTAGTTAGCATATATCGTCAATTGCTGACTTTTGGACTTTCTGATGACTGTTGAGGGTTATACCGATTACAGAGAGATAAATATCATAAAGACTATCTCTTGTATTCTAATTTCAAGAGAAGTACGAAGCCATCCAGTATTCATAAAATGAAAACATTTCGCTACCGAGACTGGGCCAGGGCGAAACATAACATCGGCGTTTCTGGTGAACCAGGCAGCAGACTTCAGCAGAATGTAGTGGGCCAGAGCAGCTAAGCAGGGTCACGTCATCTTTGTTATGTGACGAAAGAAAGGCTAAGACGAATGCACCCCAAACGGTACCAACAGCTTTTACGAATCTGTTCTATACTATAACGAACTGGTTAACCATGCACGGCAGAAGGGAAATAGCTGATACCTCCGTAATAACAGTCATGACGAATGACGTTGGGTAAACATTAGTCAAATAAATAAATGTCCATGAATAAAAATACTCCAGCAGTTTAGCTCGTAAGGCAGTCGATCAGAAGGATCGACTGCATATATGAGGTTCGCACTCGATCCCCTGATTGCAGCGAAGTGTCGTCAGACAGAAGTCAGTTGTATATTTCCTGTATGCTGCGGACAACAACCGCTTCTTGGACATATGGCTACCTCGCGATAATCACCAGTCGGAGAGTTCAACATCACACCCTGTCTGTCGCAGATGGGAGATCCTGGAGGTCTTTCCTTCAACGAAAATCAAATGGCTCTAAGCACTATCGGACTTATCTGAGGTCATCAGTCCCCTAGATTCACAACTACTTAAACCAAACTAACCTAAGGACATCACACAAATCCATGCCAGAGGCAGGATTCGACCTGCGACCGCAGCAGCAGCGCGGTTCCGGACTGAAGCGCCTAGAGCCACTCGGCCACATGGAAGGGCTTCTTTCCTTCCCCCCAGCATCAGTACACTAGCGTTCCTGACATTCCGACGTACTGACTAGGGCCTGCCTGGACGGCAGGCCAATATCGTCGAACTTCATGGCTACACGGCAACCGTCATCGCGGTATGGCGTATGACGAAGAAGGGTGGTGAGCGGGCGGGGGTAGCGCACCTCCCAAGTCGCCGCGGCGTCACCCGGTACTGGGGCTACCGCCAGTGCAGCAGCCGGCTGGTACGAAGAGTGCGGTGTCAGTTGTCTTGAGTGGGCTGAAGGCCGCATACGACGCGATTCCTCAGCGGCCATTGACAGACAATGCTAACGAGTCAGCACGCTATCTGTATTTTTATGGAAATAAATAACTACATTACTGGCCATTAAAATTGCTACAGCAAGAAGAAATGCAGATGATAAACGGGTATTCATTGGGCAAATATATTATACTAGAACTGACATGTGATTTTCACGCTATTTGGGTGCATAGATGCTGAGAAATCAGTTCCCAGAACAACCACCTCTGGCCGTAATAACGGTCTTGATACGCCTCGGCATTGAGTCAAACAGAGCCTGGATGGCGTGTACAGGTACAGCCGCCCATGCAGCTTCAACACGATACCACAGTTCATCAAGAGTAGTGACTGGTGTATTGTGACGAGCCAGTTGCTCGGCCACCATCGACCAGACGTTTTCAATTGGTGAGAGATCTGGAGAATGTGCTGGCCAGGGCAGCAGTCGAACATTTTTTGTATCCAGAAAGGCCTGTACAGGACCTGCAACATGCGGTCGTGCATTATCCTGCTGAAATGTAGGGTTTCGCAGGGATCAATGAAGGGTAGAGCCACGGGTCGTAACACATCTGAAATGTAACGTCCACTGTTAAAAGTGCCGTCAGTGCGAAAAAAAGGTGGCCGATACGTGTAACCAATGGCACCCCATACCATTACGCCGGGTGATACGCCAGTATGGTGATGACGAATACACGCTTCCAATGTGCGTTCACCGCGATGTCGCCAAACACGGATGCTACCATCATGATACTGTAAACAGAACCTGGATTCATCCGAAAAAATGAAGTTTTGCCATTAGTGCACCCAGCTTCTTCGTTGAGTACACCATCGCAGGCGCTCCTGTCTGTGATGCAGCGTCAAGGGTAACCGCAGCCATGGTCTCCGAGCAGATAGTCCATGCTGCTGCAAACGTCGTCGAACTGTTCGTGCAGATGGTTGTTGTCTTGCAAACGTCCCCATCTGTTGACTCAGGGATCGAAACGTGGCTGCTAGATCCGTTCCAGACATGCGAATAAGATGCCTGTCATCTCGACTGCTAGTGATACGAGGTCGTTGGGATCCAGCACGGGGTTCCGTATTACTCTGCTGAACCCACCGATTCCATATTCTGCTAACAACCATTGGATCTCAACTAACGGGAGCAGCAATGTCGCGATACGATAAATCACAATCGCTATAGGCTACAATCCGACCGTTACCAAAGTCGGAAACGTGATGGTACGCATTTCTCCTCCTTACACGAGGCATCACAACAACGTTTCACCAGGCAACGGCGGTCAACTGCTGTTTGTGTATGAGAAATCGGTTGGAAACTTTCCTCATGTCAGCACGTTGTACGTATCGCCACGGGGGCCAACCTTGTGTGAATGCTCTGAAAAGCTAATATTTGCATATCACAGCATCTTCTTCCTGTCGGTTAAATTTCGCGTCTCAAGCACGCCATCTTCGTGGTGTAGCAATTTTAATGGCCAGTCGTGTAATTCTGAATCTTGTTTCACTACATCTACAGGCAACCACTGGTCACAACCATCCTTCCGAGGAAACAAACTCTACTTACGTCCTCCCAATAGTTGCGTCTTGCAGTATTAAAAAAATATATATATGTATATTAGAATGGTATGATATAATTACGCGACATTCTCAAGAAGAGTCCTTACACGGATTTTAGAATCCACGAAGAAAGGCTCTGTCTTTATCTCATACAAGCTGACACGATCCTTTTTGCTGGATTTGTATACTTTATTATACATGTATATTTTACTACAGTTCGATTTACCGTTCGTCTCACCCCAGAACTACTGGCGACATAATCTGTAGCACTGATGTCTAAAGAACTAGAGTTCTGTGCATGTGTGCTTGATCTCGACACGTGATACTGTGCCACGTACAGGCGATAGGCAAAATAATGAGAACACCTGTACTTACATGAGAATGGTTTATTAATAAGGGGTTGGACCCCCATTTGCACCGTTATACAGCTGCAATTCTTCTTGGTATACTGGCATATAATCAGTGTATAGTTTCCAGTGGAATGTTATGTCACTCTTCGATCAGAACCTCTTCTAACTCCTGTAGTGACGAGGGAGGCGGAAATCTGCTCCGAGTATGCGCTCCAATACCGCCAACAAAGGTTCGATAATTTTCAAGTGCGGGGACAGTGCTGGCAAAGGAAGACGCTGCAGTTCAGTTGCAAGCTCCTCATATGACGATTGTACTGTCCTGGCTATGTGAATGGGTGCATTATCGTCCTGAAATACGGCATCATTGTTGGGGAACATCATTTGAATAATGGGGTGCACTTGATCACCTAATATGCTCACATAATCGTTGGCTGCAACGCGGCCTTTGACAGTAATGATGGGACCAGCAGAATACCATGATATGGCTGGCCACATCATCACACTTCCACCTCCATTATTAACCGTTGTAATCAAGCAATGAGGATTGTAGGTTTCTTTTGGCGTTCTACAGGCGTAGACCCGGCCTGATGTTGGAAGAAACGAAAACGTTGACTCGCCGGACATACGACGTGTTTCCACTAATCACCCGTCCAGGATTTATGATCCTGACACCATGTTTTGCGCTTCTTTGAGTTGGTTGTCGTCACTAATGGTTTCGATATAGCAGCTCGTACATGAATATTCGCTTTATGGAGTTCTCAGCCGACAGTGTCGATAAATACGGGGTCTCGAAGATGGCTGTTGAGCTCTGCAGTCACTTTATCTGCCGTAGTTATGCGTTGTTTTGACACAATTCGTGTTAGCGTACGACGATCTCTGTCATTTAGTTTTGAATTGCACCCACTATTACGTTTACACGATGATTTATTTCAATGTTTTGCGTAGGCTGTTATGACTGTTGAAACAGTAGGAATTGAAACATTCAATTAGCTGGCTGTCTTGGTAAATTGGGCCTCCACAATCTGCCCTCTTTTGAACTCTGTTAGGTCTTTCATTGCACGTCGACCTCGATCTCTGAATGCAAATACGAAGTGTGCACTACTCGTAAACAGCCTACACTGATCCACAGTTCGTACTGAACACGCACAGTCCAGCGCGACACGTGTCCCACCTGCTTTGTTGACCATCAAACACTACCATCCCATTACTACCAATGTTCACATTATTTTGTCTATCCCTTGTACATCAAAATGAAGCAAGTAAGGGAAATGTAACTATTGTACTCATAATTTTTCGAAATTAATTCGTTGACTGGGAAATCCTTGACAATAGCTCACGCTTATCGCAAATGGTCGCCTTAACCACTTTGGCTACCCGTGCCCGCTTCACGGACCTACCTAAACTTCCAAATGTGTTATAAGGATGTAGACAGTGTGACATACGGAAGCTTGGGTCGGTCCGGAGAGCGTGCATATATAGCCGAATGATTAAAACGAAGCCGGCCGCTGTGGCCGAGCGGTTCTAGGCGCTTCAGTCCGGAACTGCGCTGCTGCTACGGTCGCAGGTTCGAATCCTGCCTCGAGCATGGATGTGTGTGATGTCCTTAGGTTAGTTAGGTTTAGGTAGTTCTAAGTCTAGGGGACTGATGACCTCAGATGGTAACTCCCATAATACTTAGAGCCATTTGAACCATTTGATTAAAACGACCGCTCGCAATAAGCGGGAAATCCACGTTCGAGTCCTTGTCCAGCATTAATTTTCAGGTGTCATTTTTGGGCAGTAGATCCATACCTAATCCTTCTGACGTCATGTGTGACGTAAGAAAGATGGTATGCCAAGTGACACAAACGAAAGCCATATGAATTCACACCCGTTTCAACGATGGAAGGAGTGTCAGTGGAGGAGAATTGATGCAAGCACAGTGCGCCGAACAAGAGGGAGCAGCAGCAGACCAGCGTGCCCGAGGTTATTCGAGTACACATCACGATGGCAAGCGGATGTGTGCTGACAATGTAGTCGGCAACGGAATTGCGTGCCATTGTGTGGTATGAAAGGGCATGTGGGACTAGTTTGTCCGTCATCCATGAACGCCTACAGACCGTGTATGGTGAAGAGGTCACGCCTCGTCATATTGTTGGTCCCTGGTGTTGCATGTCCAGAAAAGGAAGGAAGAGTGTGGAGGATGAAGGTCGAAGGGGCTGTCCTCCCACATCCACGAATGAACGCGGAGGTGGAGCAGGTTTTGCAACAATTACTTGAATCGCAGGACACCAAATTTTACCAGAATGGTTTCTTCGAACTGCTTGCACGCCACGAAAAATGTCTCAGTATTAGTGACTGTTGATAAACAGGGAAGATGTATAGTTCATGACGCCATGTTGTTATGTTTCTGGCAACAAAGTTTCCCTTTGAAAAACAAGAAAATTACTTTCGGAACGTCTCTCAAGTTCCAAGCCTAGGCAGGCACACGACTATAACAACAGTGGTCTCGACTCTCTGCTGTAAATTCTACCTGCTCCTGGAATCCAACTAACGTTGCGAACATTAGGTAATGAATTCACTGGATTACGATATAAGGGTGGAGACAGTGTGACAAATGGAAGTTTGGCATGGTCCGGTGAGCGCGCACAGATAGCCGAAGTCGTTTAATAGGTGACCGCTCACGGTAGGCGGGAAATCCGGGTTCGAGTATCGATCCGGTACAAATTTTCATGGGGCACTATTGGATAGTAAATCTATGCCTAACACAGTTGATGTCAAGGAATTCTCAGTCAGCATATTTAATTTCGTGTTTCATACAGCTACGAATTGTCAACTGTTCTTTCACACATGCAGAGAGGTACAACGGTCAGCCATAACTTTACGACCACTACCTGTTAGGCACGGGTAACAGCGTCGACGCGTCGTGGTAATGAATAATGAGGCCTTGGATGGGTGCGATGAGCTCCGACGCCACGTTCAATCATAACCCAGATGTGTCCGATAGGGTTCAGATCTGGCGAGCTGGGGGGGGGGGGGGGTCCAACACATCAATTGGAATTCGCCACTGTGCTCCTCGAACCATTCCATCACACTCCTGGTCTTGCGATAGAGCGCACTATCTTGTTGAAATTCGACACTGCCGTCGGGAAACGTTATCGTCATGAATGGTGAACGTGGTCTGCAACCAGTGTACGATACCCCTTGGCCGTCATAGTGCCTTGCACCGACTCTTCTGCACCCATGGATTCCCACGTATATGTTTCCCAGAGCATAATGGAGCCACCGCGTGCTTGTCTCCGTTCCTAAGTACAGGTGTCAAAGAACTGTTCCTCCGCAAGACGACGGATTCGCGCCCTTCCATCGGAATGATGAAGAATGTACCGGGATTGATGAGACTATGCAAAGCTCTGTCAGTGAGTCAACGTCCAGTGTCTATGCCCATATGCCCACTTCAGTTGTAGTTGCCGATGTCATGGTGTTACCATTGGCACTTGCATGGGTCGTCGGCTGCGGTGGTCCATCTTTAGGTGTATTCAGTACAGTGTGTGTTCAGATACAACTGTACTGTGACCAGCACGAAAGTCTGATTTCAGCCCCCCCCCCCCCCCCCAGTTCGCCGTCTGTCCTGTTTTACAAGTCTGCTCAGCCGACGACGTCCGACATTTGTAATGACGGATGGTCGCCCAACCTCACGACGTCAGGACGTGGTTTCACCTCGGTTTCGCCATGTGTTGAAGAAACTCACCACAGCTGTCCTCGAAAACCGACAAGGCTTGCAGTTTCCGAAATGCTCGTGTCGAGCCTCCGGATCATTACAACACGTCCTCGGTCAAACTCAGATAGCGCGCCTTCGCCATTCTACACACGGACAGGACACTAACTAATACTACAAGCAATTTGCGTATGTCTGAATAGCAGTCATTCCTCGCCAGGTGACGCTGCTATCGCCTGAACGGGTTTATAGCGATAATGTTCTGGCTGATCAGTGTACAGTACACATAATTTTGTTTACATTTTGGTAGTGTCCCGACAGCGTACATCCTTAACATTATCATATTTTTGCAATCAGTTGTCTGATTTGACTTGATAACGTTATTCTAATTCATTGCGTGTGTATAATTTACAAAACAAAAACCATTTCAGTGTTAGAAGTGTATCATTACATTATTCACTGATATTAAAACTTAACCCTTGAATGACACGGCTGATTCCATATCATTCTGTGCGAATTCTCAGAACACACTGAAGAGCCAGAGACACTGATACACCTGCCTAAAATCGTTAGGACCCCGCGAGCACGCAGAGGTGCCGCAACACGACGTGGCATGGACTCGACTAACGTCTGAAGTAGTCCTGGAGAAAACTGACACCCCGAATCCTGCAGGGCTGTCCATAAAGACGTAAGAGTACGAGGTGGTGGAGATCTCTTCTGAACAGCAATCTGCAGATGTCCTCAATAATGTTCATATCTGAGTGTTTAAACTCAGAAGAGTGTTCCTGGAGGCACTCTGTAGCAATTCTGGACGTATGGGGTGTCGCATTGTCCCGCTAGAATTGCGTAAGTCTGTCGGAACGCACAATGGACATGAATGGATGAAGGTTTTCAGACAGGATGCTTACGTACTTTTTACCTGTCAGAGTCGCATCTAGACGTATCAGTGGTCCCATATCACTCCAACTGCACACGTCCCACATCATTACAGTCGGCCGCGGTGGTCTAGCGGTTCTGGCGCTGCAGTCCGGAACCGCGGGACTGCTACGGTCGCAGGTTCGAATCCTGCCTCGGGCATGGGTGTGTGTGATGTCCTTAGGTTAGTTAGGTTTAAGTAGTTCTAAGTTCTAGGGGACTTATGACCTAAGATGTTGAGTCCCATAGTGCTCAGAGCCATTTTTTGAACCACACCATTACAGAGCCTCCACCAGTTTGAACAGCCCCCTGCCGACACGCAGGGTCCATAGATTCATGAGGCTGTATCCATACCCGCACACGTCCATCCGCTCGATACAATTTGAAACGAGACTCGTCCGACCAGGCAACTTGTTTCCAGTCATCAACAGTCCAATGTCGGTGCTGACGGGCCCAGGCAAGGCGTAAAGCTTTGTGCCGTGCAGTCATCAGGGGTACACGAGTGGGCCTTCGGCTCCGAAAGCCCATATTGATGATGTTTCGTGGAATGGTTCGCATGCTGACACTTGTATTGCACTTCTGTCCAGTTCAACGATTCTCTTCAGTCGTAGTTGGTCCCGTTCTTTCAGGATCTTTTTCCGAACGCAGTGATGTCGGAGATTTGACGTTTTACAGGTTCCCTGATATTCACAGTACACTCGTGAAATAGTCGTACGGGAAAATACCCACTTCATCGCTACCTCAGAGATGCTGCGTCCTATTGCTCGTGCGCCGACTGTTAACATCACATTCAAATTCACTTAAATCTTGGTAACCTGCCATTGTGGCAGCAGTAGCCGATCTAACAACTGCGCCAGACGCGTGTTGCCTTACAAAGGCGTTGCTGACCGCAGCGCCGTATTCTATCTCTTAACATATCTCTGTATTTGAATATGCATGCCTACACCAGTTTCTTTGACGCTTCAGTGTAAATCAATTTGTCAGAAAATTAAAATGACAATTCTTTATAGAAATTCCATTACATTTTTTTTACCTTGTATACAGTCCAAATAAGTGAAAGAGAATATTTCTTATAAAATCATATTATACACGATGATTCTGGATCGGACGGGATCTGTGCCCCAGAGAATCAATACTATGCTCTTGGTTTTAGAAATCGTACACAATACACATTCTCTACCTAACAATTCCAAGTCATCAGGTAAAACACGTAGTGTAGAAATGAAATTTGTCAGAAGAAGAAAATCCTACTCAAGAACAGACCACATAACGAAACAGAGCGACAAGAAGTAGAAGTACAGTCAGTTCAAAAGAGAATAACCAAATATCGCAGTTGTGGTACGAACACACACAAAGGACGAACAGCACATGACTTCCTGAACTAGCTTTAGATTATAAACTGACAGGCAGAAGAGATGCTGGAAGACCTAAAAAGAGGACAAACAGTTTGTGAAGAAGGAAGAAATTCAGTGCCTAATGCATGAAGTGTACAAGATGAAGACTTCGCATACTTTTTCGAATTTTTGAGCATTTATAAAGTAATCCTACAATTTGGGATTAAATGCAATACTTAAACACGTTCAAGGTAAACTAGTGCTACACAGTCATTTACTGTCAACATTTTACTACTAGACAAATTATTGCTAAAGAAAAATCTAAGGACATGTAAAACTTTAACGGCGCTTTTTCATCAGGGTTTTGCACAATTAAAACTTATAAATGTAAAGAACTCTATGTAACGTAATAGTATATTGCACTACATCGGAAAAGCAAACATTTAATTCCTCCTTCAAATTTTCTTATCGAACACGATGAGAAAATACTACTAATTCAAATGAAAGTTAAAAGGGTTCTGAAACAGACGGAACATTACGTCAAGACTTTTACTAAGAAACTTCTTTCCTCGGCGACCGTTCAGACAGTGCGTATTGTACAAATACATACAGTTCTGTTGCAACACAGCAACGTTTCAAATGTGCGAGTACAAAATAGTTTGTGTCACATATAATCGTTGATGCAAGGCTCTGCAAACTAAGGTAATCCGGCTTTATCCAAAGACTCTGGTTTTCGGAATAATATAACGACACTAGTTGACGTCGAGAGTCTCAGTTCTCCAATTGCTAGTTCTCTTTACATAAGATGGCTGCGAGATCTGGGCTGTTCAATATAAAACATGCAATCAAAAACACCTTCAGCCGTCTACACATACAATTTTATTTTACTTTTGCTACCTGTTTCGGCGATACACCACGCCACCTTCTCACTGACATGTAGGAAGAATCCCATCTTCTGTGCACTCGAATTAGGCGCCAACATCTGTTTCGATCGTACACGGCGGTGCAGTTAAAAGTAGCTCCTCTCCCCTTTGAACGCGAATGCAACATTCCGAGTTCTGAAATAATAATCGATTGTTAGCATTCTTCTGGCAGCATTTCAGTTTATTTCATCGGTGAAGTTAACGTTTCTCTTTACGGTCTCTGAAACGACTTTCTCGACAGAAGAAAGGATTGAAATTGTGGAAGCATATGTGAAAACAGGCTCGATTAAGGAAACTCGGGTAATTTTCTGGGTCAAGTATCCGAATACAGGACTACCAGTAAAGAGAGAAATACAGAGTCTCTATAAAAACTAGCGCACATACGGATCTGTGCAAAATGTAAAACATCAAAGAATTCCTTCAGTTCGCACACCGTAAGTTATAGCAGACATTCGCCAAAGAATTATTCAGAGCCCAGAGAAGTCTACACATAAACTGGTCCAATAAGTGCATGTAAGTGCGAGGAGTTGCTGGCGGATACTGAAAAGTCTTAATTTGAAGCCATATCATGTGACGGTTGTGCAGCAGTTATTGGAAGATGACAGGAACATGTAGATTGGGTGGCTTTTGAATAACATCAACGACGGTTTGTTAGACCTACTCCGTTACATCATGAGTGATGAAGCACGGTTTCATCTTTCCGGTCATGTGAATTCACAGAACACGAGGTACTGGGCAACGGAGAATATTGTGTGTCAGCAACCACTCAACGATTAAAACAATCGGCGTTTTGAGCGGTTTAACGGGAACGTGCATCAATGAACGGTATTTTTTGACATTACTCTCAACACGGTTGCAAATGTGGAAATTATTGATAAATTTTGTGCTCAATTCACTGAATATGAAAGATAATACTGCTTCTTCCAGCAAGATGGAGCAATGTACCACACGTCTAAGGTATTCCTGGAACGAGTCAATAATGTCTTCACTGAGGAACGAACTGTCAGAAAACATTTGTGCCCACCACGTTCGCCGGATCTAACAGCACGTGATTCTTTCCTGTGGGGACCTGAAGAGCAAGTGTCTGTGAAAGAAATTCACACGCAGTGCAGGAACTGAAACACAACATCAGTCGTGAAGTCGCCGCAATCGATATCCGAACTTTACGTCGAATGTATCTGAATATGCTTAGAAATGCACAGCTGTCTAATGATGTTGCAGGGATCCTTTCAACATCTTCTACACTACTGGCCATTAAAATTGTTACACCGCGAAGATGACGTACTACAGACGCGAAATTTAACCGACATGAAGAAGATGCTGTGATATGCAAATATTAGCTTTTCAGAGCATTCACACAAGGTTGGCGCCGGTGGCGACACCTTCAACGTGCTGACATGAGGAAATTTTCCAACCGATTTCCCATACACAAACAGCAGTTGACCGGCGTTGCCTGGTGAAACGTTGTTGTGATGCCTCGTGTAAGGAGGAGAAATGTGTACCATCACGTTTCCGACTTTGATAAAGGTCGGATTGTAGCCTACCGCGATTGCAGTTTATCGTATCGCGACATTGCTACTCGCGTTGGTCGAGATCCAATGGTTGTTAGCAGAATATGGAATCGGTGGGTTCAGGAGGGTAATACGGAACGCCGTACTGGATCCCAACGGCCTCGTATCACTAGCAGTCGAGATGACAGGCATCTTATCCGCATGGCTGTAACGGATCGTGCAGCAAGCTGTACCGGATCGTGCAGCAACGTCTCGATCCCTGAGTCAACATATGAGGACGTTTGCAAGACAACAACCATCTGCACGAACAGTTCGACGACGTTTGCAGCAGCATAGACTATCAGCTCGGAGACCGTGGCTGCGGTTACCCTTGACGCTGCATCACAGACAGGAGCGCCTGCGATGGTGTACTCAACGACGAACCTGGATGCACGAATGGCAAAACGTCATTTTTTCGGAAGAATTCAGGTTCTGTTTACAGCATCATGATTGTCGCATCAGTGTTTGGCGACATCGAGGTGAACGCACATTGGAAGCGTGTATTCGTCATCGCCATACTGGCGTATCATCCGGCGTGATGGTATGGGGTGCCATTGGTTACACGTCTCGGTCACCTCTTGTTCGCATTGACGGCACTTTGAACAGTGGACGTTACATTTCAGATGTGTTACGACCCATGGCTCTACCCTTCATTCGATCCCTGCGAAACCCTACATTTCAGCAGGAAAATGCACGACCACATGTTGCATGTCCTGTACGGGCCTTTCTGGATACAGAAAATGTTCGACTGCTGCCCTGGCCAGCACATTCTCCAGATCTCTCACCAATTGAAAACCACTGGTCAATGGTGGCCGAGCAACTGGCTCGTCACTACTCTTGATGAACCGTGGTATCGTGTTGAAGCTGCATGGGCGGCTGTACCTGTACACACCATCCAAGCTCTAGAATGAGATTTTCACTGTGCAGCGGAGTGTGCGCTGATATGAAACTTCCTTTCAGATTAAAACTGTGTGCCGGACCGAGACTCGAACTCGGGACCTTTGCCTTTCGCAGGCGAGTGCTCTACCAACTGAGCTACCCAAGCGCGGCTCACGCCCCGTCCTCACAGCTTTACTTCTGCCAGTATCTCGCCTCCTACCTTCCAGACTTTACAGAAGCTCTCCTGCGAACCTTGCAGAACTAGCACTCCTGAAAGAAAGGATATTGCGGAGGCATGGCTTAGCCACAGCCTGGGGGATGTGTCCAGAATGAGATTTTCACTCTGCAGCGGAGTGTGCGCTGACATGAAACTTCCATGCAGATTAAAACTGTGTGCCGGACCGAGACTCGAACTCGGGACCTTTACCGAGCGAGGTGGCGCAGTGGTTAGCACACTGGACTCGCATTCGGGAGGACGACGGTTCAATCCCGTCTCCGGCCATCCTGATTTAGGTTTTCCGTGATTTCCCTAAATGGTTTCAGGCAAATGCCGGGATGGTTCCTTTGAAAGGGCACGGCCGATTTCCTTCCCAATCCTTCCCTAACCCGAGTTTGCGCTCCGTCTCTAATGACCTCGTTGTCGACGGGACGTTAAACACTAACCACCACCATCGGGACCTTTGCCTTTCGCGGGCAAGTGCTCCACCAACTGAGCTACCCAAGCACGACTCACGTCCCGTCCTCATAGCTTTACTTCTGTCGGGAGTGAAGCAGCCTATTGCGTACAGTTTGAGTCGTAACACGACGTCCTGTGGCTGCACGAATAGCATTATTCAACATGGTGGCGTTGCTGTCAGGGTTCTACCTAGCCATAATCCGTAGGTAGCGGTCGTCCACTGCAATAGTAGCCCTTGGGCGGCCTGAGTGAGGCATGCTATCGACAGTTCCTGTCTCTCTGTATCGCCTCCATGTCCGAACAACATCACTTTGGTTCACTCCGAAACTCCTGGACACTTCCCTTGTTGAGAGACCTTCCTGGCACAAAGTAACATTACAGACGCGATCGAACCACAGTACTGACCGTCTAACCATGGTTGAACTAAGTACGGGCAACAAGAGCCGTGTACCTCCTACCTGATGGAATGTCTTGAATTGATCGGAGGTTGGGAGGGTTTAGTGGCATTTCTGATCAGTCCAAGGGACTGTGTCTGTTACACAATATCCACAGTCAATGTCTATCTTGAGGAGTTCTGGAAACCGGGGTGATGCAAAACTTTTTTTGGTGTGTGTAGTTGCTTTTATAATTTGATTCAGTTTATTGTATCGTTAACGAGTTTCCGATCCACTGCAGGCTCATTTTAGATGGAGAGGTTACAGGCATACTGAACTATGTGAAGCTAGACTTCAGAGTCATTCTGACTGCACTGCATCTTACTATCCATGAGTAATTCATTTCGGCAACGTACATTTTAGGCACCCCCCCCCCCCCCCACACACACACACACGAACAGAGAGAGAGAGAGAGAAGCGGAATTATGTAATGGGAGTACGTCGTCAGTTTAAAACTATTTTCAGGAGCTTTGTTTCCAAAACGAAAATTTTCGCCTGGGAAGTTCATCACGCCGGTATCTGCACGCCGTGAGGAACAATTCATTCGTCGCGTGAATTGACAGTACGTACGTTAATGCCTGTCAAACGGTGACAAACGGCTGGATTGCTGCACAGGCGAGGGAACAACAAAAGCGCTGATTGGAAAGGGTGGCAGGATAATCTTCCCTCACGCTGGCTCGGCTCGTGTCTCATTCCAAGCTGTTTATTGCTGTTTTGTTCTACAAAGCACAGTGATATCACGTGGGATTTAACGTCACGGTTTTCACTAAATGGTTTTCTAGTTTGTTGCTACGAAATATCCCTCCTCCCCTTCCCGAATTTGATGATGGCAATGGAAAACGCGACACCACTCTGTCTTGCTAGACAAAGCTCCGTCAACGTAGTGGAAGAAGGCGGATGCTTTTTTCTAGGGACAGAGAAGTATTCCACCGTAGGAAACGGAATGTGGTATGAATAAGCTGGAGTAGTGCAAAAGTGAATGATGAATAGAATAATAATTTAAACAGCCGGGGCCGGCAAAATGATTTTAACCTTTAAAAATGTTTAAAGCGGCTATGGATCCAGACACAAGAAACACAGCCACGTGAGCCTCTGGTATAATCGATGTCACAGGTCTTCCATGTGCACACTGAACCATGCTGCCTTTTGGGATATCGAAACCGTATCAACGCTCTGGTGGGCGGTTTGCGGGTTTAAATCACCTCGGGGTATGACCACGCGGTGCATTTGACCTGCGGTCGTCGCACGGTGGCGTTGGCAACAATCCACATACGCAGAGGTGTGTTTGTGAATGTCAGAGTATGGTGCAGCGAGTAAGTGTGCAGTCGTTTTCAGGCGTGCTAATGGTGACTGTGTGATGAAAATGGGTCAAAGAACACAAGTTGATGACGTTATGAGGGGCAGAATACTAAGGCGACGGGAGGCTGGTAAAATGCAGAAGGTCGTGGCACAGGTCCTCTGTGTACCACGAAGTGTGATCTCAAGATTACTGCAACGATTCCAGCAGACAGGAAACGTGTCCAGACGCTACAATACGCGACGTCCACAGTGTACAGCACCACAAGAAGACCGATATCTCACCATCAGTGCCCGCAGACGGCCACGGAGTATTGCAGGTAGCCTTGCTCGGGACCTTACCGCAGCCACTGGAACAGTTGTCTCCAGACAGACTGACGACTGAACAGACATGGTTTATTCGCCCGAAGAATGCAAGGTGCATTCCACTGACCCCTGGACATAGGAGAGCTCGTAAAGCCTGGCGTCAAGAACACAGTACATGGTCATTGGAACAGTGATCCCAGGTTATGTTCACTGACGAGTCCACGTACAGTCTGAAGAGTGATTCTCGCTGGGTTTCCATCTGGCGTGAACCAGGAACCAGATACCAACACCTTAATGTCCTTGAAAAGGACCTGTATGGAGGTCGTGGTTTGATGGTGTGGGGTGGGATTATGATTGTTGCATGTACACTCCTGCATGTCTTTGACAGAGAAACTGTAACAGGTCAGTTGTATCGATACGTCATTTTGCACCAGTATGTCCGACTTTTCAGGGGTGCAGTGGGTCCCGCCTTCCTCCTGATGGATGATAACGCACGGCCGCACTGAGTTGCCGTTGTGGTGGAGTACCCTGAAACAGAAGATATCAGGCGAATGGAATGGTCTGCCTGTTCTCCAGACCTAAACCCCATCGAACACGTCTGGGATGCTCTCGGTCGACGTACCGCTGCATCTTCAAACCCCTAGGACACTTCATAAGCTCCGACAGGCACGGATGAAAAAATGGGAGGCTATTCCCCAGCATCTGCTCGACCACCTGATCCAGAGTATGCCAACCTGTTGTGCAGTCTGTGTACGTGTGCATGGTGATCATATCCCATATTGATGTCGAGGTACATGCGCAGGAAACTGTGGCGTTTTGTAGCACATGTGTTTCGGGACGGTTTTCTCAACTTATCACCAATACCGTGGACTTACAGATCTGAGTCGTGTGTGTTCCCTATGTGCCTATGCTATTAGCGCCAGTTTTGTGTAGTGCCATGTTGTGTAGCGCCACGTTCTGCAATTATCCTTAATTTATGATATGAGTGTATATGTGACGTTTTCTTTCCTTCTTTCCCTGTTGTCTCTGTCGATGTGATGATCCTCTAGGGACTGTGTTGATAGGCTATAAAAGTGGTCGTCAAATGTTATTGCCCAAGAGCCAGTACTGACATAGTGGGGTGGCACCTTGGGCCGCATATGAACCGATACTATTATTAATCGGTAACCTGCATAAATTATTATTTCATGAAACCCCAGTAGAGCAGCTACAGTAAGGACGCGATACGTTGCCTGACAGCCAACTGATCGTTAAAAGCTGGCTCCATTCGGAACTTCCTCTTATCGACTGCTCGCTGTTTCACATAGCTGCCACCCTCAGTGACCCCAAAGCTGTGACTCAGTAGGTGCCCGACGAAGTGTTGCTGCATTGTCTATGTGAGCAGGCGACTAATTGATTAATAACAGTAACTGCATTATGCAATATGAGACACGATTACAAATTCTTACTACACGTCCTGAATGTCATTTTTCTTCTTGTTGCGTTGTATCACAACAGCCTAGTTTAATTTCGTATTCCTTGCTACAAATATGCACCATATTTGGAGATTACCATCTCTGTAATGCACATTCACGAATGCAAGTTACTTCCGTTTCAAAATCTGCAAAATGACAGCTCAACGTTACGAGTCGCGCACTCCAGTGATTTGTCAGTACTGGAAAACAAACAATAAAACATTCCCCATCGCACATCCTGTAACTCCGCAGTGACAGTTGCACCTACCACTCGCCCCCTGAGGTAAGCGGCCAACTTTACTTAACTCAAATAAAATTAAGCACTTCTAAAAATATTACTGCCTCTGTATTTTTGTTTGTTAATAAGCAGGAAAACTACACGCGTAAGAGTTCTTAACGTTAATTAAAGCTTTTGGCCTCGGCTTTTAGTTGCTAGAAGCATGTTATAAAATACGTGGACTGCAGGAATACTTAACTTGGGCCGCAGATTGAAGACCGCTGGGCAAGAAATTCGTCGGAGCTTTCTGACAACGGTACTGGATGCATTTCGTTCGTTCTTTTTTTACTAATACCTTTCGCCCTCTGCGGTAGGACGAAAATTATAGGCTTGGTTGTTCCCTGACTGCTGTAATTTCTTCTTCAAGTATCGCTGCCCATTTTAACTTCCTGCCGTGTATGTAATCACACGGTATGTGGATGACCGCAGGCTTTGTATAACTTATTTCTTGACATGCTGATTTGAAAGCGCTAATGATCACGCTGTTTCCCTTTCCCAGTGTCTGAGTATCTGTATCCAGAGCAAGCTTGTTTCTTACCTCCTCCGCGGCTGGTGCGAACTACATCGTAAATACTGCCGGCTGTACGACGTTATGCCTTCCTTATCTCAGTGTATGTAATGCACTTTGCTTCTACCCCCTTCGGAATTTTCCATTTTATGCGAAGGAGAACCGGGCAATCGCTGGCACAAAGCGAGTGGTTCCATGAGCAATTTATGCATACTTCTGGGACCCAAACGTGCTCCAAGTCTCTCATGAGCAACCGATGCCTTGTTACTACCACATATCACTTATCGTAAACATGCCATGCGGTATGGCCGCCTTTCTCCCATTTGAAATAACACTGACGTGCCAAAGAAACTGGTATAGGCATACGCCTTCAAATACAGAAGTTTGTGAACAGGCAGAATACGCCACTGCGGTCGGCAACGCCTATAAAAGACAACAAGAGTCTGGGGCAGTTGTTAGATCTGTAGTCTGCTACAGCGGCAGATTATCAAGATTTAAGTGAGTCTCGACATAGTGTTATAGTCGGCGCACGAGCGATGGAACACAGTATCTCTGAGGTAGCGACGAAGTGGGGATTTTCCCGTACGACCATTTCACTAGTGTACCGTGAAGACATGGAATCCGATAAAACATCAAATCTCCGACATCTCTGGGAAAAAGATCCTGAAAGAATGGAATCAAAGACGACTGAAGAAAATCGTAGAACGTGACAGAAGTGCAACCTTTCCGCAAACTGCTGCAGATTTCAATGCTGGGCCACCAACAAGTATCAGCAGAAGTGTTTAAACTCTATAGAGTGTTCCTGGGACCACTCTGGAGCAATTCTGGACGTGTGGAGTCTCGCATTGTCCTGCTGCAATTGCTCAATGGACATGAATGGATGCAGGGTGATCAGACAGGATTCTTTACGTACGTGTCACCTTGCAGTGTCGTATGTAGAGATATCAGGAGTCCCATATCACTCCAACTGCACACGCTCCACACCATTACAGAGCCTCCACCACCTTGAACAGTCCCCCGCAGACATGTAGGCTCCATGGATTCATGAGCTTGCCTCCATATCCGTACACGTCCATCCGCTCGATACAATTTGAAGCGAGACTCGTCCGACCAGGCAACATGTTTCAAGTCATCAACAGTCCAATGTCGGTGTTGACGGCTCCAGGTGTGGCGTAAACTTTTGTGTCGTGCAGTCATCAAGTGTAGACGAGTGGGCCTTTGGCTCCGGAAGCCCGTATTGATGATGTTTCGTTGAATGGCTGCAGAGATGTCTGAGATTTGATGTTCTACTCGATTCCTGATATTCACGGTACACTCGTGAATTGGTTCTCGAAGATGCTGTGTCCCATCGTTCGTGCGCCGACTATCACACCACGTTCAAACTCCCTTAAATCTTGATAACTTGCCGTTATAGTAGCAGTACCCGATCTAACAACTGCGCCAGAAACTTGTTGTCTTACGTAGGCGTTGCCGACCGCAGCGCCGTATTCTGCCTGTTTACGTATCTATGTATTTGAATTCGCGTTCCTGTACCAGTTTCTTTGGCGCTTCAGTGTATAAGGCCAGTCAGTAACATCAATTTGCTTTTTTAGTGTTGAATATGGTGAGTTATCGTCTTCCGCCTTGAAACGGTGTTTGGTGATGTGGAGCATTACTGAAATTCTTGTAAAAACGTCAGGTGATGAAAGTTCGTTTACTGTACGACCAGTAGAACGTCACCTCAGCTAGACCTAAGGTCAAAAATAATAAAAAACAAAATTAGCCAGTCAGAAACGCGAATTAATTCTTCTAATGTAAAACACGATGCTTTATCTTCGTCCCCCTAAATTGGTGTTTGGCGACGTGAAATATTATTGTAAAATTTTTAAAATAAACGTCAGATGATGATAGTTCGTTTATTGTACCATTACCTGAACAGTATTTGCAATAACAAGAGCTCTCCCCACATCATAGAAAACTTTGTCAACATTCTGCACATTTTACTTGGAATAAATTTTTATTGTTTATTTATTTATTTAACCTGATCTGATTAGGGCTGTCAGGCCCTCCTATATCGGACGAGAGTTTCACAAATACGATACCTTTTTTAAATCATAGTTCCCTAAAAATAATAACAATTTCAATATGTCAAATAGTATTAAAGTGATTTCAGTGTATACAGTGACAATGTGAGAAGATAATACTACCTGTGAACTAATGAAGTCAATACTGGCAGTACTTGTTCTACTGATGTGGCCCTGATAGTGACAACGTCAACAGAAAAAATAATAATAATAATGGTGAGGATGACTATAACAATAACTATAGTGGCAGATATAAAAAGAATTTTTGTAGAAAATACAGGTTGGTCGGAAATTCCCGTTACGAACTTCTAGGACATGTAGAGGGTAGTGAGTACATAACATTTTGAATAGGAACCCATGTCCGGAAACGTATCGTTTCCGTTCTACGAAAGTTTCAATGCAGATGATTATTTCATCCACACCCACGTGAGTAATGTATTCAGGCGTGACCCAGGACAGTTGCTACAATCCATTTGAAAGGAATTCTGACTCGTTCCGTTGTTACATACGCATTTGCATTATAACTTACACCTTATGGTTTACATTAGTCGACAACAACAAGAACCCAGCATCTACGGCACCAGCCGCAACGTACCGATGCATTACAACAGCGGCTCGAAGTGGCGACCACCAACGTTGTTACACACATTGTACCTCCGAAGCATGTTCTGGTACACTCTCTCCATCCCACCTGGTGTCTCTCCAATGTCTTGTGCAGCGGCCAGAACTCGTGCCAGCAATCTTCCTCTGTCTCTACAGGTATCTCATAAATTAGGTTGTTCATACGACCCCACAAGAAGTAGTCCATAGGGGTTAAATCCGGTGATTGTGGCGGCCACGCGGTTGGACCACCACGGCCTATCCATCTTTCAGCATACCGTCTGTTGAGATGTTTCCGGACAGCCAGTGAAAAGTGAGGTGGTGCTCCATCATGCTGAAACCACACTTTCTGACAAACATTCAATGGCACAGCTTCCAAGAACGGATCCAGTACGTGTCGTAGGAAGACTGAGTATGTGGGACCCGTGAGCTTGGATGGAAGGAGGCGTTTCTCTTGCCCTAAGCACACACTGACGAGGTACACATCTGAATTGAAACTGTCGTAGAATGGAAACGATGCGTTTCCGGACATGGGTCCCTACTCAAAATGTTTTGTACTCACTACACTCTGCATCTCCTAGAAGTTTTGGAAGTTTATAACGGGAATTTCCGACCACCCTGTATATATTTTCTGACTTAGCGTGTTTTGGGGGAAAGGAAATGCATGGAGACTGCACCAGCTAGGAATACTAAGGAACGAGGAAGAGCTAGTGACTTAATAGTGCGAAACTACTAAACAGCAAATAAACAACCGTTTTACATTTTATTCACAGGTACTTTCAAATACGGCGAAACAAAAGTAGGTTATCGATTTTCGTGTCCAAATGGCTGTAACTTCAAATATTTTTTCTTGCAAAATGGTAAAATACGAAATAAAGTTACCATCTGTTTGCGACAGTTGTAAGGTTACTACGCACATCTCTAGGAACGTACTGCTCACGACAGCTACATCGAAAACACAAAATCTAGCAAAGAGGCAGGCTGCAATCGCTGTGTACACTGCGCCCTCCTGATCATCGGACTCTGCACGACAGTGTTGTACAGGGTGATTCACAAACGACACAAGCACTGTGCCTGGCAAGTTTGGGTTGCAATATTGGGGAGGCAGTCTCCCATCGCTACATACGTTGTGCCCTGATCATTCAACTCCTACGGGTCAGTTTTAGGTGAACTAACGAGATGGGCGGGACCCTGAAAATACGTCCTTGAAAATCATCCCGCTGTTTAGCACTTCAGACTAAGTATTAAATGATGTTGATAAACTGTTGTTCACTACATAATTTTATGCATGTTACCTATAGTATGCACCACAAAGTATTGTACGTTGACAAAAGATGAAAAACGTTTCATATTCGATGGTAAACTGAGCACTGTAGAATGTAAATGGGAACCTGCATGAGTCTCAAAAGTAAGATGACAGCCACTCACTAATTTATACATTGGGTACACATATGTAACTATTGGGGATGCCACGATCACTGTTATTATTATTATTATTATTATCTTTTCTCAGACATTATGTCTGGTCAAAAATGGAAAGTGACGCGAACCTTGTTTAAGCGTGACTTCCTTTTAACTGTACGGTATATGTTACATTGCATTTAGGAACTTTCGGGTAATTGAACATGTATCAATAATTACAGATTTCTGTAGTTGTATGTATACGTTTGGATGTAGCTGTATTGCGTTGATGTACTGGTGGATATTGTGTGGTATGACTCCTGTAGTTGATACTATAATTGGTATTATGTCGACTTTATCCTGATGCCACATGTCTTTGACTTCCTCAGCCAGTTGGATGTATTTTTCAATTTTTTCTCCTGTTTTCTTCTGTATATTTGTTGTATTGGGTATGGATATTTCGATTAGTTGTGTTAATTTCTTCTTTTTATTGGTGAGTATGATGTCAGGTTTGTTATGTGGTGTTGTTTTATCTGTTATAATGGTTCTGTTCCAGTATAATTTGTATTCATCATTCTCCAGTACATTTTGTGGTGCATACTTGTATGTGGGAACGTGTTGTTTTATTAGTTTATGTTGTATGGCAAGTTGTCGATGTATTATTTTTGCTACATTGTCACGTCTTCTGGGGTATTCTGTATTTGCTAGTATTGTACATCCGCTTGTGATGTAATCTACTGTTCCTATTTGTTGTTTGCGAAGTCTGCATTTATCTGTTGTGGTATTGGGATCTTTAATAATATGCTTGCTGTAATATCTGGCGTTTACTGTTTGATCCTGTATTGCAATCATGAATCCTTCCGTCTCACTGTATGTATTGCCTCTTCTTAGCCATGTGTTGGATGCGTCTTGATCGATGTGTGGCTGTGTTAGATGATACGGGTGCTTGCCATGTAGTATTTTCTTTTTCCAATTTACTTTCTTCGTATCTGTTGATGTTACGTGATCTAAAGGGTTGTAGGAGTGGTTATGAAATTGCAATGGTGTAGCCGATGTATTTATATGAGTGATTGCTTTGTGTATTTTGCTAGTTTCTGCTCGTTCTAGAAAAAATTTTCTTAAATTGTCTACCTGTCCATAATGTAGGTTTTTTTATGTCGATAAATCCCCTTCCTCCTTCCTTTCTGCTAAATGTGAATCTTTCAGTTGCTGAATGTATGTGATGTATTCTATATTTGTGGCATTGTGATCGTGTAAGTGTATTGAGTGCTTCTAAGTCTGTGTTACTCCATTTCACTACTCCAAATGAGTAGGTCAATATTGGTATAGCATAGGTATTTATAGCTTTTGTCTTGTTTCTTGCTGTCAATTCTGTTTTCAGTATTTTTGTTAGTCTTTTGTCTATATTTTTCTTTTAGTTCTTCTTTAATATTTGTATTATCATTTCCTATTTTTTGTCTGTATCCTAGACATTTATAGGCATTTGTTTTTTCAATCGCTTCTATGCAGTCGCTGTGGTTATCCAACATGTAATCTTCTTGTTTAGTGTGTTTTTCCTTGACTATGCTATTTTTCGTACATTTGTCTGTCCCAAAAGCCATATTTATATCATTGCTGAATATTTCTGTTATCTTTAGTAATTGGTTGAGTTGTTGATTTGTTGCTGCCAGGAATTTTAGATCATCCATGTATAGCAAATGTGTGATTTTGTGTTGGTATGTTCCAGTAATATTGTATCCATAATTTGTATTATTTAGCATGTTGGATAGTGGGTTCAAAGCAAGGCAGAACCAGAAAGGACTTAATGAGTCTCCTTGGTATATTCCACACTTAATCTGTATTGGCTGTGATGTGATATTATTTGAATTTGTTTGGATATTAAGTGTGGTTTTCCAATTTTTCATTACTATGTTTAGGAACTATATCAATTTAGGATCTACTTTGTATATTTCCAATATTTGTAGTAACCATGAGTGGGGTACAGTATCAAAAGCTTTTTGGTAAGCAATGTATGCATAGTGTAGCGACCTTTGTTTAGTTTTAGCTTGATATGTCACCTCTGCATCTATTATCAGTTGCTCTTTACATCCTCGTGCTTCTTTGCAGCAGCCTTTTTGTTCTTCATTAATAATTTTGTTCTGTGTTGTATGTGTCATTAATTTCTGTGTAATGACTGAAGTTAATATTTTGTATATTGTTGGTAGGCATGTTATGGGGCGATATTTTGCTGGGTTTGCTGTGTCTGCTTGATCTTTAGGTTGCAGATAAGTTATTCCATGTGTATCAGGGAAAGTGTATGGGTCTGGAATGTAACTGTTAAATAATTTAGTTAGATGTGAATGTGTTGAGGTGAACTTCTTTAGCCAGAAATTTGCTATTTTATCTTTTCCAGTGGCTTTCCAATTGTGCGTAGAATTAATTGCTCGGGTGATTTCATGTTGAAAATTATTACTTCGGGCATTTGTGATATCATCTTGTATGTGTCTGTTTCTGCTTGTATCCACCGTGCATGCCTGTTATGTTGTACTGGGTTTGACCATATGTTGCTCCAGAAGTGTTCCATGTCGGTTATGTTTGGTGGGTTGTCTATTTTAATGTGTGTGTTATCTATTGTCTGGTAAAATTGTAATTTATGCTTCTTTTCATCTAATTGCTCTATCGCTTCTTGTTGTAAGATTTTACCTGACCTTTTTCGTTTTTTGTGTGATATTTCATTTCTTATAAATTGTTTTAGCTGTCCGATGTCTTTTCTCAGTTTTTCTATTCTGATCTGTAGCCTGTGTTGCCATGCTGGTTTTGTGGGATTCTTCTGTGTGTTGGTTTGTTCTGATCTCTGCCTGGTGTGTATATTTAGTGTAGTGAGTGCTCCTATATAAACCAGTAGTTTTAACTCTTCCATAGTTGTATTTTGATTTATTTTGTTGTGTATGATTGTGTTGATAGTTGTTATTGTTGTTTCGACTTGTGGGTTATTTGGTGGTCTATGCAAGAATGGTCTAATGTCTGTATTTGTGTCTTTGTATTCTATATATGTCAGCTGAAATTTTTCTTCTATATCTAACATGTGCGTCACCTCGTGTTCTATTTGTGCTTGTTCTGGTGGCTGTCTTAAGATTTCGTTTTCCTCTGATTGTTTAATTGATGTATGTTGTTCTTTGTTTGTTTGCTCTGGGATGTTTGAGTCCATTACTGTATTTTCTTCTTCTTCTGATTGCACATTATTTTGTTCCAGTATTTGTTGTACTTTTTGTTTGATGTTTTCTAATTCTGACTGGGGTATCCTGTTATTTTTTATTATTACACGGATCTGATCAGCTAGTCGTTGTTCTGTTAAAAATTTTAATTCTAGGTATCTGGTAATAAATTTTGTATATACTTGTGATCTGTATCCAGTTGTTCCTAAGTTTGTTGCTTGGTAAATAACAGAACATGAGGTGTCGGTTAACTTCATCTGACCATCTCATCCTCTGTCTTTGTTTTCCTTCTAGGGTGGTTGTAGGAAGCATATCCTGCAAAACACCTCTATTTGGATTTAAATCATTTTCCGTGTGGCTAGCAGTGTCGTTACCATTGTGGAAGGGCATAGGGTTCAAGCGTCGTCCCCGACCATGACAGTGCTTGTCCGAGTCTTCATTAGTTCTGTCCTGAACCAACTAATCACACTAAAAGGGGGGTTAGCCCTATTAGTGGTTTGTTCTTTTCGTCGCCTTTTACGACTGGCAGAACATACCGGAGACCTATTCTTTTCCCGGGCCTCCACGGGGTTTATTATTATTATTATTGTTATTATTATTATTATTACTATTATCACTATTAGTGCCAGCAGTAGTGTAGTAGTACGAGTTCTGCCAGTATTAACTTCATTAATTCCTAGTCAGTATTATTTACTCACATTGTATCTACGGACACTCAAACCATTTTAATACTACTTGTCATATTAACATTGGGTAAGTATGATGCCTAAAAAGGTGAAACTCTTGTGAAACCTTGGTCTGATGTAATAGAGGGCCTGATAGTCCTAACCAGATCAGGTTAAATAAATATAAGACAAAGCGGAAACTCTGGGGTAAATAGATCACAGAACGAGAAGAAATCTGTTCTTGTCCAAAAGAACAGATACCATCTTTATATACTTAAGGCTAGCCAGCCATTGACCTTTTCCTTCTGTGCTGGATGCACACGCATTGCCCGAACTCTAATGGGACTCTGTAAGATCGTCTGCCGCGAGTAATGAGTCTGATGGGCAGGGGCACTATGAATGTAGTGTGTGGACTTTAAGTTGGGAACGTGACAAAAAATAGAAAAACACCTACAGCCGTCCTTATGATTTTATTCTATTTTGTCGTTACCAGTTTCGACGCTTCATTGTGTCATCTTCAGGCCCGTATGCATAAAACATTAAAGATAGCATTATCAACTTACCGGTCAAGTTCCATAGAAACAGATTAAAATAGAATGAGAACAAAGGCAAGGCTCTACAAATGAATTTACACCGAACATTTGACAGAAAGAACAGATACATCCATTGTCACATATCTAAAATATACCACCACGCATTTCCACTCAATACATTGTACAATTATACTATCTATTAAAACTTCTTTAAATACTACTCACGATTTTCATTTGACAGTCGGACATGCATTATCTGCAAAACCTTGAAATAACTTACTCTAAGACAAAATAACTGTAAAAGGTGGCGAATGGAAGGAAACAATACCTCACAAAGAAGTAAGAAGAAGGAACATGACCTAAGTGTCGCGTCAAAGTATCAAATGCTTATGTGTACACAGATGAGGGGCATACATTATGTCATATCTATAAAATGAACTTCCGAGACGTAGTATAACCAAATTTAGGACCTACATACGCAGAACATATGAAGGACACCCACAAGGAAACTGTTCATTATGCAAACTTTCATATACGATTGCATCATATGTCGTGTATTGCCATGAAACAATCACACACAGAGATATTAAGTAGCCCGCAAGGATGTAGTGTCTCATGAAGGATGACAACATGGTCCATTGATAGTGACTGGGCCAAATATCTCACGAAATAAGCATCAAACGAAGAAACAACAAAGAATGAAACTCGTCTAGTTTGAAGGGGAAAACCAGATGGCACTATGGTTGGCCCGCTAGATGGTGCTGCTATAGGTCAAACGGATATCAACTGCGCTTTTTTAAAATAGAGCCCCCATTTTTTATTACATATTCGTGTAGTACTTAAAGAAATATGAATGTTTTAGTTGGACCACTTTTTTCGCTTTGTGATAGATGGCGCTGTAATAGTCACAAACGTATAAGTACGTGGTATCACGTAACTTTCTGCCAGTGCGGACGTGATACATTACCGATGTTAAAATGGACGGTTTACCAATTGCGGAAAAGGTCGATATCGTGTTGATATATGACTATTGTGATCAAAATGGCAAACGGGCGTGTGCTATGTATGCTGCTCGGTATCCTGGTCGACATCATCGAAGTGTCTGGACCGTTCGCCGGATAGTTACGTTATTTAAGGAAACAGGAAGTGTTCAGCCACATGTGAAACGTCAACCACGACCTGCAACAAATGATGATGCCCAAGTAGGTGTTTTAGGTGCTGTCGCGGCTAATCCGCACATCAGTTGCAGACAAATTGCGCGAGAATCGGGAATCTCAAAAACGTCGGTGTTGAGAATGCTACATCTACATCGATTGCACCCTTACCATATTTCTATGCACCAGGAATTGCATGACGACGACTTTGAACGTCGTGTACAGTTCTGCCACTGGGCACGAGAGAAATTACGGGACGATGACAGATTTTTTGCACGCGTTCTATTTAGCGACGAAGCGTTATTCACAACAACGGTAACGTAAACCGGCATAATATGCACTATTGGGCAACGGAAAGTCCACGATGGCTGCGACAAGTGGAACATCAGCGACCTTGGCGGGTTAATGTATGGTGCGGTATTATGGGAGGAAGGATAATTGGGCCCCATTTTATCGACGGCAATCTAAATTGTGCAATATATGCTGATTTCCTACATAATGTTCTACCGATGTTACTACAAGATGTTTCACTGCATGACAGAATGGCGATGTACTTCCAACATGATGGATGTCCGGCACATAGCTCGCGTGCGGTTGAAGCGGTACTGAATAGCATATTTCGTGACAGATAGATTGGTCGTCGAAGCACCATACCATGGCCCGTACGTTCACCGGATCTGACGTCCACGGATTTCTTTCTGTGGGGAAAGTTGAAGGATATTTGCTATCGCGACCCACCGACAGCGCATTGTCAATGCATGTGCGAACATTACAGAAGGCAAATTACTTGCTGTTGAAAGGAATGTCGTTACACGTATTGCCAAATGCATTGAGGTTGACGGACATCATTTTGAGCATTTATTGCATTAATGTGGTATTTAATCACGCTGTTACAGCATGCGTTCTCAGAAATGATAAGTTCACAAAGGTACAAGTATCACATTGGAACAACCGAAATAAAATGTTCAAACGTATTTTTTTTTTCCTTTATTGAATTTTAATTCTCCCCGAAGAGGGAGGGCTGGCAGCAGCTTAGTACGCTGCTCTACAGCCTACAGACTTTTTTAAAAACGGAAGAAGAAAAGAAACAAGAAAAACAAACGGTAAAACGGTGACTTAAAGTGTAAAATGGCGGAAAATTGCGGAAAGTTAAAACAGAAGGCAAAGGGGTCGGCAACGTTAATAAAATACACAGGAATCAGACAAGTAACATAGCAGACACACAATTAAAAAAACATGGCTACAGTCTGGTTTCTGTTCGCAAGAGATAATAAATCACACCCAGCGACAGTATGATGGCCGTTCGCAACACTTCCCAAAAGACACACAACACGGAACACTCACTGTAAAACACTCACTGTAAAACACTGCACGAAAATGTCGGCACAAAGATGACACTCCCTAGCCAAGGGCAGATGGGGGGGGGGGGGCTGGAGGAGGGGGAAAACAAGGAGGGAGGCGAGGAAAAAAACGAAAAGGGGGGGGGAGGGGAACCAAAGGAGGGAGAGGACTCATAAGGGGGGAGAGGGGCAGGGCAGACGCGAGAGGGAATGGGAAAAGGCAGAGGAGGGAAATGCAAAAGGACGCGGGGGAGAGAAGGGGACAGAGAGAGGTGAGACGGGGAAAAAAGAGGATGGAAGGGGGGAAAGGGAGCCCGGGAAAAGGACAGAGGAAAGGAGGGGGAGTGAGGATCAGAGTTGACAGGAGGGATAAATGGAGGGAGAGAGGGCATCATCCGGGAGGGGGAGTTGATGGAAGCCACCTTGGGAAAGGAGATGAAGGGTGTAGAGATGGAGGGTAGGAGGCATACAACAGTGAAGACGTGGCAGGGGGCGGTGATGGGAGAGGAGAGGAGCAACCAGTGGGTGAGGGGTATCAAGGCGGTGGGAGGTGTAGAGGATGTGGATATGTTCGAGGAAAAGGAGCAGATGGGGGAAAGGAATGAGGTCATAGAGGATCCGCGCGGGGGACAGGAGGCGTATACAGAAGGCGAGGCAGAGTGCATGACACTCAAGGATCTGGAGGGACTTATAGAATTTGGAGGGGGGGGGGGGGCAGATATCCAGGCGGGACTGGCATAAGAGGATGGAATGGATTAAGGATTTGTAGGTGTGGAGGATGGTAGAGGGGTGCAACCCCCATGTCCGGCCAGAGGGCAGTTTGAGGAGTCGGAGGCGGTTGTGGGCTTTGGACTGAGTGGAGCGGAGATGAGGGATCCAGGTGAGGTGACGGTCAATGGTGAGGTGGGGGTGAGGTGGACAGGACGGACGCAGACGGTAAGGGAGAAAACCAGGAGCCGGAAGGAGCGAGTGGTACGACCTACGATGATTGCCTGGGTCTTGGAAGGACTGATTTTCAGGAGCCAGTGGTTACACCAAGCAGCAAAAAGGTCAAGGTGATTCTGGAGAAGGTGTTGGGACCGTTGGAGGGTAGGAGCGAGGGCGAGGAATGTGGTGTCATCAGCATATTGCAAGAGGTGTACTGGAGGGGGGGGGGCATATGTCTGTGTACAGGAGGTAGATGAGAGGGGAGAGGACAGAGCCCTGGGGCACACCTGCAGAGGGGTAGAAGGTGTGGGAATTGGCATTATGGATGGTAACATAGGAGGGGCGGTGGGAGAGGTAGGAGGCCATCAGACGGATGTAGTTGACAGGAAGGGCGTAGGTTTGGAGTTTAAACAGGAGACCGGGATGCCAGACACGGTTGTAGGCCTTTTCGAGGTCGAGGGAGACAAAAATGGCGGAGCGACAGGAGTTAAGCTGGAGGGAGAGGAGATGAGTGAGGCGGAGGAGTTGGTCATCGGCAGAGAAGGAAGGTCGAAAGCCACATTGGGTGTCGGGGAGGAGGTAGTTTTGGCGGAGGTGGTGACGGATGTGCCGGGAAAGGATGGACACCAAGAGCTTGCTGAACACCGATGTGAGACAGATAGGACGACAGGAGGAGGTATCAGATGGAGGCTTGTTGGGTTTGGAGAACATCAGGATACAGGAGGTTTTCCAGAGGTCGGGATAGAAGCCAGTGGCAAGGATGACATTGTAGAGGGTGGCAAGGACTGAAAGGAAGGAGAGAGGGCAGTGTTTGAGGTGGCGGTAGGTAATGCAGTCGTGGCTGGGAGCAGTGTTGTGTTTAGTGCGGAGTGTGAGGCTGATGTCCTGTGTAGTGATGGGAGTGTTAAGTTCAGATGGTGGTGTGTGGCCCAAGTACTGGAAGCTAGGAGCAAGGGGAGGAACAGAGGTATTTGTACAGTCTATGACGTCATGGAAGAGGGAATAATCAAAGTGGGGATCATCTGGGATGGAAAAAACATCTGAGAGGTGAGGGGCAAAGTGGTTGGCCTTACTGAGGTTGTCAGGAAAGGGACGATCATCAAGGAGGAGAGGGTACTGGGGGGTGGGGCGGTTCCCAGGAAGGCGGTGGAAAGTGGACCAATACTTGGAAGAGTTTATGGGCAGCATGGTGTTGAGTTGTGTACAGGTCTGGCGCCAGGCATGGCGTTTCTTCGCAGTAAGCAGTTTGCGGATGTGTCATTGTAACTGCCGGTGGCAAGTAAGTGTATCCTGGTCATGAGTGCAGAGAAAAGAGTGGTAGAGGCAGCGGGACTCTCGAAGGAGAAGGACGGCCTGTGGGGCAGGGTGGGACGGTGAGGGTGGATGGCTTTGGTGGGGATATGGGTGGCGACGGCGTCAGACAAGGTCTGGTGCAGGAAGGCAGCAGTGCGAGAGATGTCATCAGGAGATTGGAGGGTAAGGTCGTGGCCGTCAACCTGGGTGTGAATGGAATCGTGGTAGGCATCCCAGTTGGCACGGGAGTAATCGTGGACAAGTTTAGGAGGGATGTCGGGGCGAGGAGCGTTGCGGGGAGGGCGACCATTATAGATGGTGAGGAGAACAGGAGCATGGTCACTGCCAATGAGGTCAAGGACATCTGAGGTGATGCCACCGCTGGAGGTCGGCAGGATCACGGCTGTGGATATTGAGGTCGGCGGCAATCACGTAGGTGGAGAAGGTGCGGTCAATGTGGGCCAGGAAATTGTACGGGATTGAGGTGCGAGGGCGGACATAAATGGTGGCACAGGTGACGATAAGGGTGGGGAAGAAGAGGCTGAGGGTGAGATGCTCGGCAGGATTGTTAAGGAGAGGCTGAGGCTGGACAGGGAGGTGCCTGAGGCGGCCTATAGCAACTCTGCCATGCACCAGAGGGTACGGGTTATCGGTGCGGTGAAGGGTGTAGGGAACTGTGGAGATGGAGATACGGGGTTGAAGGAAGGTTTCATTTAGGACGAAGGCATCGATGCGGTGCTGACGGAGGGAGTGGAGGAAGAGGAGTTTGTGGGTGGGCAGGGAGCAAATATTGTGGTACAGGATATGGTAGGGTTGTTATACCATGGGAGGGGAGAGTTAGACGAGGGTGGTGAGGGGGGTAAAGGTGAAGTGGGCCTGGTTGTGGGAGTATGTGGCATAGGTGGTAAGATGGAAGATGGAACGGGCAGTGAGGGCGATCTGGGAAAGGGTGTGGTAGCGCTGGAAGGGGTGGATGTTTTGGAGCACAATGGTGATGAAACGGATGATGTCCTCTGCAGTAGGTGGAGGGCGGAGCAAGTTGTTGGGGTGGATGGGGTCATCAACAGGACGGACAGGGATGGTGAGCTCAGGGGTGACCGGAGGAGGTTTCGCTTTACACTTCGAGGAGTAGGTAGGATGTGGCTCATTACAGGTGTTGCAGGAGGGGGGAGAGGTGAGGTTGGGGCAGTTCTTGAGGAACTGGGAAGGTTTGCAGTGGGGACAAGTAGGGGGGTTCTTGCAGGCAGAAGTAACATGATCGTTGTATGAGAGGCAGCATTGGCAGCGGTAGGATTGGACTGGGGAACGGGAGGGGTCCACCTTATGACAGCGAATGTAGATGAGGGCTCCCTCGGTGAGGAGGCGGTCAATGGAGGAAGAGGATTCAGTGAATACCCACACGAGATAAGTCGGCCCGGCATCATCGAAGATGCGACGGGTCGAGCGGATTTCGAAGTCGGGCCGGGAGTCGAGTTCCACCAACACTTCAGCCTCTGTGACCACGGGGATAAGCTTCATGATCACAGCGGTAAAGATTGGCGGACGTCGGGGAGATTGAGGCTGACAGGGAGAGGATGGGGTGTGGTAGGGGGTGAGGGTTGCACGTCGGCCAAATTGGATGCGTGGGATGCAGGAGAGGAGATCGGTGTGGAAGGAAGAATTGGGGGATTTAATGAGGACTGAGTCCTTGTGAGGAATCAGAAGGGAGATGGGGGCATCGGGGTAGTATTTCCGGATGGCTAGGGTTAGGGAGCAGGCATCAAGGAATTGAGTGTCAGCATTGGAGAGGACAAAGGTGTGGGTGGCAGGTGTGGCTGGGGTGGGGGTCGGGGTCGCGTCCACGGGGGTGAGTGGGTCACGGGGATCGGGAGTTTTCTTTGAGAAGATTTCGGTGGAAGGGTCAACATTTGGGCGCTTGGTAGGTTTCGTGGTCACGACCGGGTGGAGAGGGGGCTGGGTGATGGGTTGCAGGAGGAGATGGCGGGGGCCAGTACCACCCTGAGCATCGGATGACGCAGAGGGAGGGTGTGTGGTTGTCACAGAGACTGCGGAACGTCGAGTCGAAATCCGTGCCGGCTTGGAGCCTGTTAAAGGCGGTGCAGGAAGCGGCGGAAAGTCGGTAGACGTCGATGGGGCGACAGTGATAGGCGAGGGCGAGTTGGGCGTAGTTACAGCCGAAAATGGCGCAGGGGTGGGATGCACAGGGAGAGAAGGGAGGACGGGAAGGGGGGCGGAGGATGAGCTTCATGTGATGGTGCTTGGAGCAGTGGAGAGAGAAGTGAAAATGATAGTGGTGGTGGGTTGGGACATGGTGGCGGCGCGTGAGAAAGGGGGGCGAAGACGGCGGGCGGCGGCGGCGAGGAGGACCGGACGGCGAGCAGTAGTGACGGCGTGCAGACAACACGGCAAGGAAAAGGTGGGGCTCTTCCACGTCGAAGATACACCCTGAGAGTAGCCCAGGCAGTGCGAGTCCTCGATGAAGAAGTCAGGGAATCCAACCCTCGAATGTTCAAACGTACCTACGTTTTTTATTTTAATTTAAAAAACCTACCTATTACCAACTGTTCGTCTAAAATTGTGAGCCATATGTTTATGACTATTACAGCGCCATCTATTACAAAGCGAAAACAGTGGTCCAACTAAAACAATCATATTTCTTTACGTACTACACGAATATGTAATAAAAAATGGGGGTTCCTATTTTTAAAAATACGCAGTTGATATCCGATTGATCTATGGCAGCGCCATCTACCGGGCCAACCATAGCGCCATCTGGTGTCCCCCTTCAAGCTAGATAAGTTTCGTTCTTTGTAGTGTTTTCGTTTGACGCTTATTTCGTGAGATATTTGGCCCGGTCACAATCAATGGACCACCCAGAACAACTTACTGAGTAGCACACCGCTCGAAAAGTACTTACATGTGTTAAACATATGTTATCACTAGGAACTAATTGAAAATGATATATATATATATTTATAAAAAAATGCATTGTAACTAGTGCACACTTGCGTCTTTCGATGGCATTAAAACCAAAAACCAATCCATGCTAGTAATTATAAAAATTTCCAGTCATTCAAATCGTGTCAGTCCAGTCACATTATTAATTGACCAATGAGGAGGCCACACACCATGTTCATAATTAAAACATAAGTAATAATAATTATTTTATCAAACGTACACAGTTAACGAGCGACATCTATCTGTATGTTGGCAATACATACACTAGTACAAGGAAAACATTGGCAATGCCACGAGTCGTATGTAGTGAACTTAAGGTAATGTAATGCAGATCTAAGCGAAATCGAAGACAGGTATATAATCAATGTCACATATATGACTAAAGTAATTGCATGTTATAGAAAGCGACATTTAACATACGCAGTTCTACACCAAACACGTAACTAGAGGCCAGTGGCAGCAACGTTCACGTCAGCTTCCTGACCAGCAACCCACTCCGAAAGTACTCATACAACTGAAACCCAAGTAACCACGCAAAAACACAACAAAATTTTTAAATTGCATATACTTGTGAGTAAATGTATTGTAACCAATATACATCTTGGATGTGGATATACGAGGGTGAGTCAAATGAAAACCATAGATTGTAATAACAAATCGAAATTTCGCGCCATTATCCTGTAAGTTGGAAAGTGGGCTACAAACATTGTGCAGAATGGCCTGTAGGTGGCAGCATAGTGCAGATGCACACATACCGTCGCAGCAACAATATAAAGATGGCCGCCCCACTTGCGACTTGCACCAGGGAAGAACAGCGTTCTGTTATTTGGTTTTTCCGTAGTGAAGGTGTGAAACCTATTGAAATTCATCGACAAATGAAGATTCAGTACGGTGATGCATGTTTGTCACAGCAGCAAGTCTACGAATGGAGTATGAAGTTTGCAAATAGTGTGACTTCAGTAGAAGATGCTTCTCGTCCAGGTCAGACACAACGAGTTGTGACTCCACAGAACATTGCAGCAGTTGAAGCCGTAGTGAAGGAAAACCGTCGAGTGAGACTGAATGACATTGCAGCATGTCATGGCTCAGCACACCACATTGTGCATGATGTGCTCCAGTTTCACAAAGTGTCTGCAAGATGGGTGCCACGGCAGCTGACTCCTGAAATGAGAGAACGACCTGTTGATGCATGTGAAGAACTTCTTCGGCGCTTTGAACGATAAGGTGATGCCTTCCTTGAAAGAATCGTTACTGGGGACGAAACCTGGGTTCACTTCCACCAACCAGAAGCGAAGAGAGCGAGCAGGGAATGGCGCCATTCATCACCAAAACCAAAGAAGTTTCGAACAGAACCATCAGCAGGGAACGTTATGTTGACTTTCTTTTGGGACGAAAAAGGCGTCATTCTGGAGCATTACATACCTAGAGGGACCACTGTCATCAGTGCATCATACACAGATCTCCTAAAAAATCATCTGCGGCCTGCAATCAAATCAAAGCGACGTGGATTGCTGTCAGCAGGTGTCCTTTTGCAACATGACAACGCAAGGCCCCACACTGCCCGTACAACAGTTGCAACAATCACAGACCTGCATTTTGAGTGTCTTCTTTATCCACCATACTCACCAGACCCTACCCCAAGTGATTTCCATATGTTTGGACCACTCAAAGACGCAATTGAAGGAAAGAATTTCCTTTTTGATGAAGAGGTACGCCACGCGATGCATGAGTGGTTGCGCGGACTACCAAAATAATTTTTTTCTAAAGGAATTTATGCACTTTGTAAGCGCTTGAGGACTTGCATTGAGCGTGGGGGAGATTATGTTGAAAAGTGATACAGCTTTGTACCACTTCTGCACAATAAATAAATATTTAAGGTTTTCATTTGACTCACCCTCGTATCTGTTCTTTCTGTCAAATGTTCGGTGTAATTTCATTTTTAGAGCCTTCCCTTTGTTCTCATTCTATTTCAATCTGTTTCTATGTAACTTGACCGATAAGTTGATAATGCTATCTTTAATATTTTATGGATACAGGCCTGAAGATGACGCAATGAAGCGTCGAAACTGGTAGCGACAAAATAGAATAAAATCATAAGGACGGCTGTATGTGTTTCTATTTTTTGTCACGATAGTAAACAGCCATCGTCCCAGAGACGTCCTGCTAAAAGGATGGACGTACAAAAGCTTAAGTTGGGAATGTGGGTCTCACGGGGAGCGTGCTAGGGATAAATCCCTGCAGTCGCACTTTTCTCTGTGCCCTCGGTGGTTCAGATGGATAGAGCGTCTGCCATGTAAGTAGGAGATCCAGGGTTCGAGTCCCGGTCGGGGCACATATTTTCAACTGCCCCCGTTGATGTACACTCCTGGAAATTGAAATAAGAACACCGTGAATTCATTGTCCCAGGAAGGGGAAACTTTATTGACACATTCCTCGGGTCAGATACATCGCATGATCACACTGACAGAACCACAGGCACATAGACACTGGCAACAGAGCATGCACAATGTCGGCACTAGTACAGTGTATATCCACCTTTCGCAGCAATGCAGGCTGCTATTCTCCCATGGAGACGATCGTAGAGATGCCGGATGTAGTCCTGTGAACGGCTTGCCATGCCATTTCCACCTGGCGCCTCAGTTGGACCAGCGTTCGTGCTGGACGTGCAGACCGCGTGAGACGACGCTTCATCCAGTCCCAAACATGCTCAATGGGGGACAGATCCGGAGATCTTGCTGGCCAGGGTAGTTGACTTACACCTTCTAGAGCACGTTGGGTGGCACGGGATACATGCGGACGTGCATTGTCCTGTTGGAACAGCAAGTTCCCTTGCCGGTCTAGGAATGGTAGAACGATGGGTTCGATGACGGTTTGGATGTACCGTGCACTATTCAGTGTCCCCTCGACGATCACCAGTGGTGTACGGCCAGTGTAGGAGATCGCTCCCCACACCATGATGCCGGGTGTTGGCCCTGTGTGCCTCGGTCGTATGCAGTCCTGATTGTGGCGCTCACCTGCGCGGCGCCAAACACGCATACGACCATCATTGGCACCAAGGCAGAAGCGACTCTCATCGCTGAAGACGACACGTCTCCATTCGTCCCTCCATTCACGCCTGTCGCGACACCACTGGAGGCGGGCTGCACGATGTTGGGGCGTGAGCGGAAGACGGCCTAACGGTGTGCGGGACCGTAGCCCAGCTTCATGGAGACGGTTGCGAATGGTCCTCGACGATACCCCAGGAGCAACAGTGTCCCTAATTTGCTGGGAAGTGGCGGTGCGGTCCCCTACGGCACTGCGTAGGATCCTACGGTCTTGGCGTGCATCCGTGCGTCGCTGCGGTCCGGTCCCAGGTCGACGGGCACGTGCACCTTCCGCCGACCACTGGCGACAACATCGATGTACTGTGGAGACCTCACGCCCCACGTGTTGAGCAATTCGGCGGTACGTCCACCAGGCCTCCCGCATGCCCACTATACGCACAAATGCTGCGCAGCTAGCGCCATTCGACGGCCAACACCGCGGTCCCTGGTGTGTCCGCTGTGCCGTGCGTGTGATCATTGCTTGTACAGCCCTCTCGCAGTGTCCGGAGCAAGTATGGTGAGTCTGACACACCGGTGTCAATGTGTTCTTTTTTCCATTTCCAGGAGTGTATATCAACGCCTGTCGACAGCTTAGCCCTGCAATTATCTTCTTATAGAGCTCTCTTCGTGGTGTTCTGATGTTGACGGACTCCGATAGTGCGACGTTCAGTTCTCAAGCGACTCTTGCAGTTGTTTTCCTCTTATTTTTGGTCACAATCTTCAATGACCATCACGGTCGCTCAACACGCTATTCTGTCGGTGTTGTGACTTAGTGGATGATGTTTTTCCGTTTTGTCTGTAGGCGATATAAATCATCGATACGGTGACGCCGGCCGGAGTGACCGGGCGGTTCTAGGCTCTACAAGCTGGAGCCGCGCGACCGCTACGGTTGCAGGTTCGAATCCTGCCTCGGGCATGGATGTGTGTGATGTCCTTAGGTTAGTTAGGTTTAAGTAGTTCTAAGTTCTAGGGGACTGCTGACCACTGCAGTTAAGTCTCATAGTGCTCAGAGCCATTTGAACCATTTTTTTGATACGGTGACTTTTGAAATACCAAACATCTTCGGCTACTATGGTTACAGAGGCATCTACTGAGCACCAACAGTTTGTCCACGATCGAATTAACTTAGCTCCGACATTACGCACTTACTGCTACTTAGAACACTGTTCTGACCACGACTGGGAGCTTGAAACATACTGAGGATGTTGCACAGATACCGTTCGTGCTCAAATACAACAGCACAATCTGCTGGTTTGGCTAGCATCGGAATTTATGGTAAAGCATACATTTCTCGCTCAGTTTCCGTATTTTTGTTCGGCCCCTCTATGTATCGGTAATTACGGTTTCTTCGGTTTAACGCATGAGCATGACATGATTCAAATTAGGTTATTCTCTCAAGACGTGGCAGAAAGCTTGGTTTTATCATGACTCATAAGTTTTTAAAAAGGAAAGCAGGAACATATGGATTAAACTGTCTGCCAACAACGAGATCATAAAGGCAAACTCGAATATGAGAAAGGTACCATTCCGATAGTCACTTTAATCGATTTATGGAAACCACACAAAATCTAAATGTGGATAGTCGGAAACTCCTCACGAATGCGAGTAGAGCGCTTTCGTCACTGCGGCACTTTGCCTGGTATTTAGTTTGTAAGTTATCGGCACAGACATCAGGGCTGTCTTAGTATAAGTAATACCAGCGACGATATATTTTTACCACAAGTGCTAGTGGGGTGAAACGATACCCACCTCAAGTCCACTTTCGGATCGCTGACACGTTATTGATTAGTCACGTTTTGTTGGGGCTTAGTGAGCGGAGACCGTATCACACGCAGAGTGGGACTGGCAGAGATAAAAAAATCGTGTCCAGGAGAGGTAGAGGGAGATAGTCACAACTGGGAACTTATTTCTCTGACAGTAGACATTTCACGCAAATTGTGATTACCTTCCATCTTTACAAACATGCTGCGCGCCGTGCTGAAGATCTTGAACAACACAACATTGTGCAATATGAAACATATGGTACGTTGTGTTAATTTATAAGGGGCAGTAATAAGAAGACAGACGGAAAAAAGTATGTAAACTGTTTATTATTTCAAAAGTAATCGTCTTACCCGTTTATCCATTTATCCCAGTGTGAGGCAAGACGGTCAAAGTCTTCAAGGAAAAATGTTTGTGGCTGGTTACGGAACCATGCCCGTAACCAAGTGTGCACCTCTTCGGCGGAAGCAAAGCGTTTCTTCGCGGTTTCAAAATATGGCAGCCGTATGGGAAGAGATCGAGACTGTATGGAGGGTGTGTAAGGGCTACCCAGCAAAACTTCTGTAGCGTAGTCGAAAAAATCTTGGCAATATGTGGGTCCGCCCATCGAGAAAATTTTTCCATGAAGGCACTGACCGTCTTATCCCTCAGTGTGTTAAATGTATTAACAGTTATGGTGATTACTTTTGAAATAATAAATGGTTTACTTACATTTTCCCATCTGTCTTGTCTTCGTTTGAGTGCCTCTTGTAGATAAATAACATCAAAAAATGGTTCAAATGGCTCTGAGCACTATGGGACTTAACATCTATGGTCATCAGTACAAACCCGAAAGTACACTGTTTCGCCACATATATTTTAAACTCCAAAACAGTTCTACACACCATATGTACCTCATGACAAACGCTCTTAACTACCTATAGAAAGCTTCTGGTCAACATTTTCTTCCATCCGATGTAAGCTTTTCTAAAGATGGTTTGAAACTGTTATCCTCGTCGGCACTACGTCAAGCGAGTTGACGCAACATTTACCGCAGGACACTCGTATTTTGAAGGGTGACCGTTCAAATACCCGTCCGGACGTTCAGACGTAAGATTTCTCTCGTTTTCTTAAATCGCTCAGCACAAATGCTGGGACTCTTCGGATCCGTAATGAAGAAGACACACTCTGGGTCATTTGCTGTGTTACATTACGATATTTGGTTACCCAAATTAAACTCATCAAATGACCCAGATGACGGGTTTTCTGATTATACACTGAAGAGCCAAGGAAACTGGCACACCTGCCTAATAATAGTCTGGTAGACCTGCCTAATATCGTGTAGGGACCCCGCGAGTACGCAGAAGTGCCGCAATATGACGTGGCATGGACTCGACTGATATCTGAACTGGTACTGGAAAGAATTGACACCATGAATCCTACAAGGCTGTCCATAAGTCCGTAAAAGTACGAGGGGTTGGAGATCTCTTCTGAACAGCACGTTGCAAGGCAACCCAGATATGCTGACTAATGTTCAAATTGCCAAAGTCCGTTGGAATGCACATGGATATGAATGGATGCTAGTGATCAGACAGGATGCTTACGTACGTCTCACCTGTCAGAGTCGTATTTAGACGTATCAGGAGTTCCATATCAGTCCAACTTCACACGCCCCAACCCATTACAGAGCCTCCATCAGCTTGAACAGCCCCCTGCTGAAATGCAGGGTCCATGGATTTATGAGGTTGTCTCCATACCCATTCACGTACATCCTCTCGAAACAGTTTGAAACGAGACTCGTCTGACCAGGCAACATGTTTCCAGTCTCAACAGTCCGATGTCGGTGTTGACAGGCCCAGGCGAGGCGTAAAGCTTTGTGTCGTGCAGTTATCAAGGGTACACCAGGCATTCGGCTCCGAAAGCCAATATCGATAATGTTTCGTCGAATGGTTCGCACGCTGACACTTTCTGATGGCCCAGCACTGAAATATGTAGCAATATGCGGAACTTCTGTCACGTTGAACGATTCTATTCAGTCGCCGTTGGTCCTGTTTTTGCAGGATCTTTTTCCGGCTGCAGCGATGCCGGAGATTTAATGTTTTACCGGATTCCTGATATTCATGGAACACTCGTGAAATGTTCGTACGGGAAAATCCCCACTTCATCGCTACCTCGGAGATGCTGTGTCCTATCGCTCGTGCTCCGGCTATAACACCACATTCAAACTCAAATTCTGATAATCTGTCATTGTAGCAGCAGTAATCGATCTATCAACAGGGCCAGACACTTGTTGTCTTATATAGGCGTTGCCGACTGCAGAGCTGCGTTCTGCCTGTTTACAAATGGTTCAAATGGCTCTGAGCACTATGGGACTTAACAGCTATGGTCATCAGTCCCCTAGAACTTAGAACTACTTAAACCTAACTAACCTAAGGACATCACACACACCCAAGCCCGAGGCAGGATTCGAACCTGCGACCGTAGCGGTCACGCGGTTCCAGTCTGAAGCACCTAGAACCGCACGGCCACACCGGCCGGCGCCTGTTTACATATCTGTGTATTTGAAAATGCGCGCATATAACAGTTTCTTTGCTGCATCAGTGTAGTTACGGTGGGCACGGTTCACAGAGACGTCACGTCTTCAAATTAGGAAGTACAGGGAGGCGTGCGAGCAACGTACGTTTTTAGATTGGCTAGTACACTACTGTCAGCCAACGGTCTTGGCGCCGGAGTGGCCGAGCGGTTCTAGGCGCTTCAGTCTGGCGGTCGCAGGTTCGAAACCTGCCTCGGGCATGGATGTGTGTGATGTCCTCAGGTTGGTTAGGTTTAAGTAGTTCTACGTTCTAGGGGACTGATGACCTCCGCTGTTAAGTCCCATAGTGCTCAGAGCCATTTGAACGGTTTTGGCGCAGTGGTGACATCGGTTCCCGTGAGAGCACGGAAGTTAAGCGCTATTGTGCTTGTGTAGCACTTGGATGTGTTACTGCCCGGGTCTGCTGAAAGGCCGCGCGGTGTAGCCCTGCGGTCTCAGGCATCTTGTCACGGTTCGCGCGGCTCCCCCCGTCGGAGGTTCGAGTCCTCCCTCGGGCATGGGTGTGTGTGTTGTCCTTAGCGTAAGTTAGATTAAGTAGTGCGTAAGCCTAGGGACCGATGATCTCAGAAGTTTGGTCCCATAGTCCTTACCACAAACTTCCAATTTTCTGCTGAGGGCTGTTGGCAAGCGGGGGTACATTCAGCCCTTGTGACGCCAGTTGAGGAGCTACTTGATTGACGAATAGCAGCACCGGTCACGAAAACTGGCAACGGCTGCGGGAGCGGTGTGCCGACGACATGCCCCTCTCTACCCGTATCCGGTGTCGCCTAAGGGGTGAGGATGAAACGGCGGCCGGTCAGTTCCGTTGAGCCTTCAATGACTGTTCGAACGGTGTTTGTTTGGTTTTAATACCTGCTGTCAGTGGTGCGGGACATGTACTGCACACTTACGGAACTTCAGCCATTTCGGTAACAATAGAACAGTCGACGAAAGAGCATCGTGCGTTCGCGAACAACGATACCTTTATCCTAAATGTTGAGTCTGTCGTAACAACATGGCGGATATTTCATCCTCATTTTAATTGCAAGGCTGCAATATGACTGGAAGATGCGTTAAAGCTTTCAGAACAACAGGAAATTTCCTTAAGGAGAAGCTGCCCGATCATGAAAAAAAAAGTGAGGACACCCGAAAGCAATGCCATTGTGAGAATGGTAATCATCATGAGTCCGTAACAATCCGCACGTCAACAGATGAGCCGTGAGTCTATGAGAAAAATGTTATGATTGGATTCAGAATTCCATCCGTATAGAATGCTGCTGGTTCAGCAGACCGAAGATAAAACCTTCCGGCAACAAGAAGACGACCAGGATGCAATGAAGTTTGCGAGTGATGAGGTGCATTTACACTGACATGAGAAAGTTAACAAACAGAAGATCATATTTTAAAAAAATAATTGCAGATTGAATCTCGAGCGCTAAAGTTCATATAATATGAATTGCTGTAGACTGTGTCGGGTGGACCACCTCTAATAAGTGGCTTAAAACAAAAATCCCCTGGAGAAAATTATTCACCTATGTAAAAATTGTAACAGGGATGCAAGAGTTCCCATCAGACTGCTGTTAATAATGTTCCGCTCTCGGAATACAACCAAAAAATACTAAATGACAAATAAGGAATAAATATCTCATTTCCAAAACAACTGTAAAAAAAATAACCTGCATACTCTGCCGTTGAATGAAAATAAGTAACCCCACTGTCGTACATACGTATGCACTCAGTAAAACAAACGATTGGTCACTGAACTAAAAAGCTGAATATATTCTGCAAATAACGATACGGGCACTGCGCATCCGTAATGGTAATGACAACTTCCTAACAGTCTTCGTAAAATAATGAAAGATAACTGCAATAGTTTGGCGTAAATATATGCTGGTCGGCCCAGTTTTTCTTGTTACAACACGGCAACACTGTGTTAAATGGTCGGTGCCTTTTGGCACATTGTTCTGCCTGCAAGTACGGTAGTCTTCTGGGTAGTGAATACCCCGGAATTCGAAACTGGGTCGCGGTTCAGAAGTTTTCGGTCGATTACATGCACCTTTTTTCCCAACAATCATTAGGAACGGATTTTTTCCCATGTTCGCTCTTCTATGATCACTCAGCTAGCTACAATTTGAAATTAATATCTTCCTAGACTATATTTGAAAGTAGTATGCTAACACGGAATAAAAAAAACCTATGTAATTGGACCTTTGCAACATGGAACACAAACTCGAAATAGTGAAGGACGTGCGAAGAAATCGACTGTGCCCTTTCCAAAGGAACCAAACAACAGGCTTACTTATGGGAAACGAACAGTGTGGATATAACTTTTAAGAAAAAACTACCGAGTTACAAAAAGTGAGATGTTGACATTCTTGATTTACATGGTCACTTACAAACTTACAAAAGATCATGTCATCCACATGGTAACCTTTCTCTCGAACATTATTTTCAGCCCTATCAGAAAGAAGTTACTCCTAACTCGGGTCAAAAGGCGGTGGGTAATCACACTCAGCTCTTCTTTAAACCGAGCTTTCAACTCCATTAAATTTTGGGATTTGCTAACGTAGGCGCGCTCTTTCAAATATCCTCCCCCCCCCCCCCCCCCCCGAGGGTAAGTTACAAGCGACATGCTGATGATCTTGTGGCCAATACACCTAACCAAAACACGACATGTCGAGCGAAAATGTTACACTCAGATATCACAGTCGCATTCGCAGCGTGCGTTGCTGCACCATCCTGTTAAAAATAAACATTCCCCGTGTAGTTCTGGCATGTTCATCACGTGCACTTAAAAAAAAATACGGCCCGATTACACCAACAGCAACTACAGCACGCCGCACAGTCAAACATAGGGAGTTTTCATTAACTACGTAAGGCTGTTCTGGGACTCAAGTATGTATGATTTTTTTGTTTGTTAACTGACCCGTTACAGTGCGCTGTGGCCTTGGGGCCACACCTCGCTGCCGTAAGCCGACATCTATGTCTGACGAGAGGTACGAGACGACCACGCCCACAATGTTGGGGGGGGGGGGGGGGCGATGGGCAGTGGGACGGGCTAGCCTCTCCCCGTTCTATTTGCGCCTTGCTGCGCCGGCACGACGCCAACAGCCAGCGCGAGGAAAAGCAGACGCTCCTGCCGCCGCCACCCGCTCCCCACGTGGATCCGCGCTGGTCGAGCGTGCCAGCAGTAGGAAAGGTGAGGAAGTTCTGCCCTGCGATCAAGTCCCTCGAGGCGTTTAAGGCGCTCTTTGAGTGCGCTCATAGAGTTGGAATATCTAGGGAGTGACCGTTCAGAGGCGCAGAACGGAATTTTTGTCGCTAACATGCACTAGTTGATCACACGTATTCGGACAACCGTAAGTAATGCACAACTGGCTACTAGATGTTACCAGAGGCGGACCCAACAGTGTAAAAGGAGCCGGGGAGTCCTGTGTTGTCACGACAGTGACCTGGCGTCGTTCAAACAAAATTGCCCTCAATGGCGCCAATTATGGCAGTCTGCTTCAGCAAACGGCGCCAATCCTATTGCAGTCGTCAGGGTCCCACGGTCCCCTGATACCAAATATCTCAGGGTGTCTACGTGGACAAGAAAAAAATATTCCCGGATTTTTCCCGGATTTCCCGGTTAAAAACACAATTTCTCCCGGATGAAATTACGTATAAAGCGGGTGAAAATACATCCGTGTTAAGTATCAGTATACATTCCCTCGGAGCTTAAAAACCTATCAGTCCTTTGAATCGTAAAGGCCTTATACCGGCGGAGGACGTCCCAGCACTCCAGGAAACGAAATCCAGGAAAAACAATGCGTTTGGGAAGTTGTTTGATGCGAGACAATATACACAGAGTTTATTTTCGTATTTCGAAAGTATATACACAAATTCCACAAATTACAGCACGGTAGCTTCCGAAACTATAAAATAGAGATTGCGTGGAGCGATGCACTTTTGTCATCCAGTCATAGCTCATGTCACGTGATCTCGCTAGCAAATGACGGCAGTTAGAGCACGAGGCCTACGAGAAAGACAGGCCGCGGCGCGTACGTTACGAAGATAGGCCGAGCTCGCCTCAACTCAGCAAAGTGCGTTTCTACACCGGTTAACTCTTAAGTAAATGTGTATGTCCGAACGAGAATTGCATCGTTCATTGGCATCCACTGTTATTAGTCCTACAATGATAGGAAGTCCGTAGGCCTACTAACAGGCTCTAATTTGGCAATTAAAATCGTGCCAAAATGATTATCAGTTGCGTAGAAAAGTCGAGGTGTTCTGGCATGAAGAGACTTGTGACATTGCTCAGTAACACATTATGCACATTTTTCTGAAGGTCAATTACACTTTTTGCCATCGATTGCGTATTTTTTTATCTATGAAAGAACAACATTAAATATGAAAACTAACTTGAAGCTCGGTCTTTTTTTAGCGTGTGTTACACGTTAAGTCATATCAAATACAAATGTGCCGGTAAAATTTTAAATACTGGCATAAATGACTTATCTTCTCGGCCCGACATTTCTCAAATGGCTGATCCTCAAAGTGTTAACGTTTTGAATGAGAGTTATAACGGCCTGTGATTTAAGAAATACACTGCACATTCTCACACGTAACATAAATCATCTTGCGTGGAAATTTACTTTGAAAGTAACGCATCTCAAGCCACTATTCGTAATATTTTCTGGTGATCTGTTAGGAATGTAAACAATCGAGACGTCACGCACATCGAATGCACGTTAGTTGTTACGGACGTACTGCATAATCTTCGACCTAAAGCGTTTGACACTTTTCGGTGTCGGCAAACTGGTCTGTGCATTGTGTAAATTACCCATTTTCTATGCAACTAAACTTTTATTTTGGTGTTACTCTCTGATTTATGTTTCATTGCTGCAGTATTATTCAGCATTAGTGGACTAAAGTTCTTTGTCAGCGTATCAGATCTTACACGTCAAACCTATAAAACTTTAACTGAAATCTAAAACAATGAAAAATCCCGGAATTCTAAAAAATTCCCGGGTTTTTCCCGGATTTGTCCCGGATGAAAAAATTCCCGGGTTTTTCCCGGATCTCCCGGATATCCCGGGCCGTATACACCCTGTATCTAGGTGCCCGGATGGATTAAAAACTGCTCTTCCATCAACATGCACAATACGTCACCCAAAAAGAACAGAAGCTGATGAGAGCGATGTACCCAAACAGCAGCGAACTGAACCTAGAAACCCAGCTCCGACTGTACCGGATGGTTGTCCACCCTTTCCCCCACCCATGGCTCCACTACGTGGAGCCACGATTAGTGCCTCTTGGATGCAGACCCTTCAGCGCCTGCAGAATAAGGTGCTTCGATGGAGCCTATATGCCACTTCCCTCACGAGGGTAGTTATCCTCCACGAGGACACAAACATGGTAAGTCTGAAGACGTTCATTTTAGAGAAGGCGAGGCGTCTCTCTGACAGCGACACGGTTACTGGCTTACAAAACATTGGCACCACGACTCCCCAGCACTGGCACCACCACCCTCTTCCCCTTAACATCCTTGAGGAGTCAGATTCAGAACATAGCCAACGATAGCCCTGTTCGGCCACTAATGAAGTGCCAGTCTTGATACGACCTCTCGATATGTGTCGACCATCATACGACCACCAGTATCAGCACCAATGTAGCTGTTTACCTATTCCCTGCTACCTTCAACCTCCACCATCGGAGGGTGGTCAGAGACTTCCAAGTACCACCGCCGCATCTTCAACGTGCACTCCAATAATTTCATTGGGATGCCATCATTGTAGGATAGAACAATTTTACCCTTTCACCAAGACCATAGGACCGAGATCCACCGGTGACGCTGTACCTCAAACCACCACAAAAAAATAAAAAAAAGTGTTGTCAATATAGAAGCCGTAACAGCAGAGCAGATCGGTCAGGAGAGCTCACTGACTTCGAACGTACACCAGTCATAGGATGTCACCTGAGTAACAGGTCCATCACTGGCATTTCAAGTCTTGTAAACTAGGGATGAGAAGAACCGACGGGCTAAAACCGATACCCATATTTTAGTTCTGTATAATCGGTATTTTTCGGTATTTGTACGCCCTCGGTTGCAGCAGGTGTTTTTATTTTTTTACTAATAACTGGGTAAAAAAAATTTAAAAAATCAATACCGACTGAAACAAGCAGCAAATACATGGCACGAAAATTGGTGTAGCATTGCTGAGACATAATGTACCTGCCAGTTTGTTGTGTGGCCTATAAGATGATACATGTGTACATGCGGTGTGCAGGACTTGCCATATCTGGTCTGTACGGTAGTTTCTCACTCTCTTTGGACATCAGTTGTATTACAGAGTGGCACCATCCCTAGTCTGGACGTTTTTACAAAGTGCAGTGTCAGTGAAAAACAATGCTCCATTTGCTTTAGAAGATTAAAAATGGGAGGAGCCACATGAATTTGTAATGTAATATAAGGACAAAACTTAGCAGTTCATTCACAGTTTGCAATAAAAATAGAAAGCAGCTCATCAGCTGCCTGTGTCTACATAACAAGCCTTTATCTGCTTGTAACCCTAGAGAACGGACTAATTGACACGAAAACTACAGCTCTTCACCCTTCAGTTTTCAGTCTTTAGCACTGACTATTCATAATGTCCAAAATGTGACGTGATATCAGAGTACATCGAGACTTTTGAGCAGAGTTTTAAAAAATTAGAATCAATAGGAAAATACTGGAGATTTTTCGTAGTACTCAACCGCTTATCACTTTTCAAAAATAAACAAATAAATAAATAAAATGTAGCAAACAGTGGACAGACTAAGTTTTCTTTTATTTCCTTATTTAATTTAATATTTTGAAAAACAGAGGGAGTCGTAATTTTTCAATCGTTGCTTGATTTCTACGTTTAATACAGGAAATAATAGCCTAGGAATAAAAAGCCGAAAATCGGTTAGTTCAGAAACAGGTTCTACATTTACATCTACATGGTTACTCTGCAATTTACATTTAAGTACCTGGTAGAGGGTTCATCGAACCATTTTCATACTACTTCTCTACCATTCCACTCTCGAATGGTGCGTAGGAAAAAGGAACACCTAAATCTTTCCGTTCGAGCTGATTTCTCTTATTTTATTATGATGATCATTTCTCCCTACTTAGGTGGGTGTTAACAAAATATTTTCGCATTCGGAGGAGAAAGTTGGTGATTGAAATTTTGTATATGGATCTCGCCGCAAAGAAAACCGTCTTTGTTTCAGTGACTGCCACCCAAACTCACGTATCATATTTTTGAGTGGTTTTAATATTCCGATTAAACTGGCGCTGAAAAAAATGACGATATAACAGAAAACAGGGTTTTTCAGCGATAACCGCATCACTATTGTAAACCTGCCAGAGTCGACTGTTAGTGATTTGACGCAAACGCGAAGGAACAACCACAGCTAAACCAAGCCCGAGCAGACCTCATGTACCAGTAGACAGAGAACGTTGAGCAGTGCGGAGAGTAGTCGTAGAAAATCATTTAAAAACAGGGGAAGGATCATTCGTGAGTTCCAAAGTGCTATCAGCACTCCAGCACAAAGATTGTGCGTAGAAAGTTGAAAAGAATTGGGTACAAAGGTGTAGCAGCTGCTCATAAGCCATACATTTCTGTACTCATCGTCAGTGCTATGCGACGCTTCAGTTGTTGTGGACAGTGGCGTGATACCCGGTGCAGTCTGACATGTAGTGCCAACAGTGAAGAACGTAAGAGGTGGAATTACGGTATGGAGGTGATTTCACGGCTAGGATGTGGTCTCCATATTGTTCTGAAGAAAACGCTAAATGCGGAAAGATATAAACACATTTACAGTATTGCGTACCGTGTACACTACAGGAGCAGGTCAGAAACGATAACTGTTTGCATCAGTACGAAAATAGATTCTACCATAAGCCAGCACCTGTGAGGCAATGGTTTGTGGGCAATGACATTCCTGGCCAGCCAATAGCTGCCACGTGAAGCCAATGCAACTTCTTTGGTTTGAGTCAGAACGTCGGCGCTCCAGACCCCATGGTCCGACATCACTGTCGTCTATAGTTTCGGATCTTCAGGAAGAACTGACTGCCATTCTCCACAGACATTCAGCCACCCCACTGAAAGTACCCTTAGCACAGCAGTAATAAAGGCGAAGGGTGGGTACTTCCCATATTAATGTCCACTAATAGGTGTCTGGATACCTATTATCAGATAATGTACATTTAACTTTCGTTCACCCTCACAGAAATTATTAGACTGATGCACAAGTTCGTACCGTTTTTGTTTTGCAGGTTGGTATTCTATTTGCTATGGGTTTATTTATTGATTGTCATTTTTTTATTTGTAGTTCACTGTTGCTATTTGACTTTACGTACCGTCATTTTGTCATTGGAAATAGTAAGTGGAGCAGTGGACACCAGAAAATTGAGTGCCAACTGGAGAAATAGGAACATCTCCGACATACTCTTCTGTTTGAGTTCAATAGAGGGGTGACAGTAGCGGTGGTACCAAGAAACATTTGCGCCGCGTATGGGGATAATATCATCAGACAGAGCGTGGCAAGAAAACAGTGACTCTACACGCTCAGTAAGGCCTTCCGGGATTGATGAAGATGGTCTAAACCCATTAATCCACAATGGTACACGCCAGTGTACCCGAGAATCGGTAAATGTGATGAACTGTGAACATTCCATCATCCTGCGACATTTGCAAGCAATGCGAAATGTTCAAAAATCGTTTGTATCGCTACCGTTTGCTCTATGCCAAAATCACAAAAATTAGCGGGTGGCCATATGTGCTTGAAAAACTTAAGCCATTTGCAAAAGATACTGTAGGACAGTACCAGGCAGGCTTCCAGGAAGGACGATCAACCATCGATAAAATTTTCACCATGAGGCAAATCTGGCAAAAGTGCTGGGAATCATCCATCGGACTTCTCAAAGGCTTATGACTATCCACAGATTAAGTATGTACAGCATCCTGACAGAGCTTGACATATCCATGAAGTTTATAAATATGGTCAAGGTGTGCACAGCGGAGACAAAAGCCAAAGTCAAACACCAAGGGGAGCTGTCAAAGGAATTCCGTATCAGAACGGGTGTGAGACAAGGTGATGTTATTTCACCACTGTTATTTAATCTGGTCCTACAGAAAGTAACCCGAGAAATGAAAAGAGAAGACAAAAGGGTGACGCTAAATGGTAGGACAGATTTATTGGGTTACGCAGACGACATTGCAGTTCTGGCAGAATCAGAGGGAGAGATGGGAGAAACTGTAGATGACCTAGCGCAAAATGCAAATAAGATCGGGTTACGGATTAATGCGGAAAAGGCTGAAGTAATGGAGGTATCAAGAGAAGCACCTAATGACATCCCATTACAGGTAGGGATATGGAAATTCGCTAAGGTGGAAAATTTTAATACCTTGGTACATCGTCCAACAGGCAAAATAATATAAAACAGGAAATAAACCAACGTATTGTGAATGGGTCTGAAACTTATTTCAGTCTAAAGCAGATAATGTCATCCAAGAATCTGCCTAATTAAGACCAAACTTAAAGCATACAATGCCGTGATAGTGCCAGTATTGTTGTATGGGACAGAAACCCTAAGCACAGCAATGAAGGATGAAGAAAACTTGTTGGTCTTCGAAAGAAATATTATGAGAATGATCTTTGGGACTGTCCAGGAAGGAAGCTCGTGGAGACTTAGAAAAAACCAAGAATTGTATGAGCTGATGAGGCAACCGAACATCGTTAAAAAACTGAAAGAGCGGAGAATAAACTTGGCAGGCAACATTGCTAGGAGACCAGACACCTTCTCGGGCAAAAGTCGTACTTTTGGGAAGACCTGATGGAAAGCGATGGAGGATGAGCTACAGAAAGACCTTTGCCAGCTAGGAGTCTGTGACAACTAGATCCAAAGTGCTCATGATCGCCATCTATGGAGGAGCACTGTGTGATCTACAGGGCCCTCGGTCGCCGATTTGATGATGATGATCGATGATGGCCATTTGTGCCTCTCTGCTTGCTCGTCATCAATTGGATTGTGAACAAAACCGATCATTGCTACCCTGTGTCGTTACTGGTGGCGAGAAATGGTGTCTTTACGAGAACATAAGGAAAAGAAGAGAATGGTTGAGCCCAAAACAAAGCAGAAACTTCCGCACAAAGGCCTGCGCTCATCCGCAAACGATAAAGTCATGCACCTGAAGGAACAACGACGATGCGGTGCACTACAAATTGCTTCCCCAAGGTAGAACAAGAATGACTGCTGACATTTATTGTCGACGACTGACATGTCTTGCAGACACGCTCTAAGAACAACGACCAGCGACTCGAGTGACAAAGTCCACGATTAACTCCCGCCCACTAGTCTGCTAGACTGAGAAAACACTCTAGACGGGAGAGCTGGGTTGGGAAGTCATTCCGTACGAACCTTATTCATTTGGCCTTGTGCCCTCGGATTTTAACCTTCTCCGCTTTTTATCGACCAACGTACAAGGAACTTCCTTTCCGGATGAAAACGCGCTCCGAATATGGCTCGACCATTTCTTCGCCTCGAAACCGCGGATTTCTACACTCCCGTTACCCCAGCTTTGGCAGACTGTTTGGCAGAGGAGAATATATTATCGATGACTAAAATTCTGTTATGAGTATCTGTTGTGTTTACTGAACTTATGGAAAAACGCTGCGAAACTGTGCACTAACCTAATACAATACTAATAGTACACACTCGTTTTCCATAACATAGGTACTCGTGCTACAGTTTTCTACTGTGATTATTTTAAAATAAGCATATAGGTTGCAGATCTGTATAATTCGGACGTAACGTCTGAGACTGCCGCGTATAACAAAACGTACCTGCGTGTGAAAATTCCACGAAATGTGTGCGCATTCAACGGACTGCCGACAGCATGCTCACACTACCAAACTTAATTCTCACTTGCAAGCAGATGGCCACAGAGTAACATAAATTATCCATACGCTCTATATTACACTGTGCCTCGATATAAATCAGCACATAACAGCACTCCTACTAGCATGATAATTATAATTAGACCAGTGTGGTACTTACCTACGAAACTTGAATTTTCGTCCGACGAATTTCGATTTGCATAAAATAAATGTGTGAAACCGGGACAAATACGTGTAACATTAAAATTTTGGTCTTAACGCAAAAGGTATACAACAGCGTCATACCAGTTTCACGTGACTAATTCTATTTCTGTTTGTTGGTTGCTATATTCGCAGTATGCTATGCTCACTCCACAGCTATTTCTATTCTACGATTACGTAACCTTTCCTAGGTACGAGAAAGCAGGCTCTCGAGGAGGGAAAAGGACGGGAACAAAGGCTTAACACAAACAACGGCCGAGGTATTGGAAGAAACCTAGCTCGTTTGCTCGTTTGAATTAGGTAAGAATTGGCCACGGCCTTGTTAAGAGAGCCATTCTTAACTTTCGTCTGAAGAGACAGTGGAAAACCACGGAATTACGTCTCACAGTGCCTATACAAAAGTATTTTAACACCGTCCTCCGGGTGCACAAGTGCGCCACCTTACGATAACCATTGCTTCAAAACATACCTACGCTAATGGCCGAAACACCGCGAATGTGTTAACAGCAATGCCGTTCTCACACGAGACGTGAAAGCATACGTGGACGTGGTTTCCAACCACTGGTCGCTCAGAAACAATGTTACTGGCTACATCTGACGCACTGATGTCGATAGTGAAAATGGGCATAGGTGAAATATCCACATCAGAGACGCGCGGAGAGAATCCCGAAGAACACCTTAGAGGTGTCAGTTGATTTAGAGGCGCTTAACATGTTGAAAAGAGAGCTTTAAAACTGTTCAGTTTTCTCCACTACAGAATATCATCGACTGTACAACATATTTGACAAACTAATGGAGTTTAAGAACATTTAACATGAGATTAAATGTTCGGCAGGCGATGGAACATGGATCCCAAAATTGCGGTTCCTGTACTCTATCGATTACGCTAGCCGTGAATATTAGGCCCACATCAAATCAAGTTTCTTCGTGACCAATGCATTTACGCATACACATTGGTTAACATAAATGATTTTACATTCCTATCTATGTACAGGGTGAAACAGCTAAGACAGACTACTTTCTGTGGTCTGTCAGCAGAATGAATAAACAATTCGAAGTGCATTTTCGTGGACCTATAGCGGACAATGTGACGAATTTCCTGATGTTCACAACTAATTTTTGTCGTTTGTAGCCGCCGAATTACGACACCGGCTTTGTTATTTTCTAATGAAGCTTTATACTTTGGCATATGAAAGAAGCTTCTAAGAGAACTTCAGCAACGGAACATGTAAAGGACTTGATCAAATACTACCAAGATAATAGCGGCGCAAACCACTGCCTCGCCGTTAGGAGAAGGCGTTCCACAAACGTCTGCACCTCGATGTATTTTGTATTTCCATTTATGGTATATTTGAGGTGGCCTGTCTTGCCTCCCTCAGCATGTATTTGCACTTATATGCTGAATGTTTCCTCCCATGTAGAATTTTCTCCGCAGCTTTGAAATGACACCGCGGGCAGCAGTCACCTCACTATCATAGTGTTCTGCTACTAATCCACTTCTGGTCCAATAATTTACAATGTCAACCACATGTGTTAGCTATGGCATCCTGCTTTCCTATTTCCTGAACGCTACGTGTCATAAGCAAGCATACAACACTCATTAAAAACATCTACGCCCAAGGAACTTTGCCCACAGCGCGTTCCACAAACGCTATGCTTAGCTGTCTCGTCGTTCTTAGTGAGTCCAAAACTTTTCGACACTGGATTACTCAAATACAGGCGAAAGTTACGATTTACGATCTTTCAACATACTGCAAGTGAAAAATAGGTCCGCATCTTGCCTCGTAATAGAAATAAATGGTTGTTGCTTCTTCAACTAGTAACTACTTTTCATTTCTTGATGAAGACTAGTTTCGGATAACTGTGTCCACTTTCAGAGCATCCGTGCTGTAAGTGTAACAAATACAGGCGATAGCCCCATGTACAGAAACTGCCTCTACAGTAATCAAAATGGTGTATGGCCGACAGCAAGATGTGGTGTAACTTGCTGTTGTTAAGTCGGCCATATACGGCTTTGATTACTGCAGGGCCAGTTTCTGTACATGGGCTGTCCCCTGTATTTGTCACACTTACAGCACAGATGGTTTGAAAATGGACAGAGGTGCCCGAAACCAGTCACCATCAACAAATAAAAAAATAGATATACGATGTTGCAGTGCCTGTGTTATTCTGATTACGATGCGAAGTTCCTTTGGGCATACAGCCGTTACGAAATACATTAAATGTATTAGAAATTGCGAATAATGACAACCAGCAGCTGTAGAATGGAATGACGACAGTGAAAAATTGTGCCGGACCGGGACTCGAACCCGGATTTCCCGTTTATCGCGAGCGGTTGCCTTATCCTGCCGCTATCCGTGCACAACTCAGATCCAGACCCAAACTTCCATATGTCATCAACCACGCATCTACGACCTGGACTCGTACATCCATCATCTATACTCCCGTACAAGTCAGATATCCACGCATGTCTTAAGGAACTTTGCATAGTAATCAGAATAACAGAGGCACTGCAATATTATATTCCTCTGCCGATACCTGGCAAGCGACTTTAAAGTACAACGTCTGACTTGGGCGGGAGCATACATAATGGATGTACGAGTCCAGGTCTTAGACACACGGTTGATGGCATATGGAAGGTTGGGTCTGGCTGTGAGTTGTGCCCGGATAGCCGGCAGCGTTTTCGGTCAGAGGGTTAGCCGGTCATAAAGAAACTGAGTTAATGGAATGACGATGATCTTGAACAAGCGTCATGGGACGTTCACCCCGAACAAATAGAACGAATAATCACGAAAAAAAGAGATCTAAAAAAAAAAATCTGTGACTACTGCCCGCGATAAGCGGAGAAATCCGGGTTCGAGAACCGATCCGGCAAAAATTTTCATTCCCGTCACTCCTTTCTGCAGCTGATGGCTATCATTATTCGCAAGAGCGAATACAGTTAATGTAAAAAAAAAAATACTTCTTAATGCACCTTATGACGAAGCTTCAAACATTTATTTAAAAAAGTTAAGACAGTGGTTTTAACGATTCAGGTGTTCTACGTAGTCTCTACTTCTTTCCCCACTTACGTACAATGCATACGACAATGTGAAACCGTAAGAGAAGTCCGCCTCTAGGATGATGCGCAACTCGCGCGCCCCACTGGCTTCAAAGTTGGTTATGTCGTCAAAGCATTGACCCTTCACTTGAATTTCTGGAGTTTGTCGTCTTTGGTAGGTTGTTATTGATAACATAATTCTCATCACCTGTGAAGATTTTTTCCCGGGAAAGCACTGCCCCAGATTTGCATTTCAATCAAGTTCGGGCAGTTTCCATCCGTCGTTGTCTTCCTTCGGGAGTCCAAGTGTGCGGGTCAAATTTTGCACGACTTATCTCCTATACAAAATATTCTGGAGAACGTCTTGACCACTTAATTTACGGATCTTGCACCATTATGATTTGTGACACAACATCACTGACACATTACGTTCGCACTTCCGCACTTATGGGACAGCTGGAAAAATGGAAATTTTGTTTTTTATTTAATTAAATTCTGTGATTCTTCCTCATTCTAAAATTATATAATTTATTTAGGCCTATATTACCTCTTCATTTTTGCGTATAAATACCTTTTTGAAGTAGATGGAGTGCGTGTTTTTTGAAATGGTTCAAATGGCTCTGAGCACTGTGCGACTTAACTTCCGAGGTCATCAGTCGCCTAGAACTTAGAACTAATTAAACCTAACTTACCTAAGGACATCACACACATCCATGACCGAGGCAGGATTCGAACCTGCGACCGTAGCGGTCGCTCGGCTCCAGGCTGCAGCGCCTAGAACCGTACGGCCATTCCGGCCGGCGTGTTGTTGTTGTTGTTGTTTTTTCCTTTATATATGCCTAGCTGTCACACTGCTGTGAAACACTAAAGCTTGGCTAAAATGTCTCGGTTTTTTTCTTTGTTCTAAATTTTGGTGCCGATATTTTCACATTAGCTTATACTTGTAATATATTTGGAGGACACTTCGACTGTACTGTGAGCAGGAAAAAACGTTTACACGGCAAAATACAGATTCCAAATGGAAGTTTCAATACTTGCATTTGGGAGTGCTTGCCTAAAATTGTTTCTGTTGGAAGATCATTTTTTCGGACTGGTGTGACGGATGCCATAATATGTTTAAAAGATGGAATAACAAGTAGATTAAAAACCATGAGCTAACTAGGCATAAAAACTGGGGACAACATGAAGAATAGCCCTCTGCGAGTGGACAGGCAACGTGTCACTGAAGCTGTAATGTTGCTGAAATCGTGATAAAGGAGGCCATAATAATAAAAGAGAAGAAAGAAAACTACAGAAGCTGAAAAGGACACGCGAAATTAACGTGGAGCTGGAATGGTTTGATTCGTTATTATTGAGAAGAAAACGACATGCAAAATCTTTATTTTCAATTTCACGTAATTAACATTTTTGCGTAATTAGGTTTCGTTATACCAACCAATATTACAGCTACAAAAACAAAATTTTGCATGAATAATAACACAGTGCTTGCCAACAGTGAACTAGATTATTCAACAATGTATTAATTATTTTAGCCTGGAGCATGCCCTATGTTTTTAGATTATTAGGATTATTGTCATAAAAAAATCTTTCTTAAATATACGAAACAAGAAATTGGTAAATCCTTCTGCTTTATTCTTTTAACAATATAATAATTAAAAGAAAAAGAAATTGTTCTGACCTTTTAGTTTGAATAGTTGTAAGTACAGAGTACCTAAAATAAAAATTAGACGCAAGTCAGTGTGTAAGATAGAAATCGATTTTCATTCCCTTATTGAATTCCACAGTACTCAAATTTTTTTGTCATGTAGATGTTAGAATAAACTAATTATTTGGTTAAAGTTTCATTGCAATATCTGTCAAAGTTTTTGTATTATTATATTTCAAAATACGGGGTGTCTCACGAAAGACGCTTGTGGGGCAGGGGGGGGGGGGGGTTCCGCGGATCGCGAGGCACGGCCGCCGGTCGCCGCCACCGCATCCACCGGCCGCCGCCGCGCCCCATTCTCGGGCACTGATCTGCCGGTAGTTGGCTGAGAGTGCGCTTTGGTAAGGGCAGCCTGACATCTCCTGAACACATTAGCAAACAGTCGACGAATTTCGGCAGCCGAAATCTGGGAAATGACCAGCCGAACCCTCACTTCCAACGCTTCGAACATGTGGGGATTGGTTGCATAGACCTAGTCTTTTAACATACCCCAAAGATAAAAACCACACGGGTTTAGATCTAGAGAAGGAAGAGGCCAGACAACTACCCCATCATCAAAAACATTTCGTATTGCTGTCATAGAAGCATTGGCGATGTGCGGTCTTGCGCTGTCCTGCATGATAAGCCGTACACCTTTTCGTTAGGTGTTAGTTCTCGAAAAAAAGGATGAGGTATATTGTTCACATAACTGTCAGAACGTATCGTTTAGTGGAAAAAGATTGGTCCAATAATTCGTCATGCACTAATTGCAGACCACACTCCAAAAAAATGTTCAAATGTGTGTGAAATCTTATAGGACTTAACTGCTGAGGTCATCAGTCCCTAAACTTACACACTACTTAACCTAAATTATCCTAAGGACAAACACACACACCTATGCCCGAGGGAGGACTCGAACCTCCGCCTGGACCAGCCGCACAGTCGATAACTGCAGCGCCCTAGACCGCTCGGCTAATCCCACGCGGCTGACCACACTCCTGTTTTGGCTTAACGCAGAGGACCTGTGTGTCAGTAGTGGACTGTTAAAATTGGTGGAGTCTCTGTAATGGTAGGAGTTGGAGTGATATGGGACCCCTGATACATCTAGATACGACTCTGACAGGTAAAACATACGTAAGCGTCCTGTCTGATCAGCTGCGTCCATTCATGTCCATTGTGCATTCGCATGGACTTGGGCCATCCCAGCAGGTCAATGTGACACCCCAAACTTTCAGAATTGCTACTGGAACATTCTTCTGAGTTTAAACACCTCCGCTGGCCACCAGACTCCCCAGGTATAAACATTATTGAGCATACCTGGGATACCGTGCAACGTGTTGTTTAGAAGAGACCTCCACCCCCTCGTACTATTACGGATTTGTGGGCAGCCCTGGTGTTAGTTCCCTCCACCACTACTTTAGACATTAGCCGAGTCCATGGCACGTCGTGTTGCGGCACTTCTGCATGCTCGCGTGGGCGCTACACGATATTAGGCAGGTGTACCAGTTTCTTAGTTCTTCAGTGTAAATTAAAATTTTGTTAAATGCAACCTCAGCTGACATGGAGAAGAAATAGCTAGAATCGGCGTAAGTTGGGAAGAAAATTTAATTTTTAGTATGTGGTTTACATCAAAATAATACGTTGCTTGACATCTGCAAATAATGTTTTTTATATAAAACCAGGAATCCAGTCAACCTCATAACATCCCTACTGAAGATGCTATCACAACAAAAAGGGATTCTGATCAAAGAGAGCATGAGATTTCCCGAACTGTGGCGTAAGCTCTTCGAACAGCTCGTGTTCAAGCACAGCCCTTTCTCCCGCGCAGGTACGCCCTGGGTGGATCTAGTAAACAAGTACAATGATGAATAAGATAAACGCACCGCACTGTTAAAGGTCAGTTGTGCGTATATTAGCAATCCCGATTACGCGCTGACTCACAATAAGTTGACCGAAACGTCCTCACTCCCAGGCGCAATTAAGTGAGTAAATTTTCCCCCAGTACGGATGTTCACAATATGATTCAGCGACATGTGTCATCAGTCTGGTTCGCTTTCATAGTGGCAAGCTAGACGGCGCACGATATTCTGCAGGCCTCAGGAAATCCCGTCAACCTCGCGAACGAATCGTGGCTGTGCGCAAGTGACTCACTTTTGTCCACTGAGTAATAAGGGTGATACAACAACTAAACATCTGTGATTAAATAGAAACAGAAATGTAACGAAGATGATTATTATTTTGAGTTGAAGGATGGAAATTTCCTAAGTGCCTTGCTACGTACCGAGTAGCAATAGAAATATTAAGAACCTGAAGATTATCTCACGATCGAAACCGATTATAAGTAAATAAAAATGTCAATAGCTTTTGGCGGCTGAAATACGACGTGCGTTCAATAAGTAATGCAACACTTTCTTTCTCGGCCATTTTCGGTTAAAAAAATAAAGAATTATTTTCATGAAGTTCCGATAAGTGGCGGCGCTACAAATAGCCTTCTATCTAAATTGCGTCTGTAACGGAGGTGCGTTCCAGGCAGAGAGCTGTCATTGAGTTTCTTCTGACGGAAAGCCAGAGCACCGCAGATATTCACAGACGCTTGCAGAATGTCTACGGAGACCTGGCAGTGAAGAAAAGCAAAGTGCGACGTTGGACGAGGCGTCTGCCATCATCGCAACAAGGTTGCACAAACCTGTCCAATCACCGGCATGTCGGTTGGAAGCACACAGCTGTGACTCCTGCAAAGTTGGACGTGAGGACACTCTCATTCGAGGTGATCGATGGATCACAATCATACACCTCGCTGCTCAACTGGCCGTCTCTATTGGTAGTCCTGACACGCTCGTCCACCAGTTGGGGTACTCTAAGGCATGTTTCACAAGCTGCGACATGGTCGCAAATTGAACAGTGACCCGAAATGTAGAATAAATTTCTGTTATTTCACGTCTATGATCACAGACTTGTAGGTCCTCAGACTACCGGTTTCGATCAGCAGTGACCATCTTCAGATACATTTTATAAAGAAATGTCTTCATAAAGAAATTAATTTAAATTTTAATTTTAATAATGAATAGCCTCAGTTGCACAGTTTACCTAGAATTTACCTAGGTTTCAGTACGGATAACCCAACCTTCTTCAGAATAACAGTATCTATCGTTTGTCCATAGTGGACATCGTCAAGCTAAAACTACAAATCCATGAGTTATCGTCAGACTGTATAACTTCTCTGGCACTGCCTCGGCCCCACTTCCCGACTGAAAACTAGGTAAATTCTAGGTAAACGATCCAACTGAGGCTGTTCATTATTAAAATTAAAATTAGTATTTATACAGTTGCTGACAGGACCGCGAAATGTTGAAGATCATAAAGAAATGTCTTTATTAAACAGATCTGAAGATGGTCACTGCTGACCGAAACCAGTAGTGTGAGGACCTACAATTTTGCGACCATAGACGTGAAATAAAAGAAATTCATTCAAAGGATTGTGGCCGCTAGGTCCCGCGCCGCCATAAAGGGCAACGAAGGACCATCCGTGCGGAATTTCTTGCGCGTCACGACGCTGATTGTGTATAATGACTTTTCTGGAGGCTAGCTTGTCGCACAGATGACAAAATGATAGATATCGAAATAGACGACAGAGGGATAGAGAAACAATTAAAATCGCTCAAAAGAGGAAAGGCCGCTGGACCTGATGGGATACAAGTTCGATTTTGCACAGAGTACGCGAAGGAACTTGCCCCCCTTCTTGCAGCGGTGTACCGTAGGTCTCTAGAAGAGCGTAGCGTTCCAAAGGATTGCAAAAGGGCACAGGTCATCCCCGTTTTCAATAAGGGACGTCGAACAGATGTGCAGAACTATAGACCTATATCCCTAACGTCGATCAGTTGTAGAATTTTGGAACACGTATTATGTTCGAGTATAATGACTTTTCTGGAGACTAGAAATCGACTCTGTAGGAATCAGCATGGGTTTCGAAAAAGACGGTCGTGTCAAACCCAGCTCGCGCTATTCGTCCACGAGACTCAGAGGGCCATAGACACGGGTTCACAGGTAGGTGCCGTGTTTCTTGACTTCCGCAAGGCGTTCGATACAGTTCCCCACAGTCGTTTAATGAACAAAGTAAGAGCATATGGACTACCAGACCAATTGTGTGATTGGATTGAAGCGTTCCTAGATAACAGAACGCAGCATGTCATTCTCAATGGAGAGAAATCTTCCGAAGTAAGAGTGATTTCAGGTCGTGTGTCGTAGGACCGTTGCTATTCACAATATATATAAATGACCTTGTGGATGACATCGGAAGTTCACTGAGGCTTTTTGCGGATGATGCTGTGGTATATCGAGAGGTTGTAACAATGGAAAATTGTACTAAAATGGAGGAGGATGTGCAGCGAATTGACGCATGGTGCAGGGAATGGCAATTCAATCTCAATGTAGACAATTGTAATGTGCTGCGAATACATAGAAAGAAAGATCCTTTATCATTTAGCTACAATATAGCAGGTCAGCAACTGGAAGCAGTTAATGCCATAAATTATCTGGGAGTACGCATTAGGAGTGATTTAAAATGGAATGATCATATAAAGTTGATCGTCGGTAAAGCAGATGCCAGACTGAGATTCATTGGAAGAATCCTAAGGAAATGCAATCCGAAAACAAAGGAAGTGGGTTACAGTACGCTTGTTCGCCCATTGCTTGAATACTGCTCAGCAGTGTGGGATCCGTACCTGATAGGGTTGATACAAGACATAGAGAAGATCCAACGGAGAGCAGCGCGCTTCGTTACAGGATCATTTAGTAATCGCGAAAGTGTCACGGAGATGATAGATAAACTCCAGTGGAAGACTCTGCAGGAGAGACGCTCAGTAGCTCGGTACACGCTTTTGTTGAAGTTCCGAGAACATACCTTCATCGAAGAGTCAAGCAGTATATTGCTCCCTCCTACGTATATCTCGCGAAGAGGCCATGACGATAAAATCAGAGAGATTAGAGCCCACACAGAGGCATACCGACAATCCTTTTTACCACGAACAATACGAGACTGGAATAGGAGGGAGAACCGATAGAGGTACTCAAGGTACCCTCCGCCACACACCGTCAGGTGCCTTGCGGAGTATGGATGTAGATGTAGATGAATTTTTTGTCGAACATCACACGCCATGAATTATGTTTCATCACTTCGAACCGGAAACGAAACGACAATTCACAGAGTGGTGCCATATGATGTCTCCTCCGAAAAAAAGTTCAAAACCCTACCTTCAGCCGGTAAGTCATGGCGATTGTCTCCAGGAACCCTGAAGAGGTTACTCTGTTTAATGTCTCCGCTCATAGTGCAACGATCAACTCTGAAGTGTACTGTGATACCAGCAGGGAACAGAAGAAACGATTTCAGTTCGTTGGTCGCCACAAAAATGCAAACAAACTTCTTCGAGAGGAGCTCACATAACTTCACTGGACTGTTCTTCGTCATCCACCCCACAGCCCGGATCTCGCACATTCCATCTGTTTGGCCCAATGAAGGATGCACTCCGCGGGAAGTTATTGATGTAGCAAGACACTGGCTCCGGCGTCGACCAGTGGAGTTGTACCATACGGGTATAAAGGCCCTCCCAGCAAGGTGGCGTAATGTCGTCGCATTGAACGGAGATTATGTTAAAAAACAGGAATTTGTAGCGAAAACAGTACATCCACCATTAAATTAACTCTCTTGGGCTCACCGCGCTCGTCCGGCTTTGTGAATTTCAATTTTGTTCGGTGGTTATTTATGCGTGAATTAGTAAAAGCCGTGCACGTCAGTACACAAAAACCAAACAAGCGTCTTCAAAAGATAGGAAAACCAACAATTGGATCCAGAATCAGAATGGAATGGAAGACGTGATTACGACTGAAATGAATATGAAATGTGGGTGGGAGTGCATGTAGCCTGGCGAATGGATGACATGTGGGCCAAGAACGGCTTTACTGGCTTCCAGGACTTACGAATGCACGACGATCCAATCATTAATCTAAAGGACACCAACAAACACGTAGGAGCAACGTGGATACGTATCGCTTAAGACATTGATGCACGCAACATCCAAAGTCTTCAGCCTGCAGTGAATGTAAAATGACTGATAACGATGATGAGTGTTCCTGGACTCTTAGAGAAAAGTAGGGAACGTCGAAAAAATATAACTGTGGAACGTTCTATTGTGGATCGACGGCCATGAACAGGCAGTCACTCAGCTACGAGTTTGGTCATTTATCCTGAACATCCAAAGCTTAGAAAACTTAAAAGGTGTATACAAATGTTTCGCTGATATTTACTGAGTAAATCATCATAACAATGGTAACCCAAACATTTAAATTACAATACAACTTCAGCTTTTATATCACTTCAATGTCGCAGATACATATACTATTACGTTATAGTTATTTGTCATTAATTAGGACCAGGATATAATGGGAGTAGTATTCATTATGAACAGAAACGCACGACACAGAGTGTTACCGTGAATAGTTGAGTGATAGTATTATTCTCACAAGAATCGACAGCGAACCAATGCCAACAACAACAGCTCAGGTACACCAGCCGACGTCACAAACACAAGACGCGGAAATGGACAAGTATATTACGAAAACTGAATGGATACGTAAAGAGAGGTGAAAATTAAATAATAATGAGGAATTGGAATGCTGTAGTACGAGAAGACAGAGTTACTGGATAATATGGCTTCGGTAGTAGGAATGGGAGAGGAGAAAGGTTTACTGAGTTCTGCAGTTTCAGTTAGCAAAAGCGAATGTACTGTTCAAAAAAAATCACAAAATGAATATATATTAGTATTGATGAAGTAGACGACAGTTTGGAGGAAAAGTCAGGAAGATTCAGTAAGGAATGAATTAGGATGCTGAAGTACTGAAAAATAATTTTGTTTGTGTGAAGTTCCCTGGCGCTGTAGATACTGCGATAGTGAACCCTACAGTAGACAATGCAGGTGGAAAAGAATGGACATCCTTCGAAAGCGCAATAGTTGGACAGAGAAATCTCGTACCAAGGAACGGAACTGCAAAAAAATCAGAAGAAAGTCTTCCGCTGATTGATAAAAGAAAGAAGTACAAAAATGTTACATACCGTACTGGAATGAAATAATTAGGAAGCGCAAAGAAGCTAAAGCGGGACAGCTGCAGTAAAAATATGAAAAATCGAAAAACAAATGGTGGTTGGAAGGACGCAATCAACATGCAGAAAAGGCAAAACAATCTTCGATGAAATTAAAAGCAAAGGCATCGACATCAACAGATCAACAGGTATTCCAGTGTTAAATACAGAGGAGAGAGTGGACAGGATCGATCAATGACGACCGGTTTGAGAAGAACAAACTGCCTAATTACATGACAGGAGAAGAAACGGCAGTCCATTTCAAAGACATAGGGAATCCAGTATTGGAGTCAGAGTGTGACGGAGTTACGGAAGACTTGAGATCAATTAAGACACAAAGCATAGATAATATTCCTCTGGAATTCCTACATTTATTGGCGGTGGGGGGGGGGGGGGCAAACAAGTGACTATTCAAATTGGTTAGTAGAAACTACGATACTTATGGAAGAACATTAGCCACACAATACGAAAGATAGAAAGGGAAGATAAGTACGAGAACTATCGCACAATCAGCTTAACAGCTCATGTATCCAAGTTGCTGACAAGACTAATATACAAAGAACGGAAAAGAAAAGTGAAGAGATGTTAGATATCAGAGACGCAGTCCTAACTTTATGATTGATAATGGAAGTTAGCCTATAGAATTTGTCGACCTACAAAATGCGTTCGACAATGTAAAAGCCGCGAGGGATAGCCGTGTGGTCTCAGGCGCCTTGCCACGGCCCGCGCGGCTCCCCCCGTCGGAGGTTCGAGTCCTCCCTCGGGCATGAGTGTGTCTGTGTGTGTGTTGCCCTTAGCGTAAGTTAGTTTAAATTAGATTAAGTAGTGTGTAAGCTTAGGGACCGATGACCTCAGCAGTTTCGTCCCGTAAGACCTTACAACAAATTCCCAAATCTTACATTGCAAAATGGTGCAAGACGTTCGAAAATCTTATAAAAATAGCTGAAGCTATATTGGAAGAAGATTAATATACAACATGTATTTGAACCAAGAGGGAAGATCAAGAACGAAGTGGTCGAGTTTAATTAACTGAAGCAGTCTTTCGCCTCTACTATTCGATCCGTAAGTCGAAACAGTACTGCCGGAGGTAAAATAAAGGTTGAGAGTTGGATTAAAATTCGGGGCGAATTAACACCAGTGACAAGATTTACTGATGATGCAGTTAAAGTGAAAGAATCGTAGGACGTGTTGGGTGGAATGAACTGTCTAGTGAGCACAGAATATCGATTCAAAGTAAACCAAAGAAAGACGATATTAATTAAAAATAACAGAAAAGGGATGAGCATTAAAAGGATTACAGAAAAGGGATGAGCCATTAACTTAACATCAAAATTGAAGACCACGAAGTAGATGAAGTGAAGGAATTCTGGTATCTTGGTAGTAAAATAAAACTCGACGGATGAAGACAGGAAGATATAAAAAGCAGGCTAACTCAGGCAGAAATAGCACTCCTGGCCAAAAGAAGTATACTGCTACCTAACATTGGCCTAAATTTGACGAAGAAATTTCTGAGGCTGTGCGTCTGCACGGAACATTTTATGAAAATGTCCTATGGGCTGTGGGGAAAGTGGAAAAAAAGAGAATCGAAGCGTCTGAGATTTGTTACTGTAGAAGAATGTTGAATATTAGGTAGATAAGAAATGGGGTGGTTCTCCGGAGAACCGTAGAGGAACGTAGTATGAATTCCTTAATAACAAAGGGACGTGTAGCTTATTTACGTACAATTACTGTTTTCAAACTATATGAATAAAAGGGATGCAAGATGGCCCTGTGGAATTAATGAAGGACCGCTGTTGGAAGATACTATGGAGTTCAATATTCTAAACTTAATAGCGCCATATCAGATTTCGGTATTCCTCTTCTTACTGTTGACTTAGACAAATGTCGTAATCAAAAGCAAATTTGTCCTCGGATCTCTGTGACTGAAGTAGGCAATCTCACACACCTCCACCATTCGTCTCCCGCCACGCACACATCACAACCGGTTCTACTATTGACGGCCACTCATTTGTAGTAGTTCAGTAATGCGCATGTCAACAGCACGAAACGTGCGCGGCTGACAGCTTCGCCGTTCAAGACGCAGAAGGAATAACAGCGTCGCAATGCTAGAGAAAATTGCAGCCTCAATACCCATCATCTGATGAACAGACGTTTTGTCTTTAGAAAAACAGACGACAGTGAATTAATTATGTATAAGTGCCGTGCCACTGCACTATGCCATCTAAATATCCCAGTACAGGTAATAGCAAGTTGGTGGAAAACAACTGAACATGTAGTGAGCTAGAGTGTATCTATGTGGCCTTCTGGGATCTGAAAGTAAGTTGAGCATTCGCACTATCACGAAAACTAAGCGCATGTTTATGAATTAGTAAAAAAATGAAATAAGAAGTGTTGTACCTAAGCCATTGTCAAAATACGAGGCAGTGTTGTATTTTGTTCTGAAGAGGACTCCTTACATGCCACGGAAAACGGCCTGAGCACCCACAAACACAACTCCACCTATTTGCTTGTGGTTGATTCCATGCCAACTCTGCTATAGGTCTGCATGTGGGTTTCAGTAATGATCATTATGGAGGTTGTACTTATCTCCAAAGCTTTGATAATTAGCGAGCGGGCAGGCAAAGGTCATAACTACATGGTCTGAAGAAAATTAGGTCGATATTCTGGACAGGGCTGTTCGAATCCCATAAAATATCGTTGGGATGAACGAAAACGCTGAATGAGTGCAAAACGAAGCAACTACAAATCAATCATTACATGAAATGGTAACAAATTGTATCACCAAGGATTAAATACTTTAGCTGAACACCATTAGCTACATGGCTGGGGTCAGCAGTGGGTGTACAGTGGCTTCCGAGAGCAGAATTAAGAAAAACATTTCTGCTACTACTGTTGACATTCACTGCCGTATAAATGCAGTGACAAAAATGAAGTACATAAACAAAGAAGTACCTGAAAAGTAGTTTGTGGCAGCATGTTAAAAACTCTGAGTTGAAAAATATATGTAGATATTATGAGATTCTTTCCAGATGAAGTTACAGGTTGCTCAAATGTGTGTTACGATGTCCGAGACTAGGAAGGACGGAAGATTGGATGCCAAATTGGAATCGGAAGACAAAGCTGTTAAGAACATGAACAGCATTTTACTGAAGACGCAGAATGAGCGAGAGATACAAGAAAGGGAAGGGAAGTGGACTAGCACGGTACTTGTAGAAATACTGATGACTGTACGAAAAACATATCGATATGGGAGTAATCTTTACTGCAATATTGTTATCACTTTTGAACAGAAATAGTAACACAACTAAACTGTTCCGTAAGCACAATGAGCTTACATTTTATTACTGTAATATTTAATGTCTCGTGTTTTCAATTATATGAGTTTTCTTTTCCTGAAGTGATGTATGTATTTTGCCTTTCGAGGTTACAACAGCAACATAAGTGAAAAAAAGTTTTCTTTGTTGTTGCAAAGTGGTAGATACATCATAAATGAATCGAAGAATGGAGTCTGCACAGGAAAAGACACAAGGCACAGCGTGTGACTTGTTTTACTGAAACGAGGTCAGACACCCAAATTCAGAGAAATTTGAGCACGCGATACGAAGAACCACAACCTGTCGGCCATCCATAAGAAAATGGCACATGCAAACAGGAAACACGGATTTGTAGCGCCGTATAGGGAGGCCAAGAAGGAATGACAAATATGCGGGATCGACTCGACAGAATGACGAATATGCGGGGAGGAATCGACAGGTTTTCCAGCGTTTATCACTGAAGTCTGTTCGTAAGGCCTTAAAGGAACTGCGAATCCCTCGAATGATTGTGCAGCGGGCACTCCGAAAATGTTCATCGAATAGATACTGCAGGTGTCACAAGGAGAGAGCACGTAGAACTTGATTAAAGAATCAGAAAGAAACTCTTCGAGTTGGTGTATCAGACAAATTTTACTTTTTCTTCTCTAAGTTAATTACGAGTCGACATATATGACATTTTAGTTTTTTAAGTTTTTGGGAAACCCTCTATATGTGTAATTCTTTGAATATTACTGAAACTATCTTTAGCGTTACAGCCACATCATTTAGACACATTTGCTCTCAACGATGTGATGAGTAGCCAGGAACGACACGTAGTTAAGATTCCACATGAATCTCTATGTCCCCTCTTCCCGGTTCGGTAATTAGGGGTAGATTACGGGCACGGAAGTCGCCGAAGTGGCGTCCAATTGAAAGACTTACACCTGGCCACTGAGCCACATGAAATTATTATTATTATTATTATTATTATTATTATTATCAGCTCTTCCTTCGCCTTTGTCATGGTAGGCGTCTTGTCGGTATCAAGGGAGTGATTGAGAGATTATCATTCTCCTGGCAAAGAGAATGACGTCGAACTTTTCCACTGACTAACATTTCACGATCATGCTACTGACATTGTTTAGTGTCAGACAATAAACAACAGTAAAAATTGATAAAATATTAACTTTGTAACTTCATAAATGAAACAAACGAAGTCTCAGCTCGCAACGAACGATGCCAGAAGATAGTTGTCTGAATAACAGTGGAAGCGGCAGGTGACGGTGCAGTGGCAGGTTTGGCAACAAAAGGTGGCTGCTTCACCTACAACTCTCCCAACAGTCACTTGAGTGTGAATCGCAGGTTAGTTATGTAGATGTAGATTGGCTGAAGGCGTCTGTGCCGCCTATGTGCGTGTCACCCCACAATTTCCTTAGTATCTCGTAGGTACCTAATTCGGAAGCTGTGACCATTTACGCTGAAAAAAATGCAGAAAACAGAAATGTCACTTCTATATTACCAAACAGCTAACCTGGGGCACGCACCCACTTGTAGGTTACCTATTTAAAGGTTTTCTAGAGCAACAAAAATTTATTTTCAATATTTCAGATAGTTATTCACACAATTTAAAATGCTGTCATAATCTACTCATTAAGAGGTATGATCTTACGTTGAGGGTTTAACTTAGTAAGTCACGTATTGCAGTTAGATACTGTGTGTTTGTTTTGAAGTAGTGTAGCCCGCGGCGTGGAAATTACCGGGACAATATTCATCGAGTACTTTAGAATGAGAGTACTTAGCGACTTCCAAATGCACTTCACACATAATTTCAAATCTTAATGAAACTTTCTCTCGCTTTTCCCTCCGCCCCCACTCCCGCACAAAATGACGAAACAAAAAACCTTTTTCGGTTACTATATTTTAAAAGTTCATGCAGTATGACGTTTTGATTTATTACTTCTTTACTACTAACACTATTAGCAACACATTTCGCAGTCAGTATCCAAACATACCACTGAATGTACCAGCAAAACTAAATCACTGGCAAACAGTTCGTGGAATACGACGTTTTATACATGGGAGTCGGACTCTTGAAAGGATCTGAGGTATGGGTTTTCTGGTAGCGCACTTGGGCACCGTGGATGAGACAGGCACTCACCTGAGCCGATGTGGACGATGCCCGCGACGATGATGGCGGCCAGCGCCGCCAGCTTGGCCACGGTGAAGATGTCCTGGATGCGCATCGCCCAGCGCACGCTCATGCAGTTCACCGCCGTCAGCAGACCTGCCCGAACACCAAACACGTTTCTTTCAGTCGTTTACTCACCCAGGTTCCACGGGAACATATCGACCTAAGGTACTCTATTACGAGGGGCGTTTGAAAAGTCCCTGCAAAGTCCTAGAGACGGAACCCCTGGCGCATATCAAGGTCATGTTTAGTGAGTAGCATCTTTGGAAAGAACACACACCGAATTCCAGCCTTATTGGTCTGTTTCTTTGTGTGTGGCATTCGTGTCAACCAAGGAAGCCGAGTGATTGACAAAAAATGGACGAAAAAGAATTTCGTGTGGTAATTAAAAATTACTTTATGAAAGGTAAAACGCCTCAGGCGACTAAAGAGAAGCTCGATAAAATTCACGGTGACTCTGCACCTTCGATTAGAACAGTTTATAAGTGGTTTCAAAATTTTCGGAGTGGTCATATGGGCATAAGTGATGCTGAACGTTCTGGACGCCCTGTGGAGGTTACGACTCCAGAAATCATTGATAAAATCCATGATATGGTGATGGATGACAGAAGAGTTAAGGTGCGTGAGATTGCTAGTGCTGTGGGCATCTCGAATGAACGGGTACATAATATTTAGCATAAACGTTTGGACTTGAGATAGCTATTCGCAAGATGGGTTCCGCGATTGCTCACGCTTGACCAAAAACGGAATCGTGTGAAGTGTTGCAAGGATGGTTTGCAGCTGTTCAGGAAGAATCCGCAGGACTTTAAGCGTCGTTTTGTTACTATATTCCTGAGACCAAACAACAATCTAAACAATGGGTTACCAAGGGAGAATCTGCACCAAAAAAGGCGAAGATGAGTCCTTCGGTCGGAAAATTTATGACGACTGTTTTTTGGGATTCGCAAGGGATAATCCCGATCGCCTATCTGGAAAAGGGTAAAACTATTAAAGGTGCATATTATTCATCGTTATTGGACCGTTTGAAAACCGAGCTGCAAGAAAAACACCGTCAGTTAGAACGCAAGAAAGTCCTTTTCCATCATGACAATGCACCAGCACACACCTCAGCAGTTTTGGTCGCAAAATTAATGAAAATTGGATTCCAACTCGTTTTACATCCCCCCTGTTCTCCAGACTTGGCTCCCACGGACTACTATTTGTTCCCCAATTTGAAGAAATGGCTGGCGGGACAAAGATTTTATTCAAATGAGGCGGTGACTGCAGCAACTAATAGCTATTTTGCAGACTTAGACAGTTCCTATTATTAAGAAGGGATCAACAAATTAGAACAGCGTTGAACGAAATGTATAAGTCTAAAAGGAGACTATGTCGAAAAATAAAAAAAGGTTTACCCCAAACACGTAAGTAGGTTTTCCTTTTGCACAGACTTTTCCAACGCCCCTCGCAAAAAACGCGTCACTACATCAACAATCGAGGATACTATAGAAAAACAAAAAATATGAACATGAAATTTACTATCAGTTGATCACTTAAGTTGAAAGTGGGTGACAAAGGGTTCTTTTTATTGTCACGTTTTGGGATTTCTTAACGCAAGAATGGCGCCTCTGATTGAGCTGTTATTGCCCAACATTACGTTCACTACGTCTATGGAACAACAAGTTAGGAATCCAAGAAATGCCGGCCGGAGTGGCCGAGCGGTTAAAGGCGCTACAGTCTGGAACCGCACGACCGCTACGGTCGCAGGTTCGAATCCTGCCTCGGGCATGGATGTGTGTGATGTCCTTAGGTTAGTTAGGTTTAAGTAGTTCTAAGTTCTAGGGGACTTATGACCACTGCAGTTGAGTCCCATAGTGCTCAGAGCCATTTGAACCATTTGAATCCAAGAAATATTCGTAGTTTCTGCTATGAAACGCGGTTCTTGATGTTGACTGAAGAGATTGATGAGACGAACCTATTTCAAAAGGTCGTTTAAAACTACCTGTCAAGCAGTACATTCTATACAGTGAAGGATTACTTACACAAAACAAAGTATGAGTTTGGTAAAATTGTACTAAAGGTAAATAATAATAATAAAGAAAATAGTATATGAAGTCCCTCCCCCCCCTCCCCCACAATTTCTGTCTTCACGTTCGGACTAATCTCAGGAACTGCTGTAGGGATTTTGCTACGGTTTTCACTATAGTTGGGAGTCACGAGCGATCGCGGTCGAGTGTAAGCTCGTTCTGCGCGTTTACGTCACACATTCTCCGAGAACCAATGACAGTTCAGTAATATTCTCAACGTTCTGCTGTGAACATAATGGCCACTGCAAGCATTAAGCGTGATCGTGTCGAGTTATTTAGTGAATTTTTATTCCATCTGTTGCGCGTTGTCACGGCTGATGGTCGTGGTAAGGGACAAATTCTGAACAAGCAAGCGAGAGACATACTTTGTAGTATGCACGCATTCTTCAAGCGCTCTTACCACGACAATGCAGTCCCCGTCCGTGTCTTGAGCTGCGAGAACCGCCATCGTTCATGGCTTGGGCTGTAGTAGACACACTGATACCCGAGGGAGGTTTCTGTATATTACTACATTTTACAAAGAAGTCGACCTACTGTAGATGCTTAATGCTACTCGTGTGAAGCCAGAGTCGCGGGACGGCGGTCGCAAATTGGCCAGATGCGATTAACACCCACGCTCTGTGGGTTGCGTACAAACTCAGTTATGTATATGGACAGTTCATCCATCCCGTGAATCGACAATATCGACGGTTTTGTCAGTTATCGACATTGATACTGGCAAGATATCAGTCCTGCGAAAGTTTGAAGTCGGATAACAAATGACGAAATATTTGTTTTCGTGCAATATAATTACAAATTAACAATATTCGGATTTTTTCCTTTACTTGTACTGTGAAACCTTGCTTCTTCTCAAATTTCAAAACCATAGGTCAAGGCGAAGTAACTTACATGTTTTAATGGGTCAGCTTGCGAGTATCAGTGTGACATAAATTGTTGTATCTTTTAATTGCAATGACCTAGAATCTTACATTTATTACACCACCAAGGGACTATATTAGTCCGTTGCATAAATTTCAAATCTATACCTCTACACGTTCAGGCAGACAGATAACAAAGTGATAATATTAGGGTTCCGTTTTTACCGACATCGATTAAGGTAGGGAACGTACGGAACCCTAAACACGCACCAGTCATTTCACATTCATTATGGAGGGATGCTGGCTCAATTCCTCCGGCAATCAAATGGGAAGTCTGAGTGTACAAAATTTAAACCAAACGTCGACACTAATCTCCTCAGGTCAGCTGATAGTGTGTGTAGTGTTAACATTACGAAAATGTGTGTATTGTATATAGTGATCGGGATTGAGAAGTGAACGAACATTGCAGCGTAGCTTTTAACATTATTAAATAACTTATTTATAAACCGGTACTGTACATTAGGGATAAATCAAATGAGGTTGTGCAGTTTTAAATAGAGTGGCCTTTCATCCGGGAAGATGCACGTTCCAATCTCCTAACAGACAACCCGATTTTGGTTTTCGTAGTTTCCCTGAACTACAGGGTGTCTCCCGAAAGATGCCCGGGTGAGGTCCGCGGCTCGCTCGGTGTTTGCCGGTCGTTGCCGCTGAGTCTGCCGTTTGTCGCTATGCGTATTCTCGGACACCAATACTTTACGCGTGCCGCCTACACTGTGCGACTGAGTGTACTGGTGTTTTCTTTTGAGTTTTTTGTTTTGTAATGTTTAATCGCTTCAAATATTGTTGCTAGACATCATTATTGCAACTGCGCCGAGTTCGGTGGTCTCTCTGCCCGGTTATCGGACAGAAACACAGTGCGCATGTGTTCTATACTGTGCGACTGAGTGTTTTGAGTTTCCTGTCAAGTTCCTATTCGGTATGGTGTGCACGACGGGTCACAGAGCGTTTCTCGTGCTGAACTATGCAAAAACGGAATCATATGTCGAATGTCAGCTTGAATTCATACAAATATTTGCCGTTGTGCATGTTCGCAAGGATTCGGCGATACGCAGATTAGTGAAGAGATTTCAAGAGACTAGATCTGCGTTACATAAATTAAGGCCTAGAGAACCTAGTGGTTTAACCGAAAATAAATTAAACGAGACAGAGGAGGCCTTGGAAAGCAGTTCGAGAAAATCTCTTGACGTTCGGCACTTCAGACTGGTGTGTCAAGGGCATCTGCATACAAAACAGCGGTAGCGTATCAACTGAGGAACTCAGGTACTGTGGCTCAAGCTTGGCTGCATTTGTCAGGGTACGTAATTTCTCAGAACAATCGACGTTGGAGCTCCGAAAATCCTCATAAATTACATCAACAATCTCTGCATGATGGGAAAACAGGAATGTGGTGTGCAATTAATGCAAGACGAATTACTGGACCAATCTTTTTCCACGAAACAGTACGTTCTGACAGATGTGTCAACAATGTGAGTTAACGAGCATTGCGCTCTCATTTAAATATATGGCCGAAAGTCAGCCTACAGGAATTGTGAAATGAACCATGTCGTCGAGGACCGTGTGCCAGAAGAACGCAGATTCACCACGAGATGGGGAAATGACAGGCGTCTATTGTCTATTCAGGCCTAAGCGCTGTAGTGTGCGAGCGAGACAGACGACAACCTACGTCATAGGGAAACACTGTAGAAGCCGTTTGTTGCCGAGGAGACGTAGCAGTGTTAAATATGGTGGACGTAAGATCGGCTATAAAGGGAAAGATTTATGGAAACTATTTAATTCTGTAGTAACGCAGGGAATGAAGCCACAGTAATTTTAATCTGCCATCCTCCGTAAGTTTTCATGGTGATCCCAATAAAACGTGAATATTGATCATATGTATAATTGTTTAGGATTTACTGTTAAAGTGAAATTAACAAGTTTTGTAACAAAGACCTGAATGCTAAAATCTGAACGCTTTGGTCGATCTTAACGACCGACATTTCATACAGAAGCGCATTATTAAGATGACAAATGTTGTAAATCACCTCTGTAACTTCATTTGTTTAAAAGATACAGTAAATTTAAAATATCAGTATTTTCAGTTAAACATCATATCATCATTTCCTCCAAATAAGCCGGCCGCTGTGACCGAGCGGTTCTAGGTGCTTCAGTCCGGAACCGCGCTGCTGCTATAGTCGCAGGTTCGAATCCTGCCTCGGGTATGGATGTGTGTGATGTCCTTACGTTAAGTTAGGTTTAAGTAGTTCTAAGTCTAGGGGACTCATGACCTCAGATTGTTAAGTCCCATAGTGCCTAGAGCCATTTGGACCTCCACACAAAACACACTGAACGATGACACCAAATTACCTTATTGAATCATTAGGTAATAGAATATTTGTTGTAAAGTTTACTGCATAATAGTTACTTTTGTTCTTTATTTATTTATCAGAAAGCACATTGGTGCAAGGCTACTGGTCGTGACATTCAAAGTTAAGAAGGCAATTGTAATGGTTTTATATAGGAGTATTTAATGTTTATTATGTGATATTATTGTTACTTTATTTCGGATGCGTAAGTGGTCAAACTTTGATTATTTAAATATGTTAAAATATAAAATAATGTAGAAGAGGCTGTATCCAATCAGATGGACGGCTTCAGAAAAGGGAACTGCCATAGTCAGTTGAGCGAGGATATTCTGCGCGCGGGAAACGCGGCCGGGGACGGGCAGGGGGACAGTGCTGGGGAAGACGCGGAAGCGCACAGCTTAGTTCGACTCGAGACACCAAAGGGTACAGTTCGGATTGAGACGCGAAAGCGGACAGTCGGTCTTTAGGCAGCTAGGAAGTGAAACGAATTAGAAAATTTCGTGTTGTGTGGTATCAGGGACTTGGTCTCTGAACGGCGAGCAGCCGCGCGCCTGGTGTGAACTCTTAACTTTTTGTGTAGATAACTTGTATTTCGGGATGGGACTGTGAATGATCGAACTGTGTCAAATGCATATGTGCTCGAGTGCAACAGTAACTGTAAATACGACCACTTTCGCTATTAATTTGCTTTCTGAATAAACGTTATTCTATCCAAATCGCAACTGTGAGGCCTACATCATTTATGTGTCAATAATTTAGTTCCCGATATTGTTATTACTGTTATTATGTGTTATGTGAACTTAGTATTTCGCAAACTTGCCATCTGCCAGACAGGGTCACAAGTGTGTAATTTAGGGCGTGTAATGCGACACGTACGATTCAACCCGTAGACGACTTGAGCCAAGACATTTCGGCGAAGGGGAATCGCATGTGAGCCCGAACACCTTTGGGATGTTAGCTCGCAACAATATACTGCAATCTTTTTCTGTCGAAAAGATGTACGGTTATTTCAAGCAGGACAATGCAAGACCACACATAGCCAGTGCTTCTATGACAGCAATACAAAGTGTTTTTAATGATAGGATAGTTGACTGGCCTCCTCGTTCTCCAGATCTAAATCCGAGTGATTTTTATCTTTGGGGAATGTTAAAAGACAAGGTGTATGTGACCAATCCCCATACGATCGAAGAGATGGAAGGCAGTGTTCGGCTCGTCTTTTCACAGATTTCGGCAGCCGAAATTCGACGAGTGTTAGGTAAAGAGTTCAGGAGGTGTCAGGCTGTTCTTAGCACGAGGGGCATCATTTTGGCCACCTACCGTAAATGAAAGTAAGCTTAAGTCAATCAGATGGCGACGTTCTTTATGCGTAACTCACGGAACCCGCTCACTCAACCCACTACCGGCAGATGAGAGTCCGAGAGACGGGCGCGGCGGCGGCGCGCGGATGCGCTGGCAGCGGCCGGTGAGCGTGCCGCGTGACCAGCGGACCCCTCCCGGGCGTCTTTCGTGAGACGGCGCGATTCCTACTGTAAGGACATGGCTAGTTATCTGTCTCATGCTCGTCAAACTAGACCTGTACGTCTGTAATGCCAGTATATATGATTTTTTTTTATTAAGCTGCAATACCTTGATAGTCCGCAGCTCGTGGTCTCGCGGTAGCGTTCTCGCTTCCCGAGCACTGGGTCCCGAGTTCGATTGCCGCTGGGGTCATGGATTTTCACCTGCCTCGAAATGACTGGGTGTTGTTGTGTCGTATTCATCATCATTGATCCCCATTATGGTCGGAGGAAGGCAACGGCAAACCAACTCCACTAGGACCTTGCCTAGTACCACGGTGCGGGTCTCCTGCATCGTTGCCCTAGCTCTGTCAAGGAGTATGGGACTTCATCATCATCATCATACCATGATATGTCCAATATGCAGATAAAAGTTATCCACGTATTAATATAATCACCACCACCACTACTAGTCCTACTACTACAACAACAATTACTAGCACTATTACTGTTTATTAGCAGGTCCTCACGAGATTTCTGGTCTTCCTTAGAGCTATTACAAGATTTTTGAACATCTCTGTTACGGTTACTCTTTCACCAATCAAACAAGCATAAGACCCGGAGTGCATTTCACTATGGAGCAGACTCTACGCAGATTTGAAACTTCCTGGTTGTTTAAAACAGTGTGTTGGACCGTGACTCGAGCTTTGTACCTTTGCTTTTTGCAGGCAAGTGCTCTACTAAGGCAGGAGGTAATGGCGGAAGTAGAGTTGTGGCGGTGAGTCACGTGCTGTCAGCAGCCTGGCTTGAAGCCTCATCGCGTGCAGAGTGGCCCACTATGCTCTGCACTGCAGGAAGAAACCCAAATTCGTGCCGGCTGGGGTGACCGAGCGGTTCTAGGCGCTTCAGTCTGGAACCGCGCAACCGCTACGGTCGCAGGTTAGAATCCTGCCTCGGGCATGGATGTGTGTGACGTCCTTAGGTTAGTTAGGTTTAAGTAGTTCTAAGATCTAGGGGACTGATGACCTCAGACGTTAAGTCCCATAGTGCTCAGAGTCATTTGAACCACTTTTGAGCCCAAAGTCGTTGAATATTTGGCTAATGCACTGCTGTTTTTGATAACGAATATTTGTTGAAGATGTCGCTGATTTCAAGAAGAGACACTTTCAAGTTAAGTTTCGATTGTGATTGTCTGAACCCTAATGCATTTGGGTTTTATAGTTGAAAAGTTTAGAAATTTAAAGATGATAATACTGGTGTGCACCTTTCGCATTTCGCTAATGTTGTCTATGTGAAACGTAAATATTCACGAATTTGCAGTCATGTAAATGAAGAGACAGAAGGTACTATGAAATTTACCATGGTAACGGAAGTACAAGTGAGGTTCAGATAAAGTAATCTTGCCGAGGGTTGCGCACCGTAAGGTATTCTAACTCCCCTTCGAAATCCTTTGTGATCATGTAAGTAAAGTTTACAGAGAATGTGGACGATTAATTTCTGTTTATGAAGAGAGAGGGGATACTGTATTCCCCTTACCTATTCTCAGTGGAGTTAGGCAAGTTAAAGTTTATTTATTATTCCGTCATTCATAAATGTATCTGGTTACCTTGCTCTATCTATCTACGGTGGACAGCCTAGGGCATGTGCCATCGTGCCATCTGCAACTCCATTAACCATATGCGTGCTAATTGTTGGCGGCGGTGCGTGGCCCAGGCAACGCCCAGGAAGGCCATCGAGTGCACGGCCTGCGCTGTTAAAATGCCGCTGACGCATGCGGTCGTGGCCGGCGGTGCCGTGCAATCCCCGCCTCTGACGACGAACAATATCCTGGGACGAAATGCGAGCCTGTCTCACAGACTGAAAACAGAAATGTACGCTTACTTGACCTACAGAAAACACTGAAAACTGTACAATTTTAACGAAATCCATACCAGGTGTCATCAATAAAGTGGAAACCAGTAGTTGAACGAACCTCTGGCCTTCTGGTGCCGACACGGTACCTCAGCGTATTCGGTCAGAGGGTCAGCTGACCTTTGCAATTAAAAAATAAATAAATAAATAACTGAGGGAATGGATCGACGATGAACCTGAACGGGTGTCATGGGACGTCCACCCCGAACAAATACAAGATAAAAAAAAAAAAAAAGTAGCGTCTTTGACTAGTATTCAAAACGTCCTGCGCCCCGGCTACGAACCTAGCCACTGTTTCATTTCTGAATAAAAAGTGTCAGCAACAGAACACTAAGTCACTCTCGTTCTGCCAACGGCGTTGTCAAAGGGAGCGGCGAAACTAACAGAGTTTCAAGGCACTTTCTTGCCGTTCGGGTGGGAACTGCCCTTAAAAGACGGAAGAATCAGCAATGACCAATTATCTTGATGATGCAGAAGGCAATGGAAACCACCGCATTAAAGACACATAAGGAGTATCTACACTCCTGGAAATGGAAAAAAAGAACACATTGACACCGGTGTGTCAGACCCACCATACTTGCTCCGGACACTGCGAGAGGGCTGTACAAGCAATGATCACACGCACGGCACAGCGGACACACCAGGAACCGCGGTGTTGGCCGTCGAATGGCGCTAGCTGCGCAGCATTTGTGCACCGCCGCCGTCAGTGTCAGCCAGTTTGCCGTGGCATACGGAGCTCCATCGCAGTCTTTAACACTGGTAGCATGCCGCGACAGCGTGGACGTGAACCGTATGTGCAGTTGACGGACTTTGAGCGAGGGCGTATAGTGGGCATGCGGGAGGCCGGGTGGACGTACCGCCGAATTGCTCAACACGTGGGGCGTGAGGTCTCCACAGTACATCGATGTTGTCGCCAGTGGTCGGCGGAAGGTGCACGTGCCCGTCGACCTCGGACCGGACCGCAGCGACGCACGGATGCACGCCAAGACCGTAGGATCCTACGCAGTGCCGTAGGGGACCGCACCGCCACTTCCCAGCAACTTAGGGACACTGTTGCTCCTGGGGTATCGGCGAGGACCATTCGCAACCGTCTCCATGAAGCTGGGCTACGGTCCCGCACACCGTTAGGCCGTCTTCCGCTCACGCCCCAACATCGTGCAGCCCGCCTCCAGTGGTGTCGCGACAGGTGTGAATGGAGGGACGAATGGAGACGTGTCGTCTTCAGCGATGAGAGTCGCTTCTGCCTTGGTGCCAATGATGGTCGTATGCGTGTTTGGCGCCGTGCAGGTGAGCGCCACAATCAGGACTGCATACGACCGAGGCACACAGGGCCAACACCCGGCATCATGGTGTGGGGAGCGATCTCCTACACTGGCCGTACACCACTGGTGATCGTCGAGGGGACACTGAATAGTGCACGGTACATCCAAACCGTCATCGAACCCATCGTTCTACCATTCCTAGACCGGCAAGGGAACTTGCTGTTCCAACAGGACAATGCACGTCCGCATGTATCCCGTGCCACCCAACGCGCTCTAGAAGGTGTAAGTCAACTACCCTGTCCAGCAAGATCTCCGGATCTGTCCCCCATTGAGCATGTTTGGGACTGGATGAAGCGTCGTCTCACGCGGTCTGCACGTCCAGCACGAACGCTGGTCCAACTGAGGCGCCAGGTGGAAATGGCATGGCAAGCCGTTCCACAGGACTACATCCAGCATCTCTACGATCGTCTCCATGGGAGAATAGCAGCCTGCATTGCTGCGAAAGGTGGATATACACTGTACTAGTGCCGACATTGTGCATGCTCTGTTGCCTGTGTCTATGTGCCTGTGGTTCTGTCAGTGTGATCATGTGATGTATCTGACCCCAGGAATGTGTCAATAAAGTTTCCCCTTCCTGGGACAATGACTTCACGGTGTTCTTATTTCAATTTCCAGGAGTGCATATGTCATGGTACCTCTAATTGAAAAAGTCTTATGATGACCTCTCCAGTGGCAAAAGATTCCGGATTAGCCCCCCATTCGGACTGTCAAAGCAGAGGTGAACATCAGGAAAAGATGGAATAACCAACGAAAGGGCAACATTCTACGAGCCGGAGCATGGAATCTCAGAAGTTGGAACGTGCTAGGGAAGCTAGAAAATCTGAAAAGAGAAATGGAAAGGTTCGGTCTAGATATAGCGGGGTCAGTGAACTGAAATGGAAAGAAGAAAAGGATCACTGGTGATGTCAATAGCAGCAGAAACTGGAGTATAACGGGAATAGGATTCGTTATGAAAAGGAAACTAGGACAGAGAGGTAATTACTGTGAACGGTTCAGTGATAGTGTAGTTCCCACGAGAGTTAATACGAATCCAACGCCGATGTCGCAAGTAGAAGGCGAAAACACTGTGTGTGAGGATACTGAATGCGTAATTCAGTATGTAAAGTGAGATCAAAATCTAATAGTCACGGGAAATTGGAATACAGTTGCAGGGAAACGAAGAATATGGGTTTAGTAGTAGGAATAAGAGAGGAGAAAGACTAACTGAGTTCTGCAATAAATGCCAGCTAATAACAGTGAATTCTCGTTTAAAGAATCATAAGAGGAGGAGGTATGCTTGCAAAAGGCACGGAGAGATGGGAAGATTCCAGTTGGATTACATCACGGTAAGACAGAGATTCCGTAATCATGTACTGGATTGTAAGGCATACTCAGGAGCAGATATAGACTCTGATCACAATTTAGTAAAGATGAAGAGTAGGCTGCAGTTTAAGAGGCTCGTCAGGAAGAATCATTAGGTAAAGAAGTGGGACACAGAAGTATTACGGAATTAAGACATACACTTTAAGTTCTCTGAAGCCATAGCTATTGCGATCATGAACAGCTCAGAAGGCGGTTCAGTCGAAGGGAGGTGGACGTCTTTAAAATAAGCAATCGCTGGCTCTGAGCACTATGGGACTTAACAGCTATGGTCATCAGTCCCCTAGAACTTAGAACTACTTAAACCTAACTAACCTAAGGACAGCACACAACACCCAGCCATCACGAGGCAGAGAAAATCCCTGACCCCGCCGGGAATCGAACCCGGGAACCCGGGCGTGGGAAGCGAGAACGCTACCGCACGACCTCGAGATGCGGGCTAAGCAATCGCTGGTGTTGGACAGATAAAACATCGCTACAAGAAAAGTAACTGCGAAGAAACATTGCGGAACAGAAGAAATACTTCAGTTGATAAATGAGACAAGGAAGTATGTAAACATTCAGCGGAAGACATAAAAAGAGCAATATAAATAATCTTGGGATGAAATAAACAGAAAGTGCGGGGTAGCCACGGCGAAATGGCTGCAGGAAAAATGTGAAGAGATCGAAAATGAAATTATCGTCGGAACGGCTGACTCAGCATACAGAGAAGTCAAAACAACTTATGACTTGACAGATGAAGAAATTAAAATCGATATAGTACAGATAAGGGATCCAATATTAGAGTTGGGAGTCTTGAGATCAAATAAGGTAAAAGAGAAAGATAACATTCCATCGGAATTTCTAAAACCATTGCAGGAAGTGCCAAACGGCTATCAAGTTGGTGTAAAGACCCTATGGGACTTGCAACACACCATCTGACTTGCGGGGGCAGGTAAGTGCAAGAACTATCGTACAATCAGCTTAACAGCACATGCATTCAAGTTGCTAACAAGAATAATGCTCGTATAAAGATGAATGGAAAAGAAAACTGAGAATCTGGCTTTATGGAGGACAAGGGCAGTTTTGACGTTGTGCTTGACTATGGAAGCAAGACTGAAGAAAAATCAAGACAGGATTTGTCGAACTGGAAAACGCTTTCTACAATGTAAGTTGGCGCAAGTTTTCGAAACTCTGAGAAAAATTGGAGCAAGCTACTGGAAATGTCGGGTGCACAATATGTACAAGAATCAGGAGGGAGCAGTAAGACTGGAGATCAAAAACAAAATGCTCGGAATACAGAGGACCTTGTGAGGCAAGGCTGCTAATTCATATATCCTCAAAACCGGCAATTAGTCTGATTGCAAAAGCTGCTGAACCTGCTTGCTTCAGGAGACCCATAATACGAATTTTCCAATTAAGGCACTCATCCATATGTACACTCAAAAACTTAGAATGCCCTACCCTGTCTACTGATTAATGAAGAAACTGTACTCAATGCAGTAGAAAATTTGATGTACTGTGTTTTTTCAAAGTCCAGAGCAAGCCCATTCGCACAAAACCAATCAATAACTTTCCAAAGACATTATTTGTATTATTTTCTATTGGAGTTCCTTTTCCTGGATTATTAATGATGCTTGTATCATCAGCAAACAAGTGTCAGTTTAGCTTCTTGTTTAAGATAAGAAGGGAGGTCATTCACGTACATCAAGTAGAGAAGGGAACCCATGATCGAACCCTGTGGAACACATAATGTAATTTCACCTCTTCACACAATCGGCGAGGGAAGGAATATCTGGATAACACTGACAATAAGAATGGACAGGATGATAGAACATGTGAAGATATCGGGGAATAACTTCCATGCTACTACAGGGAGCTGTAGAATGTAAAAACTGCAGACGAAGGCAGAGACTGGAATAATCCAACAAATAAGTGAATGGCTCGTACAGCAGCTAAACTGAGGCGCACAAAACGAGAGACAAATCACGGTAAATCAAGTTGAAGGACAAAGATTAAACTCACGATATTTCAGAAGGAAAAAAGGCATCGTCCATTAGTTCAACATCAGTCAGGACAATGAAGACAACCGAAGAAAACCCTCTCTGGGCTCAAGTAAAGGAACAAACGTTGTGGAAGCCCCAGCAGCCAACGGTCTCACTGCAAGAAGGTAATCTGAAGAAAGAAACGATGGTAAAACCTTAGGTACACTGGACTGAGTCACTGAAATGGAAGTCGACAACCTACGACGAACTTCAAATGTTGATTAACACTGGAAATGATGACACCATTAATGTAATCAATATTGAGTCATTGAAGTAAACAGAGAAAATCAATGATATTGCTTTATTACAGGAGAAAATAATCCCGGTTCTTTAGCTAGCAGGCTTTAACCCTACAAAACTAAAAGGAGATGAAATGTTACATTGCTACTAAATGATCACAAAGTTTACTACTACACATCTTATTCAGAGGAAGTCATATTTATAGGTCATGCATTAGTTAATTACGATTATCAGATCTCCAGTGGTATGCTGCATATCAAATTAATTACAAAATGTACAGTTTTATACCGTACAGCAATCGTAATTGTCATGAGAGTTCATTAATACAGGGTTAACGATGACATGACAGTGCTCACTGAAGGTTTTTACTGAAATTTCATTGAATAATATTTTCTCGAGACGATGCCTTAATGTTCCAGGGAATTAAATATAATGTACACAGCGTAATCACTTAACGGCTAAAATGGTGCAGATTCCCAGTTGCAGGTTGCCTATCTAACGTCTTCCAGAGCAACAAAAATTTGATTTTTAATATTTGATACACTTATTCCGACGTGATATTGTCATTAAGTGGTATAATCTTACGTTAAAAGTTTGACACGATAAGTCAAGCATTAAAGTTAGAAACTGTGCATACGTCTTGAGGTAGTGTTAGGTCACGGCGTGCAAATTATACAAAATACGTTCATCGGTAATTTGAAAACGAGAGGACTTATTAACTTCCAACAAACTTTACCTTGCCTAACCTCTTTCTCACTGGCAACTCCCAAACACTAATAAAAGGACCTGTTTATCGCTTACTAAATTTGCGTAGTTCATGCAGTAAAACTTCAGCATCGGGGATAACGCGTTAATTTATTTATTCTTTACCACTAAGTTTGTTGGAAAATGTGTTGCGAACAATCATATCACTGAATGTGCCTTGCAAAATTATGTCACTGGGCGACACACAGTTTCGCAAATGTGACGCTGTACATAAGGAAGCTCGATTCTTTAAGAATAAGGGTGTGTGTGTGTGTGTGTGTGTGTGTGTGTGTGTGTGTGTGTGTGCGTGCGTGTGTGTGTGTGTGTGTGTGTGTGTGTGTGTGTGTGTGTGTGTGTGTGAACATGAAAATTATTTATAGTAGAATTCTCAAATTAAAATGAGAGCATTGGGGGAACGGTCAGGACTTTATGGAGAATATATAAGGGCTTCCCAGCGAAATCTCTGCTGTGAAGTCGAAACAACCATGGCGACATGTGGACCAGCGCTCCATACAGTTCCCGTCTCTCCCCATACGATTTCCCTGTTTTTGCAACCCTGAAGAAAGACGTTCGAGGTCGTCGATTTACTTCGGACGCGTACAGTACTGGTTCTGCAGGCACCCGCAAACATTTTTCCATGAAAGCACTGACCGTTTTGTCAGAGAGTGGTATAACTGTATTAACAGTTATGGCAAACTGTTTTTGAAATAATAAACAGTTTACTGTTCCCCATCTGCCTCGTTTTTATTTTACAGCCCCCTGATACATATTGTTAAGGCTGTACCATCAGTTACGAGTTTCATAGCTTATATATTTGCATCTACATTCTGCAAGACAGCCTACGATGTGGGTGCGTGGCGGAGGGTACTTCCGGTGCCGCTATTCTTTTCCCCTTTCATGTTCCTTCACGAATGATGCGTGGGAAGAATGGTTGCTGGTAAACCTCCGTATTAGCTCTGACTTCTCTGATTCACTCTTTTAGAAATTTCGCGGGACTTACGTAGGGCTCTTATCGGGACGTACTCTCTTGGAATTTCTATAGCGAACTTCGTTGTAATGTGCATCACCTGCCTTATAGCGCCTGTTAAAGAAGTTTGTTGAGCATCTTCAACACACTACCGCGCCGGCTAAACGATCCCGTGACGAACTCGCCGTTCTTCGTCAGATATTTTCTGTCTCCTCTATTAATTCCAAAAATGGTTCAAATGGCTCTGAGCACTATGGGACTCAACATCTGTGGTCATAAGTCCCCTAGAACTTAGAACTACTTAAACCTAACTAACCTAAGGTCATCACACACATCCATGCCCGAGGCAGGATTCGAACCTGCGACCGTAGCAGTCGCGCGGTTCCTGACTGAGCGCCTAGAACCGCTAGACCACCGCGGCCGGCTTCTATTAATTCAACCTGGTAAGGGTACCAGACAAATATTTAAGAATCTATCGAATACGTGCTTTGTTAATCACTTTTTTCGTGGGTGAATTACATTTCCATAAGATTCTTCCGATTATTGCAGCCTGCATCTGTTTTTTTTTCTCTCTATTTGTTATTCTGGTCATTCCATATTCAGTCGCCCAGAACGGTTACTCGTAGCTACTTTACGGCAGCTACTGTCCCCAGTGATTAGTCGCCAGTAGTGCAATGAAACGATAGTGGTTTCCTCGGCCTCCTTACGAGCAAGATGCTACATTTCTTTACCTTCAGGGTTAACAGCACCAATCACCTTTCTGCACGTCTTCTTGTAATTCGCTACACTTTTCTGGCATTTGCTGCCTTCTTATAGGTAACTGCATCGTCTGTGGACAACCTCGTGGACCATTTAACGCTACCCGCTAGATGATTAATACAAACTGTAAACAGCTTCAGCCCCGTAACGCTCTTGGAGTACTCATGAAATTACCTTTATATCTGTGTATTTTTTTCCGTTATGAGCGAAGTGCAGGGACAGCCTGATACCAACCACAAATTTGACCAGATACTCGGTAACACTTTAGATAAAGTGCTGACAATCATTGGCCGTGCCTGAGGAACGGCTAAAAGAAAGTAAGCTAACGTAAGGATAACATGTTATCAATACTCCAATATATTATAAAAACTGATTAATCCTAAGGAAGAAATCTAAATTAAAGAATAAATTATGGAAAATACCTTAAAGGGAAGACAGTGCCGAAGAGCCTCTAGAAATTTAGAGCCATAAAATACGGTTTTGTGGTAGGCATAGAAAGCAATAGCATCGCAATAGGCAAATGTCTACTCCTGATTTGAAGAAGACAGATTCCCGCTGCTCGCAGATAGGGCACAGCTTACGTGGAAGCTTCTGAAAGAAAGGGAGAGAGAGAGGGAGAGAGAGAAAGGATAGCTAACGAACAGCAGTGGGAAATACATAACAATGACGCACAACGGAGTGCCATCGCTTCTACGTAGCCCATACTCAAAGCGACGCCTCCATGGTGTTTCAACAGACCTCAGAGTAAGATGACACTCCTAGGAGATGATGTGCACCTAACCAGGACAGTTATTCCGAGTCAAGTTTTAAACGACTATCTAAATAATATCAGATTAATGCTACGTTACATGGAACAAATATTTCTATAAACCACATATAAAACAAAACAGAATATCAGATATGTAAATGGCTCTATGACCTTTAAAGTAATACAACCCAATGAGGGACACAACTGATCATCAGATACATCGGTACCGGCAGAAGTGCCCCAGGGAAGTGTGCTAGGTCTGATCTTGTTCTATATCTGCCTGGACAGGTGAAAAAGGAAAAGGGCGAGGCGCAGATGGAGGAGAATATGGTGAATGGAAAGGAGAGGAAGATATGGTCAGATAGAGGGGATGGCGGAAATGGACAAAGGGAGAGGGATGAAGGAGCTGAAGAGACAGTGAGTGAGGAGGACGCGATAGAGAGAGGTGGGAGGATGAGATGAGCTGACAGAAGGGCGAAGAGGTGGGCACAGGGAGGGGGAGGACGAGGAGGTGTGTTCAATATGTGTGTCGAATATACACGCGGGCGAATATATATACAGGGTGTTTCTTCTAACAATTGTTTTTAGAATGGAATTTTACATGCCTGTTCGATAGAACGGTTCCGTACAAGTTTCTTCGATTTGCTTTGCCGAATAGCATCTGTAATTTCGGCTATCACTCCTCCCTCCTTTTCAATAACTTTTAATTATCCTGTGGGTGTGGAGAGCATCACAGTTGATCCGGTAGTCTGAAGAACTGATTCTGCTGCAGTTCGGATACACTTGCAGCGCTCTGAGCTTGTTTTTGGTACCATCGTGCAAAACACCGCATCTATGATAAGGAGCAGTCATGTTTACACTACCTTCCAGATTCATTAAACACGCTCCTAGACCAGCCGTCGATACCACGAATATCCAGCACCGGCCTTCCACGCTGCCTGATGCTTCGCACGTGCTGCTACTAAATAATCCGCCTCCGTGGAGAAGGTCGTTTAGAAATTTGCACAAACAGGATGTCGTTGGCAAGTGTGACGACGTATAATTTCTGATCGCCAAGTTGTGCATCCCTGCCCTGCGTTACATTCTGAACGTCTCAGTAGTGCTGAATGGAGAGAGGGCAGGGTGACGGAGTTGACCGTCAGCTAGAAGGGAGCCACTGTAAGCGTAGCTTCTATCGCGCTTATAAAGTGTAGCTACTCACAGAGGTCCAGTGTGGGCTGTAATTATCGTGTGGAAGCAAAACTTGGTAGGGATCTAAGGCGTTAATGCGGAATCGATTTACGCTAAAAAAAGTTCCAATTTTGGCCACCAGTTGAAAATCTGACGCTGTGAATGAAAGAAAGACGTATAGAAATGTTTCTATATGTAACGGATTACGAACTGGGCTTGGGCACGAAAGGTCAAGCAAGTGAAGAAGGCGTAATGTTGATTTTATTATTAACCTCAGCTTTCACAGTAGTTGTCCAATATTATAACCATAGTAGGCCTACAGCGCCAGATTTGCACCTGTTGGCCAAAATTGGAACTATTTTTATCTAGTGTAAATTGGTTCCACATTAACGCATCTATCAAGTTTCGCTGCCATATTATAATTACAGCCCACATTGGACCTGCATGAGTAGCTGCACTTTAATTATGACCACCCCATATAACGTTATTGCCAACGGCCTTGCCGCAGTGGTAGCACCGGTTCCCGTCAGATCACCAAAGCGCTGTCAGACTGGGCTAGCACTTGGATGGGTGACCATCCGGTCTACCGAGCGCTGTTGGCACGCGGGGTGCACTCTGCCCTTGTGAAGCAAACTGAGGAGCTACGTGATTGAGAAGTAGCGGCTCCGGTCTCAGAAACTGACATACGGCCGGGAGAGCAGTGTGTTGACCACATGCCCCTCTATATTCGCATACAGTGACGCCTGTGGGCTGAGGATGACACGGTGGCCAGTCGGTACCTTTGGGCCTTCATGGGCTGCGCGGGAGGAATTTAGTTTATATAACGTTATTCAAGGGCCGGCGATGGCATGCCAAACTTCACGCGTGCACCCTGTGCGGACCACGGGCGGTCCAAGGCCCGGCCTGTCATTCAGCTTTGCTTGGTTCTTCTCAAAAGTACACACAGAACAGCGTGACGCTTCATTTGGCATTGTGGTGCGGCGTCCTTCCGCCGGTAAAGCCGCCTGAGTTCGGCAGAATTGTACAGTCAGCGCTGTTTAAGCTTCGTTATTTGTTCATGGGCTGTAGGACGTTCACAGGTCCATTGGCTGCTTGCACAAAAAGAGGAAGTCAAGCGATCTATCTTTGCAATCCTTTAAAATCAATGGGAATCACAGAAGAGGGGGATGAGAATTTCATTTCGCGTAAGCGACAGGTTCTACATTTTTGCTATGAAACGTCATTACAATAACATGCAGATAGAATTTAAGGTTAGTTGACATTGAAAGAGCAAAAAATTAAATTACAACGATCGATAGACTGGATTCGTTGTTCTGTACAATCAAAAAGCACTTTGCACTAAATCTGTAGACCAGGAGCACTTAAAGGAATTAGCGGTACGAACAGTACAATTTCTGAAGTCGTACGCATTATTCCATTTTCAATTGCAACAGTTTTCATTGGAACTCGACGAGTAGTATGGATACTTCATATACGAGGGCAGTTCAATAAGTAATGCAACATATTTTTTTCTGAAACAGGGGCTGTTTTATTCAGCATTGAAATACAACAGGTTATTCCCCAATCTTTTAGCTACACAACACTATTTTTCAACGTAATCTCCATTCAATGCTACGGCCTTACGCCACCTTGAAATGAGGGCCTGTATGCCTGCACGGTACCATTCCACTAGTCGATGTCGGAGCCAACGTCGTACTGCATCAATAACTTCTTCATCATCCGCGTAGTGCCTCCCACGGATTGCGTCCTTCATTGGGCCAAACATATGGAAATCCGACAGTGCGAGATCGGGGCTGTAGGGTGCATGAGGAAGAACAGTCCACTGAAGTTTTGTGAGCTCCTCTCGGTTGCGAAGACTTGTGTGAGGTCTTGCGTTGTCATGAAGAAGGAAAAATTCGTTCAGATTTTTGTGAACAATTGTGACAGCACTACCAACAGAGATGTCAAGTTGAGCACTGAGTTGTTTGATGGTGATCCGTCGATCATCTCGAACGAGTGTGTTCGCACGCTCCGCCATTGCAGGAGTCACAGCTGTGCACGGCCGGCCCGCACGCGGGAGATCAGACAGTCTTGCTTGACCTTGCGGCGATGATGACACACGCTTTGCCCAACGACTCACCGTGCTTTTGTCCACTGCCGGATCACCGTAGACATTCTGCAAGCGCCTATGAATATCTGAGATGCCCTGGTTTTCCGCCAAAAGAAACTCGATCACTGCCCGTTGTTTGCAACGCACATCCGTTACAGACGCCATTTTAACAGCTCCGTACAGCGCTGCCACCTGTCGGAAGTCAATGAAACTATACGAGACGAAGCGGGAATGTTTGAAAATATTCCACAAGAAATTTCCGGTTTTTTCAACCAAAATTGGCCGAGAAAAAAAATGTGTTGCATTACTTATTGAACTGCCCTCGTATTACTGAAAAGAATGTTGGTTACGTCAAGGGACATGCCTGGAACAATTTATCGATTTAAAACATGCTAGCGTTGAATGTATGAAGGACAAAGGATGATGATGATGATGTTTGGTTCGTGGGGCGCTTAACTGGCCGGTTAGCAGCGCCCAAACAAATTCCCAACCTTTGCTCAATCCAGTCTCACCGCTTTCATGAATGATGATGAAATAATGAGGACAACACAAACACCCAGTCATCTCGAGGCAGGTGAAAATCCCCGACCCCGACGGGAATCGAACCCGAGATCCCGTGCTCGGGAAGCGAGAACGCGACCGCGAGACCACGAGCTGCGGACGAAGGACAAAGGAGTGCATGAACGAAAATTAGGGCATCCAGATTGGAGTGTAGGCTTCGCATTGTACGTCGACTTGACTGCACACTGCCCACAGTAAGACACTGCAAGGTGATTTCTTTCTGATTTAATGGAGATGCATTTCAAAAGAAAATCGATTTGTAGAATGGACTCATTCTGAAAAAGACAGTCCAGTTCCTTAAGCTCACTGACGTTAAAGAAAACGCGAGGTTTTAAGAATTCATTCTGGTAAAATCTTGTAGATGGCTGCACGTTTAGAGACCATGAATAGTTACAATTGAAAGAAAATCAGCCCTCGGTCACTATTTGTAACGAATTAACCAGGTTTCCTCACTGCTAGGAGTGTCTCCCTCAGAATTTCAAACAAAGAATGGTCTATATTCTATAACATGGTCATAGAATTATGACTAAAAATGTATGATAGAGGCCGGCCGGAGTGGCCGTGCGGTTCTGGGCGCTACAGTCTGGAGCCGAGCGACCGCTACGGTCGCAGGTTCGAATCCTGCCTCGGGCATGGATGTGTGTGATGTCCTTAGGTTAGTTAGGTTTAATTAGTTCTAAGTTCTAGGCGACTAATTACCTCAGAAGTTGAGTCGCATAGTGCTCAGAGCCATTTGAACCATTTTTTTTTTACGATAGAGTATAAGTACGGAATCGTCGTGAAAGACTGGCAGTATTTATAAAATAATAAATATGCCAAAAGGGCAATATCTTTGTGACTAACGCCCTTTTGGCATATTTATTATTTTATAAATGACATATAAGTACTGCCAGTCTTTCGCGATGATTCTGTACTTATACTCTATCACACATTTTTAGTCCTAATTCTGTGACCATGTTATAGAATATAGACCATTCTTTGTTTTAAATTCTGAGGAAGACACTCCTAGCAGCGTCGAAACCAGGTTAATTTGTTAAAAATAGTGACCGAGGGCTGATTTTCATTCAATTGTATTCATTCTGGCCTTGAAAAGATTACAAGGATAGTTTTATAAAGTTTTGTAGACATTGTCAATCTCACATCTGTTTCCGAGACCTTTTGCTATTTCAGTTGAAAGCTCTGCTGTGCATGTGCAGACGTAACTAACTGGCCTCACAATTAATTCCACTTTTGATGAGATCTTTTTACGTTAAAACTGTCCAGGACGTGTACATTGCTTTCCTCAAGTAGAGTTCCCAAATCTCTGTAATGATGTTCCAATGCACAATATTGCCACCGTCGTATTTGTAAGAAAAACCTTTTTCCGATTATGAAACTAAATAAGTTAGGATTTACTGTCAACGAATATTAGTGTTTGACAAAAAGCCAGGTGTAATTAACAACTAAGAACACCACATACCAAGTGAAATCCCATGAAACTACTTTTTGTAAAAAGACCGATTCATATCCGTGATCTAGGAGAGAGGCTGTGATTAAAGAAATATGGTATATGTTAGATTAGAGATAATCGAGCCTTCATTCTCCCCTTACTGCAGTCCACTTCTTTTTTCGATTATGAAACTAAATAAGTCACGATTGCATGGCAACTCGAGCGTGAAACTGTGAGATTCGTTTGTGTCTGTCTATAAGCCGACAGTTCGAACCAGATAAAAATTATATTATGTTTTTAGCGCGCCAAAAATAATTAAATAATACTGAAAATCTGTTTTGTTTGTGATCCATGTTGTTGAGAAATGCGAAATATGAAACCAAGTAGTATCAAGTGCGACTGTATTTCCATTTAAATGCGGCACGTTCACAGTTTTCCCCTCTTCGCGCACAGATAGTGTGGCGTGGTGGTGGGGTGAACGTGAAGCGAGGCTGAGCGCTTTCGCACTCGCGCCCTTGTACGGACCGTGAGCCGAAATTTTGGCCGCCCTTCGTCTATTCCGTGCGAGCCCCTCCTTATCTGCACAACTACTGCGACCTTCATCCACTTGAACCAGCTTACCGTAGGCAAGTCTAGGTCTCTCGCTGTAATTTTACTCCAAACAACATCCCCCATTACCAAATTGACGATTTCTTGATGCCATAGGATATATCCTAGCAACTGATCTCTTATTTTCGTCAATTTTATTCATAAATTTCTTTTTTCTCATTTTGATTCTGAGCCTCTTCATTTGTTACTCGATCTACCCGTCTAATCTTCAACATTCTTTCACAGCACCACACTTCAAACGCTTCTATTCTCGTCTCGTATAAATTTTTATCGTCCATGATTCTCTGTCATACAATGCTACTCTCCAGAAAATCGCTCCTAAAAATTAAATTTACATTGGATTTTAACACTGCCAGTTTGAATTTCATATTTCTCCACTTTGGCCTCCGTCAGTTATTCTGCTGCCCAAATAGCAAACTCTCCTTATATAATTTCCTCAGCACTGCCGATTTACTTCTATTGCCCTTAATTCACCTTTGTTGTTGTTGTTGTCGTTGTTCATCTTAAAACGTCTTTTCAAAACATTACATATTCTGTTAAAATGATATTCCAAGTCCTTTGTACTTACCGTAACTTGTTCCTCATGACACTACCCATTCCTTTTATTGGTTCACCCCGGTATTTTGCATCTCTAACAGAATTACAACGACATCGGTAAACCTCAAGGTTTTTATTTCTTGTTGATGAAATTAATGTCTTCTCCGAATGTCTCTTTGGTTTCCTTAACTACTTGTTCAACTTTAACTCTGTCTCACTCCAGTGTCAACGACCACTGCAGTTTCAAATCCTTCAGTTCTTATAACGACAGTGTGTTTTCTGTACCTTTAGAAGACAAATTTTGCACCGTGTGTTTGCTTTCTGCAGATCAAGAAGTGATATAAATCTACGTTTCCCTTTTTTCAATCTAACATAATCTGTAGCTTGAGTATGTTTCACGTGTTCCTACATTTCTACGTCATCCAAAATAATGTTCCTTGAGGGCGGCTTCTATCAATCTTTTTATTTTTCTGTAAGAGTTAGCATTCTGAAACGATGACTAATCGGACTAATGGTTCGGTAAACTCGCACCTGCCAGTATGAATGGTTTGGGTTTGGGATTATTACATTTTTATTGAGTTCTCAGGGTATTTTGCCTGTGTCATAATATGCTATGTACCAGATGGAACAGTTTTCTCTAGGTTGGTTCTACTATCGATTTTAAAAATCTGTGGAAATGTCTTCCATTCCAGGGGCATTGTTTCGACTGTTGTCTTCCAGTAATACATCATCTCGCAGTATCACACTTCCCATATTCTTTCCTCAATGACTATCACTTACAAAGATCTTTTATATATTCCTTGCACACTTCACCTTTCCGTTCTTTGCTTAGTACTGGTTTCCCAATTGCTCTTTCGATATTCATACAGAGGCTTCCCGTTTTTCCAAATGTTTCTTTCAATTTTCTATGCAATGTATGTATTTTTCCCCCTAGTCGTGCATGTTTCTACGGTCTTGCATATTCCTCTCGCCATTCCTGCTTTGTTATTTTGCACTTTCTGACACTGTATTTAGTTATATGTCTATAATTCCCTTTTGTCTACTTCATCTGATGTATTTTTATATTTTATGTAATGTTATACAAATTGTAATTGTATCGAACTAAGTCCCTCGGTCTGGGCTATAAGCCTAGCAACTAGAATTTCATGCAGATAAATACTTAGCTGTACACTTAACGAAACGTAAATACATAGCAGTACTCACTGCACGCTTTAAGTAAGAAAGGAAACAAGATTAAGGTTCAGCGTCCCATTGGCGACTTGGTCATTAGCTTAGCTATTCTATTGTGCTCCAAAGGTGGACCAAGACACTATTAAGGAGGTGGCCATAATGTTTTGGCTCATCAGCCTATGGTAAATTCTTTCCATGCAAAACCCGTGGAGAAACTGGAAGAGAGCGAGCAATATTAATAAAAGGAGCTATTCGTTATAACTATGCCAGAAATCAAAGTAACCTACGGTGCAGGACGACCAATTGGTCGATATTTTCGGGATGGAGCCGTCGTTACTGGTGTGAATTGCTATTCAAGAAGAAAGGGCCGAAATAAATGTCATAGTTCGTTTTGTTTACTTTTATATTTCCTGGGTAAAGGCCGAAATGATTAATTCAATAAGACAGAGAATTATTTCCACCATCGTTATAGCCCATCCGATCTATGGTTTGGCCTCGCTGGGTGGCCGCACGGTTTAGGGCGCCTTGCCACGGTCCGTGCGGCTCCCCCCGTCGGAGGTTCGAGTCCTCCTCGGGCATGGGTTTGTGTGTTGCCCTTAGCGCAAGTTGGTTTAAGTTAGATTAAGTAGTGTGTAAGCTTAGGGGCCGATGAATTCAGCAGTTTGGCCCCATAAGACCTTACCACAAGTTTCCAAATTACCTATTGCTTTGCACCTAATAATACTGGTGGCTCCGGTACACAAGCTGCAGCTCCCTTCTTTTTTTTTTTTTTTTTTTTTTTTTTTTCAGCTGATGGATGACAGAACATGGCATTGTGACCGTGAGGCACATCTGCAAGCCGGCGGCAATGGCTGTGTATCCGCTCGCATCTAGGCCGCCTGCGGCTACTTAAAAGTCAGGGTCGAGGCAAGGCAGCGACTCGCCAGCTGCCACAGACAACGGATTAGGCGTCGCGCAGCAAAGTACCCTCCGTACCTAATCCTTAATACGGACAGAGGGGGATTAAACACTAGACGTATGCTTGTCCATTCAAATATTGGTTAAGGCATCTATGGAACAATCAAACTGAGATTACTACTCTGCCTTTTTCACTGTATAGTATCCACTGAATAACCGCTGCGCCATTTTGCGACCCCCTGCAGTGAAATAGTGAACGACCTGATTCCTACTTTCGGTAAGTTTGCTGAACTACAACATCCGTGTTGATGCCGCTAACTTTCGGCTGGTGGCGCTTCACTACTCCATTCCACCACCGCTCAGAGAGGTCGGTCAGGCTTGTAAGCAGTGAGTAAACCGTGCGTGGCCGGCCAGAGTGGCCGTGCGGTTCTAGGCGCTACAGTCTGGAGCCGAGCGACCGCTACGGTCGCAGGTTCGAATCCTGCCTCGGGCATGGATGTGTGTAACGTCCTTAGGTTAGTTAGGTTTCATTAGTTCTAAGTTCTACGCGACTGATGACCTCAGAAGTTAAGTCGCATAGTGCTCAGAGACATTTGAGCCAAACCACGCGTGAGTGACGGAAGCTGATATAACGAAAAGTGAGAAGGGCAAGAAACTGCTGGTGATAGATGGTTATAAATTCTGTTTCCGTAAGTGTCTCGTCGATGGCCTGGATGGATACAAGTACACGAGGAGGACAATGTTTTATGACAAGAATTAAATTGTATTGTCGGTTCGCAGTTACATCATAATGATGAAAAGGATAACTCTGGCATATTAAGCCACCAGAGTCAGTAATACTGTTGAAAAGAAAGCAATACTGAAAAAAAGACTGAAGAAAATTTCTGTGAGCGCCCCTCCAAACTTATACGCCTCGAGTTAACTAATGGTGATACTGACTCTCACATCTCAAAATTTGGTTAGAATAAAGAAAATATTAATGCCATTCGATTACGCAAACTTCTAAAGTTGCCCAATAACTTACAAGAATTAAGTGAAACGGTGGCGAGAAATGTTTTCCGCACAAACAGGGGAGAATTTTTTTAATTTCTAAACGACTCTGGAAAAAATATATTGGGTTTCTCAAACCAAAAGAACCTGAATTTTCTGGCTTTACAGACGTTGGCCGGCCGCTGTGACCAAGCGGTTATAGGCGCTTCAGTCCGGAACCGCGCTGGTGCTACGGTCGCAGGTTCGAATCCTGCCTCGGGCATGGATGTGTGTGATGTCCTTATGTTAGTTAGGTTTAAGTACTTCTAAGTCTAGGGACTGATGACCTCAGATGCTAAGTTCCATAGGGCTTAGAGCATTTGAACCATTTACAGACGTTGACTTAGAGACGATAATTCACAAGGTAGTTGCTTAAGTCTGACCGTAAATGAATACAAAAGACTGCAGATTTAATCTCGCGCAGACATGGTAGAGAGGGATTCAATCACTGGAATTATCAAATGATTTTAAATCAAAAGAATCTGTAATCGGAACACTTGAGAAATCTTTGGACTGCCTCACCTGACAACTGACCTAACTCAAGAATGCTTCGTCCGAAACCTAATGTCCCGCAAATCTGTCAATTAAAATCTATATGATTTTATTTATTTATGTCACACCTACATGGGGGACGGGGAAGGAGGAGGAAGCGCAGGTTAATCGTTTTCTGTTACTCTGCCTCTCTGGTATTCTTGTTCTTATTGACGTACTTCGATATTTCGGTGCATCACTGCTGCATCGTCAGCAGCTGGTATTGCCGTTATGACGAATTCGGATAATCTTTATTCCTGTTTCACAAGCTAGGTATTATTTCGCACGGCAAATTGCCGGGTTTTCGACAGCAAATTGCATTAGAGAGAGGTTTTTACAGGCCACAGCCATTGGCAGGAACACAGCAACTGACGTCCGTTAACCGAGGCCTGCCGCCAGACTGCGACGTCTGCCTGTAGTTACATGAGTAAAAACATTACACTTCTTGAAGCAGTACTGATGATAAGAATGACGCATAGTTACACACGCGTACTGTTGACCAAGATTAAAACACACCATAATAAATGAACTGAACAGTTTCGGAAGAGATAAACATATCAAAGACACCATTCTGACACAACGTTCGCTAATGGAAGGAAGATTGGCAGTTCAATATACAGTTATGATATTTTTGGCTTTTATGGATCTAACGATGTGTTTGTTTCTTTGAAATGGATAACCTAGAAGAAGGCAATGAAAACCGCTGGATTAAAGACAAGTAATGTGTATGTACTAAACGTGTTACCTTCAGTTGAAATAGCATCATCATGATCTCTCCAGTGGCAAAAGATTTCGGATTTTACCCGTATTCGTATCACCGATAGGGGACTGACAAGGCGGAGAGGACCGTGACAAAAAGATTGAATCACCAACGAGTGACATGCGTTGCTGTATTCCTGTCTTTTCCTCAACATTTTTGTACTTCCTTCTTTAGTCGATCATTTGCATTATTTCTTCTGTTACTGAAAGTGCCTCCGCATTCAACTTCTGTGACTGCCCTTTTGAGCGATGTCCATTTCTCTTTACCTGAACTTATCTACCATGATATTCGTTATTGCAGTATCTACAGCCTTAGAAACTCAAACGTTCCTGATCATCGCTCAGTACTCCAGCAAGCCATTACATATTGTGATCTGCTCCTGGGTACGCCTCACAAGCCAATATCTGGTAAGGAATCTCTGTCTGACCATAATTCAACCTAGTTGGAATACTCCTGCTTCTCTAGGCCTTTCCCAAGTACACATCCCCATTTTGCTATTTTTGAACAGCGTATTCACTGTTACAAGCTGAAATTTATTACAGAACTCAGTCTTTCTCTCTCAACCGAGCCCATATTTTTCCCCTACTTTAGCGTTCCAATCACGCATGATTGTTTAAGTTTTCGACTTCATTTACATACTGAATTACACGGTTAACAGTTACACTACTGGCCATTAAAATTGTTACACCACGAAGATGACTTGCTACAGACGCGAATTGAATGTACAGGTCTTTCTGGATACAGAAAATGTTCGACTGCTGCCCTGGCCAGCACATTCTCCAGATCCCTCACCAACTGAAAACGTCTGGTCAATGGTGGCCGAGCAACTGGCTCGCCACAAGACGCCAGTCACTACTCTTGATGAACTGTGGTATCGTGTTGAAGCTGCATGGGCAGCTGTACCGGTACACGCCATCCAAGCGCTGTTTGACTCAATACCCAGGCGTATCAAGGCCGTTATTAAGGCCAGATGTGGTTGTTCTGGGTACTGATTTCTCAGGATCTATGCATCCAAACTGCGTGAAAATGTAATCACATGTCAGTTATAGCATAATATATTTATCCAATGAATACCCGTTTATCATCTGCATTTCGTCTTGGTGTAGCAATTTTAATGGCCAGTAGTGTTCTTTATGTCAAAGATAAAAACATTCTGAAATTTTTAAAATTAATAAAGCATCTCTTAAAGTTAACACCTTCTCCAAATTGTGATTACTATGACATTTTACTGAAGTGTGGAAAATAGAAATAAAAATTTGTTCTGAGATTTTTTATGTTATCTGTTTGTTTCTGTTATCCACATTGATACCGGCAAGGTATCGGTCCCAGCAATTCCAAGTCTTTCCATAATATTTTAATTGCAACTGAATAACAAGTGACAAAAATATTTTTTCTTGTTATACAATTACAAATTGACAATTTTCAGATTTTTTCTTTTATTTGTAACGTGAAACCTGGCTTCTTGCCAAATTTCATGATTGTAGGTCAACGGGAAGTCTCTATAGGTTTTACTGGGTGAGTTTGCGAGTATCGAAATATGTACCTAAATAGCCACATATTTTGATTACATTGACTTAACAGGTTACGTTTACTCCAAGACCCAAGGACCTCTAGACCTTCAAATGTGACATAAATTTCATTTTGATACGTTTGACCGTTCCTGAGCAAAAGGAACGCTAAGACACGGATAGACAGACAATTCGGGTAACATATGACAAAAAATATTTTTTTCATGTGATATAATTACAAGGTAACATTTTTTTAATTTTTTTGCTTTACTTTTACTGTGAAAGCTTATCGCTTGCCAAATTTCTTGATTCTAGGTCAATGGGAAATACCCTATATGCTTGGATGAGTGAATTTGAGAGTATTAAAATATGTGACATAAATGGCTGTATCTTTTCATTGCATTGACTTAGTAGCTTCAATTTTTTACACCGGGCAAGGGAGCGCAGACCTTAGTATGTGGCATAAATTTCAACTTGACATTTGCACCCATTCCTGAGGAAAAGGGTTTTTTAACAGTTGGACATACAGACAGTCAACAAAGTGATCCATTTTTACCGACTAGGGTACGGAACCATAAAAATGAAGGGGAGGAAAACTCTACATTGATTAAATGTCTTTATACGCTGATCAGATTTTGTAAAAGGTACCTGTAATGAAATTTAAGTTGTTTGATTGTTTAGTTTGATTACATTTTTGAAAAGCTTAACTTTGAATGATGCAATGTTAAATATTGTTACATTCAAGGAATGCAGTATTACAAATGAAAAGGTAGAAATGATTCAAGCCTGGGTCTCACTGTCTCGTAAAATGAGATTTCATTGCATGACAACGGAGTATAATTAGATGCATCTACTGGTGAAGTGGTTTGTTGATTTTTCAACAGATGGTGTAGTAATGTAAGTAGATGGGGTTGTAGAAAAATATCCGCTACCAGTCACAATAAAAGGTTGTTTATTCGTCACACTACCGGTTTCGGGCTTGCGCCCATCTTCAGGTGTTTATACATTCAAGTACATGTTTGTACTGTTGGAGATCACTGTATAAATACAAAAAAATTATTTGCTAGTGACTACACTTGTATCTGTAGAAATGATTCAAGCCTGGGTCTCACTGTCTCGTAAAATGAGATTTCATTGCATGACAACGGAGTATAATTAGATGCATCTACTGGTGAAGTGGTTTGTTGATTTTTCAACAGATGGTGTAGTAATGTAAGTAGATGGGGTTGTAGAAAAATATCCGCTACCAGTCACAATAAAAGGTTGTTTATTCGTCACACTACCGGTTTCGGGCTTGCGCCCATCTTCAGGTGTTTATACATTCAAGTACATGTTTGTACTGTTGGAGATCACTGTATAAATACAAAAAAATTATTTGCTAGTGACTACACTTGTATCTGTGTAGCCACTAGCAAATAATTTTTTGTATTAATACAGTGATCTCCAACGGTACAAACATGTACTTGAATGTATAAACACCTGAAGATGGGCGCAAGCCCGAAACCGGTCGTGTGACGATTAAACAACCTTTTATTGTGACTGGTAGCGGATATTTTTCTACAACCCCATAAAGGAACAGTCACGGAGTTCGACAGCATCCACTATGGATAAAATTCATTTAATGTAAGTAGATTTTAAATCATTAAAACTAATTAACTTGATTTACAGATTTTTCCTAATCTTTATTTTCCTCTCCTGTAAAATTTACTTCTTGTGGCTCAGCTTGAATCATTCTTGGCTTAGCTTGAATCATTCTGACTTCTACAAATGTTTCCTGAGAAACAAAAGTTTTTTTTCCATTGGTTACCTTACAAATGGTAAAACGTAAACTGGTAAATAATGCGCAATTCCTGTGGGTCAGCTGCTTGAGAAGCTACGAGACAAGAGGCGTGGCTTGCAAAAAAGAAGAAGCAATGCTACTCTCTGCAGAAGCTCCATGACACTAGGTAAACTGGTGGATTTGACTGGCCGAACATCCAAACCATCCCATATAATTTCGATTCGATTCATTCATCTAAGAAAATGTGTAGGCGGAAACGTTACAGATCCAATGGAGACATTATCGCAGCCATGATAAGTGTTTTGCAGATCATTGAGAATCGTTTTTGAGGGACGCCACCTACTCACAGAAAAACCAATATCACACTGTTACTTTCCTTCTGGCGTCTGCACTCATCTTACCGCGTCACGCAATTGCCTTTGAGCTTTGGAGACGGAGGTCATCAGTAGATGACCCTACTTACAGATCCACTTAAGCAGTAGTCCTGCACCTTACTGCAGTTAATTTTTCAATTGACCTGCAGTGCTCATTGCTTGGCCTGTTGAACAGGAGTCTTGTGCAGTTAACAAGGCTGCCGGCAACTTGTGCCATACTTGAATTCCTGTTTCACTGTGTCGCGTAGGCACACTTTGCGCAATGCCTTTACGAAAACTGATAAAGGACGCTAATCTCACCAATAAAACTTCTTTAGAGCCATTTCCCGGACTGGAACACACTGCAATGACAGACTGCAGTTAAAATATCTATTAAAGAAACGACACATCACACAGTTTCCAAAAGAACTTTACTCTTTCACCGTCGAAGAAAACGTAGATTGGGGGGACAATCAATTTGACTTTTACTGCTTCGAAACTGCCATTACAGTGGCACACAATAAAATTAGAAGAAAGACTGACGTAACATGAGATAATCCTAGCTTTGCGCTTAGCAACAGAGGAAAGAAATAACAAACATCAGTTGTTTCCGTTTGTAAAAAGGACGAACATTTTAAAATATACAGAATCTTAAAATAGTCTGGACAGCGAGGAAGAAAGCAATGAAGTACAGATCCATACGAACGACGTATATCTACAAAAGTCAAACTACCGAAAACGGAAAATAGTGAATAAGACGTATCTTACGGTGATGCAGTAACAGATATTCACTGACATTATCGATACAGTTTAACTTGTGTATTGAAGACGTCACGACAAATGTAGAAGGAAAAGTCGTGACAATCCTGAGTAAAACTAAACATGAAAATGGGTATGACCTTTCACATGAAGGTGAGCAGAACCATAGAGGAACGATGAAATGAAATGACCTGCTTAATGCAAAATTTGCATCGATCATTACAAAAGTTGTAGAAGTAAACGAAGTAGTAAAAAAAAAAAAAAAAAAAAAAAAAAATTTTTCAAGATTAAGCACTGTGAAAAGTGCAGAAAAATAAGTGAAAACATTATCACAACCATGTAAACTAATTGTCATAACAAGGCGCATGTGCAGATGTGTATCTATGCATAGGCCCACAGTTTGCACTCAACAAGGGATTGTGTCTGTTCTACTCAAAGTTGGAAGACTTGCAACATGTGTAAACAATGTCTTCGCGTGTATGCGTGTTCGGTGAGGATTGTTCAGAACGAACTGTAAAGCAATTCCACGGCAGACAAGCAGGAGAGCAGAATTACAAGAAATTACAATAGCTACTTCATTGCGCAATGGTTAGTGATGCATTACGAGGGACGCTAAAAACTCCGAGGAAAATAGTCAAGATAGATGTTTTGTTCCGAAAGAGCTGTAGGATCTTAGGGACTAATTATACAAAGATGACCAAACATGGTTCAAATGGCTCTGAGCACTATGGGACTTAACATCTAAGGTCATCAGTCCCCTAGAACTTAGAACTACTTAAACCTAACCAACCTAAGGACATCACACATATCCATGCCCAAGGTGGGATTCAAACCTGTAACGGTAGCAGTCGCGCGGTTCCGGACTGAAGCGCCTAGAACCGCTCGACCACAGCGGCCGGCACAGATAACAGTTTTTTTATTTATTTTTTATTTTGACAGATAATAAACATCTTCTGTTTCTACTTGCCAATCGTAGCCACCATGGATTCCCTGGAGCATAAGCCCGCCGACACAAAGGAATACCGAAATACCGACTGATAACCAACAGTTCAGGTATAGAAAGTTATTTTCTACAGAGGAGATCTATTCCGCATCTAACTTCAACATCGAGAACAACACTGCTGTTACAAATGCACGTTCAAGCTGCATCATTGCATGAAAGTGAATAACGGACAGTACGAAAAAAATGAGAAGTATGAAATGTAGCTATATTGTAGATTTTACAAATGAAATCAACAGATGAGATTTCAATAAAGCACTTCGTCATACCGAGAGATGTTAAACGATTTAAATCCAGTGAGCTTCCGCCAGGCGGTCCTCCATCGTCATTAGATAACATTAGCTGATAAGCCCGCAGTAGCCGTCTCACCGGTAGTGGCGTAATCAGTGAGCAGTCCATTGTCGTAGGGTATTGTTTTGATTCGCGTTCACTTCTTCCGTTTCCACCTGGCAATAGCTGTGTGCTGCGCCGTGCACAGCTGCATACCACGGTCTTTACTGAAGAAATCGCTAGTCGTGGGACGGCGATACGCTATACACGGTGTCTATAATTACAATACCGATTTCAAAACACTGTAGAAAGAGAACCACTGTACAGAATGACGTCAAATTTGAACAGCATGTTATTGAGGCAGGAAGAAACGTCATGTAACACAAAAAAGAAAAATAACAAACATTTTATCAATAGATGGCCTGTAAACGTCTTAACGTACATGGGGTCGGCTACAAATGAGAAATGAATCTCAATACGACGGCTTTGGTTTCAGTTGGATATTACACCATCCGTGCTGTTCAATGTGCATGATTGCACGAGTTCAGCAGTCAACAGTTATGGCACCGTTAGGTAAGCCCATCACCCAGGTAAGGCCGTACCACATCGGTTTTTAAACAGCATAACAAGCAAAATAACACCGGTTTCCACTTGTCATGAGACAGGCTTAAGACATGTTCATTATGCTGTCCGACGTTTTCTTCCACAGACTAAACTCGAGAAATAGCATTTTCCACAATTCGACAACAGGTGGGAGTGTCCGGAGGAGAGGGGGGGTCACGTTCGGAATGCCTTGCGCAATGTGTGACTTGAACTCAGCTACATTTCGTAACTGGAACACTGGACACAACATCTTTCAGGTAAACCTTATGCCAAAAGTCACATGGATTAAGATCAGCTGATCTGGACGGCCAGGCTGTTGGGAAATGACTTCTGATAATTCTAGCATTTTCGAAATGCCTCTGCAGCAGCCGCTGCAATGTGCAGAAAAACGCCATCTTGCATTAAAAAAACCCGCTGTTGAAGGTTTGGAATGCCGTTGGTGCGCAAAAGACTCTCATGCATAAAAATGATCAAACTCTTAAATCCACGCTGTTGAAGGGTTTAAATGATGTTGGTGCGCAAAAGAACTCATAGCGTTTACCAGTGACGATACAGGTAAGACGGTTTGCAGGACACATTCACCTTTGCAGAATGAAGTGGTACCGGTTGATGAGCATAGGTGTTTTGCGCTGTCCATAACTGCAATTCCGCGCAGTATAGAAGCACGTCAAGATCGACTCAATTGTGCGAGCAACAGTGGCCGACCGAAAATCACCCGGGGACGAAAGACGAAATCTGAGTGCATTTTGCACCTGCTGTGTCCTAAGGGTCCACTGGGAACTGTCTGCTTGCAGCAGAAGTAATAATAATCTGGCGAGACTGTTACTGACACCATGACACCGCCAACACTGCCGTCTATGGTTTCGTGAAAGAGTTTGGAGAGTGGAATTGCACACTGTGCCTTCAGTGGCGAGAGTGGGTTATGCCTGCATGTGAGTTACGGACGTACATGTGTATGGTATAGACGTGGGTGAACTGCCTGTTCCAGAGTGTATTCTCCCACAGGGTACAGGTCCCATCCAAGACTTCATGGTGGGGGGGAGATCAGCTACAATTCGCAGTCACATTTGGTGTTTCTGCAGGGTAAGTTAACCACTACCCGTTACGTTCCAAACGCTGGTATTCTGCTGACATCGCTTCGACATGAAGGTGATGTGCTTTTTCAGCAGGACAGTGTCCACACGGTTGCTGCAACTCATCGTGCTCTTCGTGGTGTACAACTGTCATGGCCAGCCATCCACGTCACCAGATCTCTGTCCAATTGGACACGTATGGGACCTAACGAAACGGGAACTTTTTCGTTCTTCACAGCCTGCAAGAACCATTTCCGAATTGCAACAAGAGGCAGAGGATGATTGGGACAATCTGTCGCAGGCTCCCATTCGGCACCATTACGATCGCCTGCATGCGAGAATACACAACTACGCTGCTACCCGTGGGGTGGGGGGTGTACTCTGTTTTGATACAACTGTTCGTACAATGATGAAGAACCTATCACCTCATTTGTCACTATATGACCGTGTCCCTGAGGGTGCTTTCCCGGCGGTGTGAGTCGGAATGACGAAGAACGAATTGATAAACCATGTTTCTGTGAAGAAACGGAAGACGGAAAAAAGGTTTTTAACGTCCAGTCGACAGCGATATCATTACAGGTGGAGCACAACATCGGTTAAAGGAAGGATAACGGTCTTGCTCGTTCGTAGAAACCAACCCAGTATTTGCCTTAATCGATTTGCAGAAATCGCGGACAACCTTAATATGGCGGCTCGGAAGGGGGTTTCAATCGTCGTCCTTCCGGCTGGGAGCCCGTGTGCTATCCACAGTACTACCTCTCACCGTGCGAAGAACCGGGTATCGCAAGGCTCGAAGACCTGCGTCTCACAATCGAGGCGATATTTTGAAAAGCGTCACGAGTCAGTTTTCAATATCTTACATGACAATTTGAGCATGAGAAACGTTGCTGCCTGCTGATTTCTCAGATAGCTGATGCCCAATCGAAAAGAGCGCCAAGCTGAGCGCGCGCAGAAATTTTGCGGTTGTGTGACTTAGCCGCCGGATAATCTAGGACGAATGTTGTGTATATCAGTACGACCCAGAGACCAAGAAGCAAACATGTGGATTCGTTACCGCCGAAATTGGCAAAGACAGTGCTAGGCGGCGCTGAGTACTTATTGGGACAGTCATGGTATGGGGGCTAGCAAACTATGCTCCTAAGGAGAAAACCGTCACTGCAGCACATTATCAAAATCTGACAAGATCAAGCGGGGTGTCGTATGGAAGCGCCGCATTTCTTGCACACTTTAGTTTTCGTGCTCCTTCATTCTCCAATAGTCAGCAATGAAATTTATAAACTGATATCTTCAAAAATATAAATATTTCTACTAAACTCATCTATTTTTCCTTTTTTGGGAGCAGGGAGTGTGTCTTGAGCGCCCACGACACCACTCCACCCCACATGTGCTGTACATCTGAAGGTAGATACGTAGGAGGCAGCGTGTTCATCCACATGTCTAAATCATTCGAGTGGTTTAGACATCTCAAACACATGTTTTGCTGCGAAGTAAAACTACTTTGCCAACAGGGAGGGAGCCAGGATGGATCTAAAAATTGCACCGCGCATTTTTCACCGTGGTGTTTTGAACAGCGTGCCACTGACGCTTGCAAATCACTGTTTTCCATACTGACCCAGTCTGCGACGTCATTCACAGACTGGACTGCTCCACGAAAAGCCAGAGAATGAACGTTGGTGACAGTGAGGTAAAGAAATCGGATTATTTAAAACCTGGTCTCGGGTTTTTAACTGCGGATTCGGTCACGCGAACGTTATTCTCCAACACGGTGATATCGTCACGGTTATTAAAACTTTCAAGGCCACCAATACTCTCAATACTCAGTGAACAATAGCTACGCTAAGCCATCCAGTACCATGACTAAATTTATCTCCTTTATAAGGGAAAAATCCAAAATATCACCTGGAAAAAGACAAGGATCATGAAGGTCAGCATGGGAAGCAAAGCCTTTCGCCTTCACTTGATTTTCTCCTTGGCCCCAGTATTGATTTCAATATTATCAATGGAGTTGATACAGTTGCGCGAGTGTGCCGCCTCCTATACGAACAATGTTTTCGTTGTACAATGGAAATGTCAGCTTCTCACAAAAATCTTAATCTCACACAACAGCAGATTACAACCATTAAAGAAATCACAGACCCAATAAGAAATAAGAATCGTTATATTCGATGTCCATTACGTTGGCCTTAATAAATAACTGCTTGTACTAAATTAATCAAAAAAATTACCTTGCAGGTAACAGTTTTGTGACCATTTCAAGTTGATATGAGTCTCGTCTGTTTAGGCTTATGAAATTTGTACAAACGTAAAGATGAATATTCAGCGATGATAAGTAAAATTACAGAAAACAATTTGGTGACAGTTGTCAAAATCAATATAGTTTAAGAACACAAGTCCTCATAAGTTGTTATAACAAAAAGCTGGAAAAGGCGGAACTGTATTCTTTGAGAAATTGGAAGTTCGAAAGTTACAATACGAAAGCTTAATTCCGCCCAATGTGTGCATCAGCAACAACGTCGAAATTCTAACGTTCAAGTCATTTGTGCCAAACAAATTTATTTATGCAGATTTCTTGTTAGCTCACATTAGCAGGTTATGTGTAGAGAACTGCCATAAAGCGCAAACCGAAGAGCACGACGAAGGCCAAAGAACGAATGGACGAAGGAAATGGAATATGACATTTACTAATTTAAAGTACCCAGCAGGCGAATTTTGAAACGACGTAGATGCACTTCACACTCAGTACCCTCACTGAACAACTAATTGCCTGCACATACGTCGTCACTCAAACTTCCAACCATTACAGTCTAAAAAAGAAGCGGACGTGCAAATGTATTACCACGTCTTCTAGGTATATTTTTATCGTCTATTAGATATTTTTGGTTCAAATTGCTCTGAGCACTATGGAACTTAACATCTTAGGTCATCAGTCCCCTAGAACTTAGAACTACTTAAACCTAACTAACCTGAGGACATCACACACATCCATGCCCGAGGCAGCATTCGAACCTGCGACCGTAGCAGTCCCACGGTTCCGGACTGCAGCGCCTAGAACCGCACGGCCACCGCGGCCGGCTATTAGATGTTTTTCCTTAGAATTTCTTTTGTAATATGAAGTTATTGTATGGCGTTATTGGTCTCCGGCTGCTTGACTACCTGGTTTAAGACTTTCTATTTGTCGCCTTATCTCGTGTAATGAAGATAAGGTGAAAGGATAAGGACAACACTAAGCCCCGAGCGAAGGAAATCTCCGACGCAGGCAGGAACCGAACTCGGGAGCATGTGATCTAGAAGCAGAGGAGCAACCCACTAGACGAAGAGCGACAGAGGTTTCTGTCGTGAACGTCAGCGTTAAGTATTGTACTTGCCCTCGTTTGTATGCTGTAAGCTGATTCATTGCGACTTGTATATTTTGCTTGACCTAGCACTCTAACGGTCCTGTTTAGCCGGCATGTAAACGCTCTTAACCTGCCTGCCCTGGTTTGTTTTCCGTGTTCCTCTCCGACTTGTACGAATTACGTCACAGTGAGGAAGCCCTAGAACAGTATTTCTACTGACGGAATATTTCTCAGACAGCAGTTCTTACTCTTGTGGATAATGCATTGACTTTCGACCGTGCTCCGTACAAGCAACAACTGGACTCGTTCAGACAAAAACATCCAGTCTGCACCAGCAACCTGTCTAGTGTTCAGATTCAAGATCGCCAGCGAATGTCGAGTTCCTGTCATAAAATCAGTTGGACACTAGAAATATAAATAGATTTTACCAGAATGATATTTTTACTCTGCAGCGGAGTGTGCGCTGATATGAAACTTCCTGGCAGATTAAAAGTGCCGGACCGAGACTCGAACTCGGAACCTTTGCCTTTCGCGGGCTAGTGCTCTACCGCTGTGAGGACGGGTCGTGAGTTGTGCTTGGATAGCTCAGGCGGTTTGCCGGCACGGTAGCTCAGCGTGTTCGGTCAGAGAGCTGGTTGGCCTCTGTAATAAAAAATTGAGTGGAAGGATCGACACAATGAGCAAAAAAAAACGGTAGAGCACTTGCTCGCGAAAAGCAAAGGTCCCGATTTCGAGTCTCGGTCCGGCACACAGTTTTAATCTTCTAGGAAGTTTCGAATAGATTTTCTATTACACTTTTTAGTAAAGTACTAGTACTGGGTATTCATTTGCCAATTTTCTGTTAAAAACGAAAACAAAAATGAACTGTGTTGCAGTGTTAATTTCGAATAAATTTCATTTCCATTTTTCGTGAAAGCACCTATGAAATTATGAAACAGTCCAACAAAGATCCACGTAGAACCGAATGTTGCAAATGTCTCTATGACAATGCCTCTTCATAGTTCTATAGACGGCTACTCTTTCCGCCTATAGCCGTTTGCGCTTCGCAGTTGAAAGCAGTCAAAAGCGCTGCCAGATGTCAGAGATTTCCTTGAACTGATTGGACTGTAGGAGAGTCTCAGTAGTAAATAACGAAAGCATTAAAGAATAGTATTAAGTTTTAATAGTAATTAGGTATTAATATTAAAGAACAAAAATATAAAATCTTTATGCATACTTTTTTTCTCGCAAATCGGTGTTATGATGCCATATCTATCGTACAACGATATATTTGTGCAAGTACATTCAGCGGCATATATTCACATTGTCTGTGAAATATGTTACGAACAGAATTAGCAGCAAAGAAGTAACAAATTAAAACGCCTTGCATGATGCGGCAGTTTTTCCCCCATCTCATTGTTTATGACGTCATATTTCCTGAATTATGCTAGGTAGGTGGGTTTTACACCCACAGCGATTGTTGCCTGACAGTAAGGCATACGGGTACAAAGTTTGGTTTAAATCGATCCAGTGGTTTAGGTGGAATTGTGCAACATACACGCGTACATACATACATCCATTTTTGCAGTATATATGGATTTCATAGGTGAACTGACGGATATTACAATTCTTCGTGCAGATACACTAATGATGCTGATAATCAGCTACAAATTTAAAGTTGTCGCATATAGTCAAGTTAATAAAAGGCAGACGGAATACATTATCAGATTAACAAAGTGATAACATCATACGGTGGACGCAAAATGAGTGTAGTGTGATCACCATCATCTTCTCCATCATCATCCAGCTTTCACTGATAATTGCCTTCTAAAGAAGAAGGATTGCTGTCATAATATTATCCAACACTGCTTCTCGCAATTTAACGAAACAAATATACATTAAATCTCGAGTACAAATGAAATATCGAGCTCTATGGTATAGTGACATCCAAATTAAATGCAGGATACACTACTGCCTTTTACTGATGCTGTTCCGTCAACCAGATTATTCATTGTCCCGATCCAGCGATACATTACTGCTAGCAGTGAAATATCTTAGCAAAAGCGCTCATCATTGCTGACGTCATAAACGAATTAGCGAAAATAAACTCAGGTGTGGCAGCAAAATGTGCAGCTTTAGTAATAAGTTACACTGCAGCAGTTCATGCGTGTGCATCGCATCACTCAAGACTACCTTGATGACTGCCCATTTTCTTTTGCACTAACCTTAGAAAGTTCTGCGATCTGCAAATCGATAAATATACCTGCTGCCACTTTTTCGAAACTGAACCTATGAATCTTATGACGTAAGTATGTGAATACAGAACTGTTTACATTTATAATGGTTCAAATGGCTCTGAGCACTATGGGACTTAACTTCTGAGGTCATCAGTCCCCTAGAACTTAGAACTACTTAAATCTAACTAACCTAAGGACATCACACACATCCATGCCCGAGGCAGGATTCGAACCTGCGACCGTAGCGGTCGCGCGGTTCCAGACTGTAGCGCCTAGAACCGCTCGGCCACTTTGGCCGGCGACTTTTATAATTACTCTTAAATAAAATTTCTTCATAAGACCCAATTTTATATGTAGTACCAGAAGCAAAACTTTACTTGTATCTATGAATGGTTCCGAACAACATTTTTTATTCCAGGAATTAATCATTGCCTCAGCGGTCAAGTTTCTTGTAAGTAACTGGACTATCCCACTCGCACAACACAATATTCAAATGGCTCTACGCACTATGGGACTTAACATCTGAGGTCGTCAGTCCCCTAGACTTAGAACTACTTAAATCTAACTAACCTAAGGACATCACACACATCCATGCCCGAGGCAGGATTCGAACCTGCGACCGTAGCGGCCGCGCGGTTCCGGACTGAAGCGCCTAGAACCGCTCCGCCACAGCGACCGGCTCGCACAACACAAAAAAGTATTTTATGTAGCCGGATTGCTGTCCTACTAGTACGAATATAACTCTAAAAAACGCACAAAATTCTCGCTAACGTATGGCATAATCCACCCCTATCAGGATATGTTTCATTGATAATGGTAGCGCACGGTACAGTAACAGAGGTGAACATGTCATCACTGTGTAAAAGTAGTGTTTTCAGAGCATCCAATAGATCTTCTGTGGCTGTTCCAAATCTTTGTATCTAGAACGGAAATTTGACATTTTCACAGGGTCGCGTGGATACTTCCACTACTTTAAATGTGATGCCTGTAGTTTTGCCTTATATTTAGGAATTTCTCGATACCACTAAGTCACACTGACGATGAAGTGCTTGAAGAGAAGTTTGCATCTAACGAACTAGATGGAATTTCATCTTACAGCCAAAATATGCGAAATATGTCTTCCTATGGAAAGCTTTTACGAAGCATTTGTCACTTCACAGCTTATATCACAGAAGTTATCTTCATATATAACAGAAGTTGGCATTACTAACATACAGTCTAATACAAAAAAAAAACCAGACCCGTCACGTCTTCGGCCTGCTGCTTCACTGATTGGAGTATAATTGTCTTCAGTGATGAACCCACTTCGAAATGAGCCCCGATGACCAGTCAATACGTGTGACTCGACAGCCAGGAGTGATGGTCTGGGCTGCCATTTCTTTTCATAGCAGGATCCCCCTTGTTGTCATCCGCGGCACCCTTACAGCACAGAGGTACGTCGACGATATTTTATGCTCTGTTTTGTTGCCCTTCACGGCAAATCATCCTCGGCTTACATTTCAGCAAGATAGCAACGGCCCACATAAGCCGATAGTTTCTACAGCTTGTCTTCGTGCTTGCCAAACCCTACCTTGGCCAGTAAGGTCATCATATCTCTCCCCAACTGAGAATGTTTGAAGTATTATGGGCATGGCCCTCCGACCACCTCGGGGTTTGACGATCTAACTCGCAATTGGACAGAATTTGGCACGATATCCCCCAGGAGGACATTCACAATTCTGCCCATCAATGCCAAGCCGAAAACTGCTTCCTCAGGGCCAGAGGTGGACCAACGCGTTACTGACTTGCTCAATTTCCGAAGCTCTTTCTCTTGAACAAATCATCCAATTTTTCTGAAATATTAATCATCTGTACAACGGCAACGTGCTTCAAAATGCTGCGAATTTGTAATAATTTATTTGTCTGTACATGTACCTCACATCCACCGATTTTTTTTTTATTTTTTTGCTTAGAGTTTATGTACGAGGAACTATTGTACGAATCTGTTAATAGCATCTTGTCAACTGAAAGTATATCACAATCAGTTCTCATGAAAGCAACGCTACTGATCAAGTAACAATACCACACTGTCAGAATTAGACGATCTGACAGTGTTGCCAACTGTTTATACATAGCCCGATTATTAGTGAAAGAAGTGCAACTATAGAGAATGGTTTCGAAAACTAAGGCTAATATACGATTTTAACGTCAGTTTCGAAATCAGTAAGATCAAATTAACAATGTTTAGTTACTTCCATTTCAACAGCATTTTGCATGTTGAACAGTGTAATCGCCATGGAGCTTTTATTTGGTCCAGCCATATTCCGATTCATTTTTATTCCTTCTAATAAGAGAGTTAGCCACCACCTTTGCATTACTTTCGTTCGTAATACACATAATTCTTTCATTTGATGATAATTTACTCTTTACAATCAATTTTCTGAGGTTAGGAAACGTAGTGACAGTTGCCAAAATATATGCATATACTTTGGAAAGAGAGAGTCTTCATAGTCCATTTCGTGCAGTGGCAGATGTGTGAGTACAAGCACTGCCTAGGTGTACATTAACTTTTTTGCGTGTTAATCTTGATTTTCCCGCTTCATATCGTGGAGCAAATGGTAATGGTGCTTACTAAAAACTGGTCACTATGTTAGTTGAATTTTTACAATAGTGATGATGAAAGCTTCTATGTCTATATAAACGGTCAACATCAGTTTTTCGACATTGGTGCTGCATTCCCGTGCACTTCCACCTTCACCAACCAAGTACTTGGACTGCGGCTACGGTATTTTGTGATGACCCGTTCACGTTTCATCAATTGTCACAGAACGTCGTCTTACGTCTTCAGATGATACCTCTGCTTATAAAAAAATGATTTTGAAATGTCATCACTAGAACGTATTTCGCCCAGATTCGAGAAACATAGAATGTGTCGCGCCCTAAATTTCTCTAAAGAGCAAAACTTCACTCATGATAGTGCGTATTACACGCGCAAACAAAGTTGACACTCGGCGCGGTGGACGATGTGAGCGACCGTAAATGTATTTCCCATTTACAGTCGCTGCCATCAGCCACAGCACCGTGTGTCAACTTTGTTTGCGCGAACAATAAACGTTCATATGAAATGACTGCCATTGCAACAATGTCACGAATTTAAATGTAGTTGTTTTCTTTCGTGATACCACGCAGTTTTCGTACATTTTTTCTTGAATAACTCCATCGGACTCTAGAAAGCGTAAAATCTGCAGTGTTCGATCGAACATGTTAATTGTGACTAGTATTGAAGAATCTACAGCTTCCATCAGATTTCTTCATGATAGCGGGAAATTCGAAACCGAAAGAAGAGTTGGCCAAGGATCTTCCGTATCACCAAAACTACACTCAGAAGCTCAGAGAACCTGAAATTGGGGGAACGAGTACGTGTTAACCGAACTTATCTTGACCATATTCGTTTTTCAAATGTCACGTTTCAATAACTTGGTCTGAAAATCAGTTACAATAAGTGACGGTTTATAGTTAGTTATTCCTTTTTCTACCGAATGATTTTATGGTATATTTCGTAATATGTCTCCCATTAGCACCTCATAGCGGCACTTACTCTTCCTCTCTGACTTGGGTCACGTAGATGTCACTTCGCCTTCTATAGGAAACTGTTTTCAAAATGTGTAAGCTACGTTCTGTTCTCTATTAGATGAGCGCATTGTCTGCTCATCTGTGGAAAGGTAATGTGAACTTTTATTAACGTTGCAATTCTTGGTAAAAGCTGAACTTTAGGAAGATCTGTGTGGGTTCCGGAGAAATGTAGGAACACGCGAGGCAATACTGACCTTACGACTTATCTTAGAAGATCAACTGAAGAAAGGCAAACCTACGATTATAGTATCTGTAGACTTGTAGGAAGCTTTTGACAATGTTGACTGCCATACATTCTTGGAGATTCTGCGGTTAGCATGGGTAAAATACAGGGAGGGAAAGGTTTTTTTACAGCTTGTACGGCTGCCAGCCGCTGTTACAAGAGTGAGAGGACACGAAGGAAGTAGTACTTGGAAAGAAAGTCAGATAGCAGCAGTAAACGAAATCACAGTGAAAACTGGAAAGGGAATCAAAGTTCGGGCAGAATAAATAAAAACTTCAATGTTTGCCGATAACATTGTAACTCTCTCAGGGCGCCACGAAAAGCATCTACGAAAAAGAAGGATTTGTTAACATCGAATATAAATTTAAGTGTTTGGAAGACTTTTCTGAAGACATTTGTCTGGAGTATAGGTTTGCTCGGAACAAAAACGTGAACAATAAGCACTTCAGAGCAAAACAGAAGCTTTTGAAATGTGGAGCTACCGAATAATGTTGAAGATTAGATGGGCAAATCGAATAAGTAATAAAGAGATACAGAACAGAACTAGGGAAAAATGAAAATCCATGGCTCAGTTTGAATAAAACAAGAACCGGTTGTTGGACACATCGTTAGGCCCCAAGGAACTGTCAATTCGTTAACAGAGGTAAGTGTGCGGAGAGAAGGTAAAAGCTGTGGAAGGAGACCAAGGCTTGAATACAAAGTATGCCATTTCCAGTGGATGTAGACTGCAATAGGTATGCAGAGATGAAGTGGCGTGCACAGGATAGACTAAAGTGGAGAGATGCATCAAGCCAGTCTTCGGACTGAACACAACAACAACAATTTCTGTTATTTTTCTTTTAATTTTTTAATTAAAACATCTGAAAATTTTTCTGCTGGAACATGTTATCGACAAATACACTCCTGGAAATTGAAATAAGAACACCGTGAATTCATTGTCCCAGGAAGGGGAAACTTTATTGACACATTCCTGGGGTCAGATAAAGCACATGATCACACTGACAGAACCACAGGCACATAGACACAGGCAACAGAGCATGCACAATGTCGGCACTAGTACAGTGTATATCCACCTTTCGCAGCAATGCAGGCTGCTATTCTCCCATGGAGACGATCGTAGAGATGCTGGATGTAGTCCTGTGGAACGGCTTGCCATGCCATTTCCACCTGGCGCCTCAGTTGGACCAGCGTTCGTGCTGGACGTGCAGACCGCGTGAGACGACGCTTCATCCAGTCCCAAACATGCTCAATGGGGGACAGATCCGGAGATCTTGCTGGCCAGGGTAGTTGACTTACACCTTCTAGAGCACGTTGGGTGCACGGGATACATGCGGACGTGCATGGTCCTGTTGGAACAGCAAGTTCCCTTGCCGGTCTAGGAATGGTAGAACGATGGGTTCGATGACGGTCTGGATGTACCGTGCACTATTCAGTGTCCCCTCGACGATCACCAGTGGTGTACGGCCAGTGTAGGAGATCGCTCCCCACACCATGATGCCGGGTGTTGGCCCTGTGTGCCTCGGTCGTATGCAGTCCTGATTGTGGCGCTCACCTGCACGGCGCCAAACACGCATACGACCATCATTGGCACCAAGGCAGAAGCGACTCTCATCGCTGAAGACGACACGTCTCCATTCGTCCCTCCATTCACGCCTGTCGCGACACCACTGGAGGCGGGCTGCACGATGTTGGGGCGTGAGCGGAAGACGGCCTAACGGTGTGCGGGACCGTAGCCCAGCTTCATGGAGACGGTTGCGAATGGTCCTCGCCGATACCCCAGGAGCAACAGTGTCCCTAATTTGCTGGGAAGTGGCGTTGTGGTCCCCTACGGCACTGCGTAGGATCCTAAGGTCTTGGCGTGCATCCGTGCGTCGCTGCAGTCCGGTCCCAGGTCGACGGGCACGTGCACCTTCCGCCGACCACTGGCGACAACATCGATGTACTGTGGAGACCTCACGCCCCACGTGTTGAGCAATTCGGCGGTACGTCCACCCGGCCTCCCGCATGCCCACTATACGCCCTCGCTCAAAGTCCGTCAACTGCACATATGGTTCACGTCCACGCTGTCGCGGCATGCTACCAGTGTTAAAGACTGCGATGGAGCTCCGTATGCCACGGCAAACTGGCTGACACTGACGGCGGCGGTGCACAAATGCTGCGCAGCTAGCGCCATTCGACGGCCAACACCGCGGTTCCTGGTGTGTCCGCTGTGCCGTGCGTGTGATCATTGCTTGTACAGCCCTCTCGCAGTGTCCGGAGCAAGTATGGAGGGTCTGACACACCGGTGTCAATGTGTTCTTTTTTCCATTTCCAGGAGTGTAGCATCCATGTGATCCAGACGGGAAACATTTATTGAAGCGCAATAAGGTTGTAGACTCATATTTGGCATTCGTTTCCCTTAAGAACATCTTGTCCCCGCTTGACACGTACTGCTTGGTCCTTATCCGTCTATGTGCGCTGATGGGAAAAATTATTAACGCAAAGTAATAAAATTTTGGGAATACATGTGTGTAGATAACATATTTAAGAGATTAACACTGCATGATCAGAGGTTAATGTAACCGCGAAATAAGCCATTGCAAGTGTGAAATGCTAGCACGTTGACAACAGCTATAGCCGCCAGAAAGTTGAATACAATTACGTAAACGTGGATGCACTTTCATGCTATTTGTGGATGACGCTGTAGTTTTTGTCCGGTGATGTCCTATATGTGCTCGATTGGAGACAGATCTCGTGATCCAGGAGGCCAAGGCAACATATCGATGTAATGTAGAACTTGGTGTACAACAGAGGCATTTGGGAGAGCGTTATCCTGCTGGGTAACACCCCCTGGAATATTGTTCATGAATGGCATTGCCAGACTGACGTACTAATTTGCATTCATTGTGCTCGGAATAACCACGAGAGTGTTCCTGCTGTTATATGAAATCGCAACTCAAGACCATAACTCCAGGTGTAGGTCCAGTGCGTGTAGCACGCAGACAAAAAATGGTTCAAATGGCTCTGAGCGCTATGGGACTTAACATCTCAGGTCATCAGACCCCTAGAGCTTAGAACTACTTAAACCTAACTAACCTAAGGACACCACACACATCCATGCCCGAGGCAGGATTCGAACCTGCGTCCGTAGCGGTCGCGCGGTTCCATACTGAAGCGCTTAGAACCGCTCGGCCACCAGCGGCCGGCTAGCACGCAGACAGAATGGTTCACGGCCCACAACTGGGTTGGGTTGCTTGGTGGAAGAGATCAAACAGCGAGGTCATCGGTCTCATCGGATTAGGGAAGCACGGGGAAGGAAGTCGGCCGTGCCCTTTCAAAGGAACTATCCCGGCATTTGCCTGGTGAAATTACGGAAAACCAAAATCACGATGGTTCACCATCGTCCTCCCGAATGCGAGTCCAGTGTGTCCTACAACTGGTCTCCTTCTAATGAAACTACGGCCATCATTGGCACCGAGACTGAACCAGCTGTCACCAGAAAGCACAACAGACTTACGCCCTGCCCTCCAATGAGCTCTCGTTTGATGCCACTGAACCCGCAAATGGCGATAATTTGGGGTCAGTGGAATGCACGCTATCTGGCTCGGTGCTGTTCTTGAAGTAACCTGTTTGCAACGTTTCGTTGTGTCACTGTGTTGCCAACTGCTGTTCAAATTGCCGCTGCAGATGCAGCGTGACGCGCCGGAGCCATACTCCGAACACCATTGTCTTCCCTCTCGGTAGTGCCATGTAGCCTTCCGGAACCCGGTCTTCTTGCGACCGTAAACCACCGCTGCCACCATCATATACAGTGACTATATTCCTGCCAAGTCTTTCTGCAACATCGCAGAAGGAACATCCAACTTCTCTTAGCCCTATTACACGACGACGTTCAAACTCGGTGAAGTGTTGATAATACAGTCTTTGTCGACTTAAAGGGACCACACCCTGCCTATCTAACGCACGTTAATTTAGGCAAGTATTTGACCCATTTCTGAAAAAACTATTTGATGCAGGCCTTAATATTTTTACTGTGTGTTACATGATGCTAATAGTCAACTGTACTAAAATATACTTTATCCATTATATAGTTTTTAAGAAATACTTTATTAAATTTATTAACAGAAAATATTAAGTTTTTTCTGCAGAAAATATTTTTTGTGAACTTCCAAATGGGGGAATATTAATGAATGTAGTACCAGAGGTGGCTTTTTATGTTACGCAGAGTCTCTGAAAATTTCATTCTATTTTGCTAATAATCGCATCTCCATATGGCTTAGAGTTCACCACACTGTTGTATGCCTTACTGTCGCCATCGCCCAAATATTTGGTGTCCGTACGCCTCTTGTTTCTACGGAGCGATGAAATATTTGTTGTACTCCATGAACTTCCATACCACCACTTGTTCCTCTAAAATTAGCCACACAGTTGTGTTCTTTATGTTCACTGACATTACTACATTTGCAATATTTAGACATTATCTCCACATCTAACACTTTACCGGAGTCTACACTCATGGCAGTCACTACTCCATTCAGAGAAGTATGTCCTCTTTTCTACCAACTTCCATCAAATGCAACTGCAATATCCGAACATCCATCATTTTCTTCCACTGCTTCCCTAGCAGCCAGTTTCATGCTTTCCTCACTGAACTCATACAGTTTTCTCTAATATTGCAGTCAGTTTTTCAAATTTATTTGGTGGTTGATGTAAGTTCATCACTGAACAAAATGTTCTCCCTGCAGCCATGCCCTTGCCAATCGATCGTAAGGCATTTACTAATCTAGTATTGATTTCATAAGGGCCACTTGCATCTGGTTTTGAAGAACTCATAAATGAAATCACAGCTCAGCATTTAGTGCAAATTAAATCCAAAGCAATTGCTGGGCCTTTTCTCCCACTGGCACTCTCATAAATTTTCACACTCTGTGACTCACCACACTGTCTATATTGTACAAATTTAGAAATTACATCTGATAATATTCTCAAATTTATAATAATGTTCCAGCACCCCTTTTCACAGTAAATTCGTCATAACTCTCTTGAAATGGTGAGAGATTCTTTGATGATGCACTTGTTGAAGAATTACAATTAGAAACATCGTTGCCAGGTGACATAACCTCTTGTACAGAAAACTTTCTAAACTTGTTTCCTCTATATTGTCGTTTCTTGAAAATGCCTTTACATTTCGTCATCTTCAATAAACACGACAAAACACACGTAATCAAGCTCTGCAAACTTAAGTATAACAACTACCGCAATCACACTTGAACAAAACTAACCGCATGTTTGAAAGCGTGTTGTTGACAAATAGCAGAAACAAAAGAATACCGACTGTTGCATTCCAAGGATAGCCAACACACTCGGGAATAAAAAAAAATCCCTAACGTGCAATGTAGGGGATATAAAGATCTAAACTATATGCACAAAATTGGGTGGCAGAAAAGTGGGCGTAGCACATGAACACACGTGGTAGGAAAATGTTCTTTAAAGGCTAGAAAAAAATTTTTTTTCAGCAAAATCCTTTTCAGAGTAGCCTACTTAAATAAAACCTTAATCTATCGAAATATGATGAAAACCGAAAATCGATATTTTTTTTGATCTGAACCACGGTGTGGTCCCCTTAAAGGCATTGTTCACAAACATCAACTCACCATGTCCAGTCTCAAAGGTAACTAAAGCTCCCGTTTGCTACAGCGTGTATTTAAAGCAAACCTCATTTGCATCCTCATAGTGGCACTACTAGCGCCACTCTTGTGCGACTGCTAGAAATTTGAATACACAGATGTAGAAACACGCCTACCAACTTTGGTGAATGTCGCACAGCTCCTTCTTCGTATTGCGACTTTTTTTCGTCGGTGCATTATGACCGAACATTTGGTACTGAAACATGGTAACGAGTGCAGTGTGCAGGACTTATCTTCGAATGAATGACGCACTGAGTAATGAATTCTTGGGGTGGCTGAGTGTTTAAAGCCATCCAACATTAATGCTGCACCCATCTAAAGCTCATAGTTTGTTTTACTTATTGGACTTTTCACATAAACTGTCTCCCATTCATGATTTTTTTCACATACCTCTGTACACATGATGTCCTTGAAGATCACAACCGATTACTGTACTATCAACTCACTGTGCAACTCCATCACGACTGGATACTCTCCCAGGAATTTTGCGTTTAAAAGCAATGCAGTATGATTGGTCGTAGTTGTCTGCCTTACGAAGCTTTCTGTATCTGTCATTAATTTAAACGACGCCACAATTGTAGAAGTTTGGAATTTTCCCCCCAGTTCACAATAGAGACGGAATTTGATGAAAGACAAGTCTTCAGTTATTTCTGACATTTTAGTCGACTTATATTCACCAGAGACAGTTTCGCACATAGGAGGTTATTGCTGTTGCCTGACCCACACGAACTTCAAATGTTCAAATGTGTGTGAAATCTTATGGGACTTAACTGCTAAGGTCATCATTCCCTAAGCTTACACACTACTTGATCTAAACTACCCTAAGGACAAACACACACACCCATGCCCGAGGGAGGACTCGAATCTCCGCCGGGATCAGCCGCACAGTCCATGACTGTACCGCCCTAGACCGCTCGGCTAATCCCGCGCGGCCCAACACGAACTATTGGTGACGTATTTTAGTAAAAGTATGAGTTACTGCGCTCTCGCGAAAAAGTTATAGTAATGGAAGCCATATCTAAGCAAGCGTAATAAACAACAGTGCTCTAGCTCAACAATGGTTGCCTTATAATGAACCCTTTCATGACCACAATGTTCAGGTCTTTTACAGTGACTTCTACTGTAAGTTTATTTAAGATTTCATTTCTGCAGTAGACAACATTCCACAGTCGGACAAAGCAGAGTTCACTGAAGAGCTAACATAAACAGAATGGTAGAAAAGTTCTCCGTCCACGGCTGGACGCCGCTGGATAGCCAAACCCGATCCTAGTCACTTCCAAGTGATACTCGCTTTATAGCACCAGCCACGGCTACATGATAGCTTACAGATTCTGAGTAGGAATTTTGACGTTAATAGACATAGAAGGTACGTGGTGTGGATTACAAAATGTGGGCTACTATTCTCTAGGATAGCATCTACATAATTACTCCGGAACCTGTTGTACAGTGCGTGACGGGAGTACCTTGTACCACTCCTAGTGATTTCGTTCCCTGTTACATTCGCAAACGAAGCGAGGGGAAAACGCCTCTGTATGAGCCCCAATCTCTCTTACTTTGGCTTTGCGGTAGTTACTCGAAAAGAGTATTAGAGACAGCAGAAACGTTATGCAGCGTTTCGCATGTGCTGGTTCTCAACACTTCCTGAGCACTGTTTCTTGAAAACAGCGTTTTCTTCCCGATGGTGATGATGATGATTACGTGTTTGAAGAGACTAAGCATCTATCGACATCAGTCTCTTATTCAACTCCCAGGACGGCATCCTATTTCTCTGCGTCTTGAATAAGATATCCTCAGAGACGTAGCACTAGCAAGGAAAGTGGAAGGAGGGGGAAGAAAAACGACCGTGCCTTTTCAAAGTGACCATACCAGCAATCGCCGTACCAGATTTTCGGAAGTCATGGAAAAATCAAGTATGGGTGATCGAATGGGAATTTGAATCGCAGTCCTGAGAATACTAGTAGAGAGTCTTACCACTCTGCCACCTCGCTCTGTACAGAAACGAAAGAATCTCCAACTAAATTGTCAGGTCGACATTAATTCGGGACTCGTCAGAGAATTCAACACGGTCAGATCGCTGAGCTCTCATCTGCAGTGTTCATTCGCCAGTGCTTTTAGGCATTTGTGTTATCATACTGTTAATGACACACACAAAAGCACCCACGCACACACGCACACACACACACACACACACACACACACACACACACACACACACACACACCACGAACTTGCTTCACATCTTCTCCCTTCTTGAGAGCAGATTCTATGGATTGATATTCTCTGCCCTACTGTTGCCGGCAACTCATAGTGTAGCTGCCTTCTGCAGCCATCCTGGCAGTAAGACGTGACGATCTTCTATGGTTGTGTCTGCTCCTGCACAAACTTTCCCCTGTTGGTCTTCGTATGTCCCCCCTTGTTTTGTACATTTTCTGTAGTCTCGAAATCATATTCTAAGACACTTCAATGGTATTCGCAACTTCAGGCTGTGAATGGTAAGCTTCTATCCTACCAATGACTCATACAGCACAGATTTCGGTAAATGACATTGGTAAAACCTGACACTCTAACTGCCTCTAAAGCTACAATACATAAGCAATGTTACCCACAAACAGTTAACGGAACCTCCTAATAGTGAGTCCTTAATGTTTCCCTGCGACGTTTACGGACATCTTGCATTGATACTAAGCGATTGTCTTAGAAGCATTCACGAACTCGAGATAACATAATTATAGACCGTTGTACAAATGCGAGACAGAGTACATGTAGTACCAGTTATTAGTCACTCTCCGTTCTAGTTCACTGTGCATGTAGACCAACGAAACATCTCCGTGCGCCTCTGGAAGCGCATTTATCCCCCTTATCTTATCCTCATGATCCTTATATGCAGTATACAATGGAGACATGGGAATAGCTGCACAATCTTCCTGGGATACTGCCACTCTAAATTTCTCAATTCAAAACTTGGCCACAACTTCGCCAGTACGCTCCGTATTGTTGTGGATAAAAGGAAGAGAAACTTTCCCAGTCGACGGTTGTTGTTGTTGTTGTTGTTGTTGCATGTTTTCGGACACTTTTCTTCTGGAATGGAGTGCTCGATCTATCTCAATATTCTTAAAAGCTGTTCGCAAACGATTTAGTTCCTCTTGCAAATAAACTGGCTCACAGATTTTATTAGTCCTGTACCCCCCACAAATGTTCTAATAACACCTCTCTTCCGTCTGGGATGTTGTTTCCAATATATACCTTATGACCTAAGGTCCGATCTGCCCATATAATTACTAAAACATCCAAAAAATTGAAACAATCTTTTGGCTCACCAGGACGATCAGTAAATGTTTAAGATCGGCGAAATACGCACGACACCCTTTTGCAACCCCTACAGAGCTTAATTCCGCTCGAACAGGCGACGAAGGCCAAACGATAGTAATCGACTTTGAGGAGCATGTAATTCCGTGCAGTTGTGATAAAGTTTAAATGGGAACAACAAAAAGAATTGTTAACACCTGCCTAACCGAAAACAAAAAGAACTGCCGTCTCGGACACACCGACAAATCGACTGTAGCGGAACATGTTTATGAAGATGGTTATCTTAAAATAAAATTTGGTGAGACAAGCGTGCTAGCTAATACATCGTTTTATTATGCATGTATGTACAGAGAAGCCATAGAGATTTATAAACACCACAATAATTTTAACAGAAAAGTAGAAGGCTTAAAGTTAGATTAGATATGGCGCTCGACTTTGTACCAACGATGTGACAAACGATTAACCTGTCAGTCAGAGATAATTTGGCTGTCGACAGCACGTGACGAATTGTCGCGCCCTCTATGCGCTCTATATAAACGGGACGTCCAGGGCACAGCAGCCAGTCGTTGGATCACCTCGGAAGATGTTGCCCGTAGTTGGCAACGAAACGTCAGCAAGAAGAGTTTTTCCTGTTCAGCCACGGTCTCTTGGCCCGGAAGTTTTAATTAATGAAGATACCGGCCGTGAAAGCCTACCCTTTATGATTAGACGTATATATAAGTAACGAACAAAGTTAAAAGAAAGGCAGTCATGCTAATTGATGACTCCTGCTAGCTAAACAACATTTGCATAGTACATTTTTTATTTTGCTTCTGGGCAAAAAGTTATATAGGATGGGAGGGGAGTCATGGCAAATGGGACACTCTGTATAGTTAACTTTTATTAGCGGATCTCGTGCATGTTGTTCCTATGTACGTTTTTGGTTTTTGTGTGTCCTTATATTGCTGGCGAACTTCCATTCATTCCTCGACTTAGCTACTAAGTCTGAGAGCATTTATTGTAACACTTATTGCGTTTACATGCGCTCGCAAACTCTGATTTCGCAAAACGATTTACATATACCGCTTTTAGATGGTCATGTAAACACTCCAAAATCTATTCTGGAAATCAGTTTCTAGCTGCTGGTTTTCCACTTCCACAATCAATTTTCGCTCTCATGTAAACGCACAACCGTTTTCGAAACGTGCTTGGGCTATCAGATTACGTCATGTTTTCAAAATATTCGACCAATATGGACAGAGTGATTAATTGTGCAGTGAAAGAGTAGCAGATATATTAGATTGAGCATGAAGCTGTCTACCTCTGCCATAAGAGATATTGCGATTGAGCTCTCTAAACAAGAAACTGGAACAGCAGTTATCCAAACGCCATATTTAACAGTGCTACCAAATCCGCTTCAGAGCTTAACATGAAAACACGACATCGAATACCGCTTTCCAAAAGTCGGTTTTCGTGTTTCAGAAGATGTGATGCATGTAAACGTAGTGACTGCTTGTTATAAACAGTGTTATAAGAAGTGCTCTCAATTTTACATCATGGTCGCAGGCCTCCTGCCCACTAGTTAAGTTAGCCCTAAAGTAGCTCATTTGTTGTTCATTCTTGGTATGTTTTGTTGAGTTCTCTGGATATTCTTCTCAAGTCTATTCTGTCATCTGGGTTCCTGTATTTGTGCCAATATTTACTTGTTGCGTTCTTCAAGTATTTGAGATGCTTTAGTTCATATCGTCTCACTAAGATGCTGAACGTTTCAATTACAGTAACTACAGATTTTTCAGTGTTGGTCGTTTACATTAGTACCATACATGACTACGAGATTTTCTTTGAAATTAAATATTGGTTCAAATTTATTCATTCTCCGGCCGAAAATCACTTACGGAAGTTAAACTGGCTGCCGAGCTAATGATATTCAGCTTACAGGTGGTCCCTAACAGTTCTTAGATGTTTAAAAAGAGTTATGATTCAGAATAGCCATGATCTGCTGACGAAATACAGTTTCATAAACTACTGCTTTCGATCATTTGATCATCTTCAGGTACGGACAGAACACATGAGGCACATTTACCATTTAGCTACCGATGCAACGATTTATTGTGAATATGCTTACATAAGTTACATTAAGTGCAATAAAGGATATTTATCAAAATGTATTTCATCAGCAGCTCTAAGCGGCTACGAAATATACCCTTTTTTTTTCAAAATTCAACGTTTCGACGACTATCAGACACTTCGTATTATCAATTCCCTCCAGAGTTTCACTTCGAACAACGAATGGAATTTTGTGGGGTTCCTGTGATATTGCCACTGGCCGAGAAATCCATTGTTGTTACCGATTCGAATGTTAGAAGTTATGGAGCTCTGGCAGGAGTTCAAAGGTTTAAGTGTGTCAACTTTTCTTTCAGCTGGCGTTGTACGGCTGATAACATTACAGACTGAGGCCATAAATCACTCAGTAGATTAGGTAGAGAGTGATTCTTTCACAAGTCATCAGCCGAGAACTCACACAGCATTGTTCCTACAGCACTACTGAAAAATTTATTTTGCTGCTTGCTGTCGTCAACTCGGAAGAATAACTGTACGCTGAGCAGTAACGCAAGAACACACAATTGCTACGAGCAAGCCGTAAACCAGTTACTGCTACCAAACAATGGTGTCTACACAATGGTGACGCTTATTTACAGGAGTCTTTCACTTTTCAATCACGTCTTTATTTTACCCTTAAAACATGAGACTCTTTTCATCCGAAAATATTTACGAATATTGCTGTTGTTTTCAAATCACGACCAACTGTAAGTATCGAAATTCGTACGAGGTGTAACAACTCGACAAAATAATACACCCACGTTAGTATAGATCCATTTAAGAACCTTGCTGTCCGATGTGTCTGCAACTGATTGATATTCTCCTTACTCCGCGTAATATGTTGTCTATGGAACCACCAACATACCTCTGACAAGTTTGGTTTCATTGGTTTAACTACTAATCTGAGGGTCTAGCGCGTAGAGTTTCTTAGACAATTCTGTTCGGGTCGGTAACGCATAGCCCAGGTTTTACTGGTCAGGATATTTCTCCTTAGGCGCAAACCCAGAAGAATTTTACAAAAATTCAATTCATCTTTGTGCTTCGTGTCAGTGAAAATTCTTAATTAACAAAGTGATATATAATGTTTCTATCAAACGTTTTGATCACTTACCAATGATATAAAGTACATGGCAAATAGCAAAGAAAAATATGAAAGTAAGTTTCTTCTGGAAGTTCCGTCTACATAGAAACTCGCAGCTTTTATAGCGCAAAGGGAGGGCATATCGCGAGATGTTCCAGTTGACACGACTGGAAATTTATATGAAATAGAGAATGGGAAAGAAAGGTAAGGGCTAGGTGAGAATTTGTGACTTCCAGACGCACAGGTTATCGTGGTAATGCAGTGTCGAAAGTTGAAAATTTGTGCCCGACCGGGGCTCGAACCTGGATTTACCGCTTCTCATGAGCGGTTGCCTTAACCGCTTTTTTTTTCGATTTTGATCGGAACTGTTTTCGGCCTTTGGCCTGGGCGGATGTTACATGACATACGTTCAAGTTGATCGCTGAATATTTCACTCAGTTTAATTATTATTATTATTATTATTATTATTATTACAGGGCAGCCAGCCCTCTGACCAAACACGCTGAGCTACCGGCATCGCACGCTTCACTGCAGCGTCTCACGTCGAACGATATTAGTACTTCCGCACTGATGCAAATGTCAAGAAGCCGTCGTAGTCTTACAGATATGTTTATATTTGAGTGGCTAGTATGTGCTGTCAAAGGTTCGACAATATTCAGACTCGCCTACGTTGGATGTCATGGAGAACTTGATCAAAGTTGCGACATTTCCCGTCGCATATATTTGAGTGGTGTCTCCTCTGTCGGACATGTCCGACTGAAAATGTCGAAAGTTGGATCAAATCTCCATGACACCCAACACAGACGAGTCTAAGTATTATCGAGCCACTGACAGCACGTACTAGCCATATAGCACTATCGCGAAATGAATAATTACTGCATGCTACGTGAATGAATGGACATAGCTTTTACACAGATTTGCCGCGCGGGATTATCCGAGCGGTCTGGGGCGCTACAGTCATGGACTGTGCGGCTGGTCCCAGCGGAGGTTCGAGTCCTCCCTCGGGCATGGGTGTGTGTGTGTGTGTGTGTGTGTGTGTGTGTGTGTGTGTGTGTGTGTGTGTGTGTGTGTTTGTCCTTAGGATATTTTAGGTTAAGTAGTGTGTAAGCTTAGGGACTGATGACCTTAGCAGAGTCCCATAAGATTTCACACACATTTGAACATTTTTTTACACAGCTTTACCGTCAGACCAAATTATCCATAGTTATCATTCCGCTGAAGTAATTGCAGTTCACTTTTTGGTGGCATTATTCTGTGCCCTGTAATTTATAACTATTCAAGAGGCAAGTGCTTAAAAAGCTTACTTTAAAAATATAATCATTTTTAGATATTGGTACCTTATGGGAAAACGAATGTGTTTTGAATATATTTATCTCCGACTGCAGAGCCTGGGGAAGGAGGTGGCATTATGCTGGGAACGAGGGCGTAAGGGAATTCAGGGAAATGAATTACTGGATGTGGCAACCTAGAAAACATGTACTCTGACTCTTGACTCTCTGCGCTGTCTCTCTGCATCGTACGTACTCGCTGCTGAGATACAGTGTTAGGCGGCGATGGAGTGGTTGGAAGTCAAGAACGGAGAGTTGCAGTTGATGAAACCAACTACTCGTCCAGTGGGGTGGAGGGGACATGAAATGCTTCTCACTTTCCCTCGGGCAGGGTTCATTCTTATGACACATTGCTACCTGCTCCTTTCAATGTGTAGTTCTTGTGTTCGACGGAGTTCAGTACACCGCAATTTTAAGGGAAAACATTTATTCTCTGGCAAGAGCGCAGAGGATAGTCTGCTAAGATGTGTCTATTTTAGCTGGCACTGAGAAGAACGTGGTACAATTTTCGATTTTGTGCGTTGTCTGTCTTGTTCCTTAATCTATTAGCGAGAAAGTTTTTATGTGTTGCCAGGATGGCTGGCTTATCTCTGTTTCTTGCAAGCGATCAGCCAGACACATTTTCCTGAGTTTTTTAATTGTAGCCCTATAGTTCTGCTAGAATTTTAATAACACATTTTAACATAAACATAGTTCCGAATTTTATGTTTGTCTCCATTGGTTATTGGAGGGTAGGTGAATGTGAGTGAAATTGGAGAAAGATTGTAATTTCAAATGATATTCTACAGGGTTGCGCACGAAATGTGTTACCATTTTGTTTTTGAATATAAACTTTATTGTCAATGCAATCTGAAAGGAACATATACTACAATGAAGAGCCGTCCATGGAGATTCGTTCTAAATCAGCACATGCTCAATAAGTCCACCATTTCGTTTCCTAACTTACTTCAAACGAACACTTGAGTTAGTGATTACCCTACGGCACATGTCTTCCGTAATTTCACTGCAAGCTTGAAGAATAAATTTTCTGAGCTCCATTAAATCACATGGACGTTTCGGGAAAATTTTTTCCTTTAGGTACCGCCCAAAGAAAAAAGTCACATGGATTGAGGTCTGGACTATTGGGGGGGCCAATTTTGTCCGTCATTGAAGCGACCTGGAAATCTGGGTGAAATGATCCACATGTCGAAATGCTCGTGTAAAAACTCCAACACAGTGTTTGCAGTATGCGGCCTTGCTCCATCTTGCATGAACCACTGCGTGTTGAAGGGCAAGGCAGTAGCAAGAAGCTGTGGAATGAAGCTATTGCGAAGCATGCTCAAATAACGCTCGCTGTTCACAGTTTCTTCAAAGAGAAAGGGTCCAGTAAGTCCGTGACTGGAAATTGCTGAACACGCTGTAATCCTCGGAGCATAATGTTGTCGTTCATGAAGCACTTGTGGGTTTTCAGTGGCCCAAAAGCGTACATTTTGTTTGTTAACCACACCGTCTAAATGAAAATGCCTCTTTTCTGAAAACCAAACGTTGTTGAGAGTTTCTTCCCTATCCTCCGCCCACTGAGCAAACAGTAGTCTCTGCTGCTTGTGTTCTACAGTGCGCTTCTGTGCACAGGTCATCTTGTATGGGTACATACGGAAGTCACTTTTAAGAATGCGTTGAACGGAGCGACTGGATATTCCCAGTCGCACTGCTGCCTTTCTACACGATTTCCCGGGACTTCTCTGTACAGCAACTCGTACCGCTTCAATGTTCTCCGGCGAACAGGCTTAGGCCGAGGTCGCCTCGCTTCCAATACTGTTCCTTCCTGTACAAATTTATCGTACAACCTGTGGATGGTCTTCTTGCAAGGGAGCCATCGTGTGTTAAACTGAGTCACAACAAGGCTTTTCGTTTAATGAAAAAGTAACACAATTGCCGATCGTTGCTGTGTCGTTAGTCTTCCACTGTCAGCCACTGCTGCTTACTAGTCTCCTAGCGGCAGTGTCGTGAATTACACATCATTTCGTAACTCATTTGTTTTTCCAAGCTCTGCTGGTACCTTCTTAGATCGGGATAGTCATCCAACAATTTTTCAGTGAGTAAATTCCATCACTGAAATGCTCTTCACTTCAATATTCTGCGAAATATTCGACCTCCAAAACAACTTCTTTGAACTTTAAATGTGCTCTCAGTTTCTCACTCCCAAAGCACCTTTGTGATCAGGTACATTATCCTGATGGAAGATATGATTTTTTAGCTTCTCTCGGCGTATTTGTTAACACAACGGTTCACGAGTGGCTGATGATTCTTATTGTAAACAGTACTATATTCTTTTTTCAGATAAGCCCGCAGTCTGGGAATTTTATCGTCAAACGACCAGTACCGTGTTATGTGCTCTCGTGATGTTTCCGTTTGTGGTTACAGATCATGAGCATACTGTGCACAAATACTGTATAACATGTTTGACTTCCGCTGCCTATTTCTTAAATGGTAAAAATAAGGAATTAAGGGCGTTCTAAAACTCCATCAACTTTGGAAGAATTTACATTGGAGATAAGCTTTCTAAAAGACGAATTCGATGACAGCACAGTAATCCGTTCCATTTCAAGGAAACATTCATAACACTACTGCTTCAATCGTCGTGTAAACAACAGTATTTTGCAGATAGTTGCTCTTTATTGTCGTATGACCTGTACCAATATAATAAACAAAATTGGATTTACGTCGCCAACACCTCTGTAAGCCGAGAAATGTTCGGAGCGAAATAGGTATCGGAAAAAAAAACTTAAAAAAACTGAAGGACACAGTGTTCGGACTTAATATTCGTAAAATATACGTACATATTTTGTTTGTTTACATATTAGCTGGTCCAAAATTACATTGCGACAAAGTCAGTGATATTTTGAAACAGGAAGTACCAATGTTTCTCGGAAACGGATATCGAGAAGATTGTAGCGGCAGTAGGGACGGCACGCCATACTTATGAGATTGGCGGAGTTCCCTTGGGCCGAAACACATGTGGTGCTTCACTGCTTTGTACAAAACGTCGTTCACCAATATCCGATTTTATTAGCTGGCTCTGAGCACTATGCGACTTAACTTCTGAGGTCATCAGTCGCCTAGAACTTAGAACTAATTAAACCTAACTAACCTAAGGCCATCACACACATCCATGCCCGAGGCAGGATTCGAACCTGCGACCGTAGCGGTCGCTCGGTTCCAGACTGTAGCGCCTAGAACCGCACGGCCTCTAAGGCCGGCTTCCGATTTTATTACTCCAATTTCCGAAATGTAGCCAACCGTCTCTTACAGGTCTCCTCTGGGCAGGCTTGAAAGATTACGAAAGTGGACAGCATCTGGAAAGGTACTACTATTATCACTGGAAAACTCCAACGGGCAATTGTGTTATTGACGCCAACTATCATAAATATACAGTTTACAATAACTGCCTTGGTCAAAACAAATCTAATGTCGGGCAAGATATTCATATGATTATCCCAAAGATTTGCAGGATATCTTACTAGAGCAGGTGAAAGCTTGGTTCCATCTGCTTAAATTTTTCAACGCTGAACACAGTATTTATTGACAACCAAATATGGTCGAATGGATTACAGCCACAGATATGAGACTGGCTCGCGACTTTTTGATTAAGAAACGCAATTACGCTTCAGTGAACAGCGGAAATTCAACAGAAATGAAAGTAACATGGGATGTATGTCTTAGTAATTTTAACAGGGCCGTTAATGCTGTGTGTGTACAGCATATTTATGAGCAACAGAGGTCTCAGATTCTTCACCAATGATAGAGTTTTATACAGAGTAGTATAATCGCTGGATGATCGCAAAGGAACCGTGGAACGACAATATTTATCTTGATGGCAACCCTTTAATTGTGTATATGTTAATACGTACAAAAATAAGGGGCTCGACAATAGCCGAACACAGGATTAGTAGTAGTTTCTAGAACCTGTGGCGCTTTTTAAATACTATATGAAGTTGTACGAAACCATGAAATCAGTAACAGCAGAGGCGAATGGAAGTACTTATTAGAGTAGCGCATGTGTAAAGAAACTGAGACACTAGTGCGACACATTGTGGACAGCTACCTTCCAGTTTGTAGTCCTTTTTTATACTTGGCGGGAAATGAAAGAATTCAGAGACGCACAGTATTAGAACTGTTTTAACAGGTCGATAGAGCGCGTGTAGGAAAGTGTAACAGGTTGTTTAAATAGAAATGTTAGGAGGCAACGGTATTCTCGCTCGACTTTGTACCAACGATGTGACAATCGATTACCTGTTAGAGATAATTTCACTGCCGACAGTACGTGACGAGTGGCGGCGCCCTGTATGTGCTCTATATAAACGATATCTGCATGGGCCAGCAGCTCAAATTCTATATGTCCCTCCAGATCCTCGAGCGCCTTGCACTCCGCCTCGCCTTCCGTTTGTTGTTGTTGTTGGTTGGTTTGGGGAAGGAGACCAGACAGCGTGGTCATCGGTCTCGTCGGATTAGGGAAGGATGGGGAAAGAAGTCGGCCGTGCCCTTTCAGAGGAACCATCCCGGCATTGGCCTGGAGTGATTTAGGGAAATCACGGAAAACCTAAATCAGGATGGCCGGACGCGGGATTGAACCGTCGTCCTCCCGAATGCGAGTCCAGTGTCTAACCACTGCGCCACCTCGCTCGGTTCGCCTTCCGTATATGTCTCCCGTCCCTACGCGGATCCTCTATGACCTGATTCCTTTCTCCCATCTGCTCCTATTCCTCGAACATATCCGCGTCCTCTACACTTCCCGCCGACTTGATCCCCTTCATTCTCTGGTTGCTCCCTCCTCTCCAACCCCCGCCTTCTAGCACGCCTTCACCGATGTCCCCCTCCCCCCTACCCTCCACCTCTAAACCCTTCATCTCTTTTTCCCAAGGTGGCTTCCATCGAACCCCCCCCCCCCCCAAGATGATGCCCTCTCCTCCTCCATTTATCCCTCCTATCAATTCATCCTCACCTCCACCTCCCTCATTCTGTCCTTTTCCCGAGCTCCCTCCCCCCATTCCATCCTGTTTTTTGCCGCCTACCCTCTCTCTGACTCCCTTCTCTCCCCTGAGTCCTTTTGCTTTCCCATCCTCCCCCAATCCTGCGTCCGCCCTGCTCCCCTTTTTTCTATGTCCTCTGCCTCCATCGGCTCCCCCCCACCTTTTTCCCCCTCACAGGTCCGGGTCCTCCCCCTGTCCACATCTGCCACCGTGTCGCCTCTATGGTGCTGTTTAAAGGGAATGTTCAGCGTTGTGCGTCCCCTGTCAGTGTTGCGAACAGCCACCATACTGTCGCTAGTTGTGTTTTTTACCTCGTGCGAATAGAAACCAGACTGCCGCTGTGTTTTTTTTAATTGTTTCTGTCTACTTACTGTGTGTCTTCATCCGCATCGTCAACGCCGTGTTTTTATATTTTAAATTCCACAACTTTCCGTCATCTTACAGTTTTTTACAATGTCACCGTTTTACCACCTGTTTTTATTGTTTGTTTATATTCTGATTATGTTTTTCAACTTCTGTAGGCTGTAGAGCGGCATATTATGCTGCTGCCAGCCCACCCCCCCCCCCACCCCCCCTCGGGGGGTATCGAAATGCAATAAAGAAGAAAAAAAAAGGGCCGGCAGCCAGTTGTTGGCTCATCTCGAAAGACGTTGCCTGCAATTGCCAACGAAACGTCGCGAAGAAGGATTTCTACTGTTCGACCACTGCCTCTTAGCCCAGTAGTTACAATTCATGAGCAGCACGTCTTTTTTAAAATAGCACACTACAGTTTTATCCGATAATTCGTTTCGCTTCCTCAAGATCTGTTCAAAACTGCATCACAGTGTATCGTTCACATAAACATGAAGTTATTAAAAGTGAGCAATTTTTCACATGGATGGTTTTCTATTCTATAAGTCTGTGTAGATTCGTTCCTCCAGGAACGTCATAATGTATGAGCTTAGAATAATACAGAAGTTTCCCGAGCATTCATCTGAACAGACACAAGACATCCAAGGAAAACATAAAGCAGAATGGCCGTTTCTTTCGAATCTGAATCCAATTTTCGCCACTGTGCCAACTTTCTAGATCATCGCCAGTGTGGAGGGATGGAGGAATAGAAACATGAAGTAAGGTGACCGGTATAGCGTTATAAGTGCTAGCCACGAAATGCATATATGCATTGCCCAAATTTAACTTCATAACCGTCTAAAGTGTAAGATGAAAGAAAATAGATACATGTTAATATTGTGACATGTGGTGAATTTCTGTTTTCGTCTTTCTGAGTAAAATACGTTTTGTAATTAAAATCGCAACAAAAACGTTTGGTCAGAAACTTTTGCTAAAAGGACCTAACGGAAACGAACTCTGTATATCTTCTGCTGTGAAACAAACGAAATAGTAATTGAATTGTTCTAGACATTTGGTGGCATCTTTTCTCGTCTAGCTATTGTAGAGTAACCACACATTTATATGTATCTCCTCCCCCCTATCTACCTTTGCGTTTTGCCCTCTCCCATCGTCCCTTCCACATTTTATAAAAATACATTGCATATTTTACCATCTGTAGTTCGGTTCTTGCAATTACCTCTAGTTTGTCATGTGCTCCCCGTCATTATTGTGTTCCATTCCTGATATAATGAGGAGTACAATTTTTGGCTTAAGTAGGAGCTATTGTCTGTAGTACCTATTGATTAATGTTGGTCGCATAGTAAGGTTTCAGTTGGTTGGAGCCTCTAGGCCACATATGTTGTATGACAGATTACGAAGCTCGGTTTACAGATCGATTATGTGGTCTTCACCACTAAATTATTTTTAAAAGTTGTTTGGGTTCTTTTTTGTTAGCATTATTATCTGTAAGCTCACTCTCGAATAAGTTACAAGTGTGGTTTTTCTGTTGAATCTGTTAGTCTATGGTAGTTTTTATTTAATTGATTCTAAAAATGGCAAATAGTCGTTCATCGTAGTTCTTATTTGATTGATTATAAAAATGGAAAATAGTCGTTTCCGGTACAATTTCAATAAGTTTGTTTTACTATTAGTGATAATATATCATTTACATTCTTGCCACGTATGCTCACTTGACCACCATTTCGTGCTCCTTCACCTTCACCCCCCCCCCCTCCCTCCTCACCGTTATCCAGCCCTCCCTTCGTTTTCGCATTGTGTAGTTTAGTCAGCCCAAACAAATTCTACTCATCACGTCTTTCATGCGACGCCCCGTGTCGACGGAAAGCATCGGTTTGTTTCCCGTTCCAAACAAGATTATTTTTAAAGCGGAATTTTACATGCCCATACGACAGGGCGCTCCCGGAATAGTCTAGTCCGAGATTCGTTTTATCTATATGTATTAACAGTGACGGTAAAACACGAAGAATACTCCAACAGTGACAGCACTGTCCTGGCTATCGCCAACCATACAGTGCTACTGAGTCGCTCCTGGACTGCTGTTTATTCTTCGTGTTTTACTGTCCTCGTTGAGACATATAGACTGAAGCGCCAGAGACAGTGGTATAGGCATGCGTATTCAAATACTGAGATAAAACAGGCAGAATTCGGCGCTGCAGTCGGCAACGCCTATGTAAGACAACAAGTGTTGTTAAATCGGTTACTGCTGCTACTATGGCAGGTTATCAAGATGTAAGTGAATTTCGAAGTGGTGTTACAGTCGGAGCACGAGCGATAGGACACAGTATCTCCGAGGTAGCGATGAAGTGGGGATTTTCCCGTACGACCAATTCACGGGTGTACCGTAAACATCAAGAATCCGGTAAAACATCAAATCTACCATATCGCTGCGGTCGGAAAAAGATCCTGCCAGAATGGGACCAACGACGATTGAAGAGAATCGTTCAACGTGGCAGAAGTGCAACCCTTTAGCAAATTCCTGCAGATTTCAATGTTGGGCCATTAACAAGTGTCAGCGTGCGAATCATTCAACGAACCATCATCGATATGGGTTTTCGGAACCGAAAGCCCACTCATGTACACTTGATGACTGCACGACACAAAGCTTTACGCCTCGCCTGGACCCGTCAACATTGACATTGCAGTGTTGATGACTGGAAACAAGTTGCCTGATTGGACGAGTTCGTTTAAAATTGTATCGAGCGGATGGACGTGTACGGGTATGGAGACAAGTACTCATTTACCATGCATATCAGTAAGGGACTGTTCAAGCTGGTGGAGGCTCTGTAATGATATGGGGCGTGTGCAGTTGTAGTGATATGGGATCCTAATAAGTGTAGATACGATTCTGACAGGTGACACGTACGTAAGCATCCTGTCTGATCACCCGCATACATTCACGTCCATTGTGCATTCCGACGGGCTTGGGCGATTTCAGCTGGACAATGCGACACCCCACACGCCCAGAATTGCTACAGAATGAGTCCAGGAACACTCGTCTGAGTTTAAACACTTCCGCTGGCAACCAAACTCCGTAGACATGAATATTATTAAGTATATATACCCCACACGACCATAATTGCTATAGAGTGACTCCTTTTGAGAAGAAATCTCCACCCCTGCGTACGCTCACGGATTTGTGGACAGCCCTGCAGGATTCATTATGTCAATTCCCTCCAGCACTACTTTAGACATTAGTCGAGCCCATGCCGCGTCGTGTTGCGGCACTTCTGCGTGCTAACGGGGGTCCTATACGGTGTTATGTGTACCAGTTTCTTCGGCTCTTCACTGTAGATAAAACGAATATCGGACTGGAATATTTTTGGAGCTCTGTATCGAACGGGCATGTAACATACCAACTTAAAAATCATTTTTCTGTAACAGAAATTTCCGTCGACACGCGTCGCATGAAAGACGTGACTAGTAGTAACTGTTTGGGCTGACAAGAGTTACACAATGTAAAAATGGAATTGCAAATATCTACTGAAACACCAGAGGAAATGCGCGTGACGGCTCTTGTGAGGGCCACCCGATATACTGTGTACAAATATATGTACTGTAGAGGTAGGTTTGTGACACAACTAAATAGAAATAAAGTTCCGTAGGAATCGTAAAGACAAAAGTGCGCACAGTTCTTTCTGAGCTCCACACGCAGTCAAAACGGGAAGAAACCCTAATGAACATTACCAAGCTACGTATCCTCTGCCGCGCACTTCACAATGTTCTGCAGACTACGTATGTAGATGTAAACGCAGAAGGAAACGGCACAGGATGCACAGAGCAAGTTTATCAGTATAGCGCGGCAACATGCAACAAACCGCACTGGCGGGGCTCACTGGTATTTGCGATGCTGCAGCAAGTTACACACACTTACGTAACGCGCAGTGAACAGTTCATTTACCCCTGCGGCGGCGCCGCGGGAAGCCAGAGAAAGCGAAAGCTGTTCCGCCCGAGGTCGGCCGACCGTGGCGAGGAGCATGGAGCGGTCACGACTCGCGAGTTTGCGCGCGTCACGCGGATGACACACCGCGACCCTGGCGCGGCGATAAGGGGTCAATGAGGCTGGACGCTGCCCACCAGCCCGTAACCTGCCTCCACCGCCGCTGGACCGCCATTAATCGTCGCCCGTCAGCGCCCACTGGCCGGCGCAACATCCGCCACGGAACGGCAAGTGGACAATCGTCTCCGCTGTACCGATGGATGGGCGAACCTGAGTGGCACAGTGGGGAAGTCGTGCTCACACGGGACGTGTTTCTCTTAGCGCAGCACGCCAGACGTGGTGTCCGTCGTGGTTTGTGGATGATCTGAAACGACCAGCTACATCTCGCATAACGTGCTCCTCATCGTGATTTCAGTGGCAGCTGCCTACATCTGGCACATGAGCCGTGCGCGGCTCGTGTTCATGCCGTTTATTCCTTGTCGTCTTGTCTTTACAGTACTGCCGTTTCTTATTCGATTTACTGGCGTCACTAAGTTGCTGGCTTGCCTGCCCGTGAGTGGCAGCAGCGCTTGTCGATAAGAGCACTATCATATTATCTTTTGAGCGACAGCTAGTAGTTCCGGGCCGTCGTGTGTCAGGAGTTCAGTCGGGACAGAGCAGTAGTGGGGACCGGACAGCCATGACTCGTTGCTGGCACACATGACCTGAGTCCAGACGACCTTGGTTGGTCGTTCGGTCGGTCGTCTCATCGGACGACGTGTATTTGGTCGCCGACCGCTTCTGGGTTCTCTGTGTGTGTCGACTTGTGATTTGTCCTTGATGTTCCTCAGTGATTGTATCATTTGAGTTGTTTGTGGAAGTGTTTACGCGGAACTGTGTGTAACTTGTGGTTGTAACGCTATCTGCATGTTGAATGCAGTCGGTCGTTTGGGACAGAGCAGCGAGGAAGTCTCCGATGGTGCGAAGTCAGGCCGGGACTGCTGGCGGCGTGCACGCGCAGTCAGATTAGGAGGCGCTAGATGCAAGAGCTACAAAGTTCGTTGCCCATCGAACCTGGACACTGAAGTTGAGTGATCAGTTAACCTGCTATGAAACCTCAACTGCTGTGACATCTCTTCGTTCATTGTCGGTTGTTGCTTTCCGGGCCATTCCAGCTATCAGCAAGGTATGGTATGTTGGAGTCAGCGAAATTTTGCAGCCATCTTCCTGGATGGTCTATTAAATTGGTTGTTACTTATCAGTGAAGTACACCAGCGGTATTTTCTGCCTTGTGGCCGTTAATGTTCCAGTTACCTACCCTGGTCGTTAGTGTAGTTTTCCAGCAGTGTGTTTTTCCTCGTTGTGTTGATGCTCTCCGGCACGGCGTGTAGTTCGACAGCCTTTCAGTAGTTGTTCATATTTTTCTCTTAAAGTGGATGTTGTGCCTTGGCTGTTTTTAGACCCCAGTTTTGAAGACTTAGTGCTGTAGGTATCTTCGTCCTTGGCTGATACCTTCCGTTGTCGTGGTCGGGTGGAAGGGAATTGATTAGGTTGTTGGTAGGTCCTTCAGCCGTCCCTGGGTCAGGTTGCCATTCGATTATTTAGTATTACTCTTGGCTGCCTGTCTCAGTTCGTCTTACGTTAGAGTTACCTCCTCAGCCCCACCCTTGGAACACTTTTGAGCCTCACTGTTCTGTTGGTTTTAGATTGTGATTTTCATTTTAGTCTGATGTACTGTGTGAGGCCTTCGGCCGTCTATTAATTTCGTTTGTTTTAATTTTAAGATAAGGCCTTTAGCCGTCTAAATTAAAACTTGAAGATTCATTTGTTTAAAAAAAATTTTTTTTTAATTTTTCTCTATCTGAAATTCTTGTTATCCAGGCCCTAAGCCCATCGTTTTTCAATGTCTTGTATGTGGTCTTCAGCCGAGTATTTACATGAAATATTTTTTTAAATAAGGCCTTCAGCCGCGCGTATTTTTTAAAGTAATTTTTTGTAACTTGAGTGTGGTTTTGGGCATTCGGCCCAGGAGGTATCTCAAGTTTCCTTAACTAGGCCTTCAGCCATATTGTCTTATTTTTATCCTAATAAGGCAATGTGTAATTAAGTGGTTCTTAGGTAAATAAAAGTTTGTGTGTTTTTGCAATTGACAGTAAGTGATTACGCCCCCCTCCACGTAGCCTGATCTGCTCTGTCCTGTGAAACCAGATTTCGGCTCATTAATCACACAGTCTGTTTACGAAAAAGGACGCATGTAAAACAGCTGTGTTTACTCTGTTAAGGCATCCTCAGACGGGACGTGTTTCTCAGCACGAAGTACACCAGACATGGTGTTCGTCGTGGTTGCTGCACACTCTGAAACGATTTGCTGCATCTCACGGAACGAGTTCCTCAACGCGATTTGCGATCTCAGCGCTGTCTTCGGTATGTGGCGCGTAAATCGGACAGTTTCTTTAAGATAATGGAGAGCGTGAAGTAGCTCCTTTACGTCTTTTAGCGTCTATCGAAGAAATGCGGAGGTAACAGTGGAGAAGATTCTGGGTTAGTCGATGGCCTGAACACCGAATAATGCTGTACAACGACCTGGCATAGATATTAGTAAAAGTTCTTCTTTAAACCAATTGAACCTTCATCCCATTTTTTGTTTTAAATTGAGTATAGTTAAAGTATAGAGTCTAATGTCAGTTTTCACACAATGTCAACATACTCGATGTTGCCTTGACTACCAATACCACGAAATAGTTAACTTCACATATATTTCAATATAGAGTCGTGTCGTAATTTCGTTTCAATGGAAGAGGAGATTTTATCCACTGAAAAAAAAAAAAAAAAAAAAAAAATATATATATATATATATAAAGTTTCATAGCAGCAAAAACATTACTTTTTGACACAGACTGGCAGTTAGGTTAAGATTTCTGGCTACTGGGGCAACACTCTGACCGTTGCCCTTTGTAAAATGAATTGCAGTATATACATATTTATAATAGATAAAACGCCGATTGCAGATAATATTGCTACTAAAGCAATAAGAAAGACCCAGAATCCGTTTGTGAGTTAGTTGCATAGATCACTCGAGCGATTCTTTTATCGAGTCAGTTTACAGGACATGTATACTGGCTACCACTTTTTAAGTAGAAATTCGTCAATGGAATAGAAGGTCTTGTCCACGAGAAATGATTTTAAATCAGATTTAAAACTTGCTTCTGTACCTGTCAGAAATTTTATGTTATTGGGCAAATGATCAAAAATATTTATTGCTGCATATGGAACTCATCTCTGAGCCACTAACCGCTGTAACAATGGACAATAAAGGTTATTTTCCTCTTTAGTGTTTTATTTATAATCATCACTGTTTTCAAATTGTGATTGATTATTTGTGACGGATTTCACTAGCGAAAATATGTATTGTGACGGCCCATTTAAAATGTCTAACTCGTTGAAGAGGTGCCTACATGACGTCCGTGGGTTAACATTACATATTATTCTTACTGTGCGCTTTTGTGCAATCAATACTTTATTTCTAAGTGATGATTTACACCAGGAAATTACTCCGTGCTACATTACTGAGTGGAAATATGCATAACACGTCAGGAAGTTGGTACGTTTGTTTCAGAGATTAACAATTATACGAAGAGTAAAAGTAGCTGAACTTAATTGTTTGACAAGCTCATAACATGGTTCTTCCAGGTTGTTTTCATCAGTATGTGCACCCAAAAAGTTGGAAGAGTCTACCCTACTTACTGTCTCCTGCTCATGTGCTACATCAATTGTTGGTATGACTATCTGTTGTATAGAACTCAGTGTAGTGTGCTTTTTCAAACTTTAGAGAAGATCCATTTTCAGAGTATCACTTAATAATTCTTTGGGAAATATAATTTACCAACTCTACTGTTGCTTTGTGTCTAAAACGATTTGTTACAAGACTAATATCTTATGAAAAATGTACCAATTTTGCTTGTTGAATGTTAAGTGAAAAGTCGTTCACCTATATAAAAAATAGCAGTAGACCCCAAATTAAGGCCTGTAGGACTGCCTTTGTGATTTTTTTTTACCCCAGTCACCAAAATTTTCTATCTTTACGACATTGTCGGAATTATTCAGCACATTCTTATACATTCTGTTTGTCAAGTATGTCACGTTGTCATGTTTTAGGATACAAAAGGTGTAAAAATATTTGGGAGGAGGTGGACGCAAACCTGCCACCTTTATCTTTACAGCCACGTCTTCAACATTGCGGGCAGCTCTCGGTACGTGGTATACAATGTCTAAAGAATGTATCTACAAATCTCCTAAGTTGTGCTTGCTACGTTAATCGATGTCGCTTTATCTTCCTCCCCAAGAGGCAAAAATGTGACGAGACAGATTTTTCATTTCGCACCTCGCAATTTAGCAGAACGTGGAATTCCACACTGTGACGTCACCAGCTCCACGTCCACGTGCGTTTTCACGTCGCATGGACCCAGACCTACATGAAAGTTGGCCTGCGGTGGTCTCTAACGACGTCACAACCGGAGAGCTACTCACAGACACAACGGTGCTACACTAGACTGTCTACTGTTTATTCCGTAGACTCGTAGTTAGGAGATCCTCAAGGATAACAGCGTAATAAAACAAGAATAAAGAATACAAAATAAAAGAGACGTGTCAATGTCCCTTCTACACATCCCAAGTGAAATGGTCATTGTGAATGTGGCAACCCAGATAACATTGCGTGATCTCTGAGTGATATATCAAAAACATCTCTGAAGTGCTATTATGGAAATCTGACAAATTCCCAACTACTGCTGCTATGACCACCTCACTGGACTTTCAAAACCTTCCCAGAAACATATCTTTAGGCGTGGAGATGATGAAAGTCAAAGGGTGCCGAATCTTGTAAACAGGGTGAATCTTCCAACAATTACTGATACCTTAAATCCCTCATTTTCCCACGTATATTCCTAATTCTCTATCTTGGGACACAGTACCAGTTGCTGGTTGTCTATCTAATATCTTCCAGGGTCAACAAAAATCTGATTTTCAAATTTCGCGTAATTACTGACAGAATTTAAAAATCTAAGATGCTGACACAATCTACTCATAAAGAGGTACAATATTACGTTAAAAGCTTGACACGCTATGTGTTTGTCATGCGGCAGCGTTAATTAACGGCTCACAAATGCCCTAACTATATTAATCCAGTATCTGAAACTTATCTTAGCGACTTCCAATAAAATTCACATATAATTTCAGCCCTTTACGAACTTTTTCTCTCTGAAAACCCCCACAGCATGATGAAAGGAAAAGTTTATAGCTTACCCCATTTTCGTTGTTCATGCAGTGACACTACTGCAACAGCAAGACGTTCTAATTCATTATTTCTTTACTATTAGCTAAACATTTAAATTCGTGGAAACTAGCCTTCGGAAAAAATGGAGCACAGTAAAATTTCAACATCAGGCATGGTGTTTTAATTTAACATCTCTTTTCTACTAACTCTATACGCAACACACTTTGCAGACTATATCTACGCATATAATTGAATGTTACGTGGGTGTTCGATTCTTTATAAAGAATAGCTCTTTATTGGGAGTTTAACCCTCGCAGAATCAACGTATTGTCCGTGATGTGTATTACCAGGGGGGCGAGAGGGGGGGGGCAATATTCTCACCAAAAACTTTCAAAAAGCAAAATTTGTTAGTAGTTGTTGACTTACATTAATACACTTATATCAAGAATAGACTTTTTAATGAGATGCTGACGCGTACGTAGGATCCAAAATTTGGAAATATCTTTCAGCACACTCTTATAAATACCCACGCACTAACACGTACTACCAGGGGAGGGAGGTGTGGTACTTTGTGACCATAAAAATCTTTTTTAAATACCAATTTCAGTAATTATTATTGACCTATAGTCGCAAGATTTTCAAGAGATATTGATGTGTAAGTAGAGACCTCAACCTAAAAATATTGAATATGACATTCATCGTGAGAAGTAGCATAGTCTACTACTGAGACTTTAGTTTATGTGTTAGGTTGAACTGAAAGATTTAAAACATTTGTGGAATCTGGCAAAAGACTTCATTAACAATTATTAACTTTTTCAAAATTCAAAAATATAAATTACCTGACTAGATTACAATATTTTTGAAAGTTGGGCACGAAGTACCCCCCCCCCCTCCTCCTCCTCACACCACCCAACTCCAACAACAGCCATTCTTATAACACCTTTGTTGAATTGTTTTGATGACAAGTTCAATCTATCTATTCTAAAATGCTACCCTCTTTTCACCATTACATGAAGTGGACACCTGTATCTTCAATACATTCTGGAAAGCGATATTTGTAATATAGGATGATTGGTGTCATTCAGGAACATACACTACGTAAATTACACGTAACTATGCTTGTCTATAACAAGGCCATATTCATTATGATTCCTGTTTTACAATGAATTTACGCCTAATTTCTCAATTGAAAAGGACATCACGCGACTAAATTCGAAACACGTTATGGCAACTTTTATTTCTTATTTTTTATTTTTGTTTCCTACCTCAGTTATGGCTAATTGTCGTTCTTAAGCAATATCATCATTATAGAATCTTTGTGTCGTCTAGCAGATCCCTAGCCCTAGTGGCAAAATGAAGATTTTGTTGCAAAGATAATGAAACATTGTAGTACATCCGTTACGGAAACAACGTACAAGATTCCAGTGCACCTCGTTCTAGTGCAATGTTTCAGTATGTGCAGTTCTTACCAACTGGGTCTGGCGAAAGACGTTGAAGGAATTCTAAGCCCGCTACTATAACAGGTCGGTATGATGCATACGTCTAAGACAGATTTTTCAGGGAATTAAAATCGGTATCTACAGAACAAAGTTGACGCACCCGTGAAATTCTGATGAGTGAATTTTGAGAACCGGTATTCCAAGGAAGGATTTCGGTTTAATGTTTCGTCGACGATAACTGGGAAAGGACTGGTAAGGTAATAAACCATGTTCCTTTCTAAACGGTCGTTTCGGCATTCGCCTTTAGCAGTTTTGGGAATCACGGAAAACTTAAATCTGAATGGCCGGACGGTCAGTGATATGATACGTAGACCTCAAAACTTCTACTGCCTCGCTTTGCTGTTATGTGAATAAGACAATTGAGATAAGGTTGCGTACAGAGTCATATAGTCATTTTGCCCCACTCCGTGTGGTGAACTGAATAGGACAGGAAGTGGCCAAATGTGGTGCGAAGTACCCGCCGCCGACCACCGTACCGCTCAGACCGATTACTATTTTCCCATTCCGCCTAAAAACTGAGCAACTCCACATACACTATCTGATCAAAGGTAGCCCTTATGACGGCTTGAACTCTGCTGAGAACACTTTCAATGAAGTGTTCGAATGTCTGTGGAGGAATGGCAGCCCATTCTTGCTCATCAGTGGAAACCAGAGAAACAGTGACGTTGGACGTTGAGATCTAGAGCAAGATCGACGTTCTAACTCATCCCACGTTCCATTGGCTTCAGATCGGGATCCTGGGTAGGACAGTCCATTACAGGAACGTCATTATGCACAAACCAATGCCTCACAGATGCAGCTTTATGACAGAGTGCATTGTGATGCTGATACATCAATCATCGTCTCTGAAGTGTTCCTTTACTGTACGCAGTACACAACGCTTCAAAACGTATTCATATCCTTCCGCATTTAGCGTCTTCTTAACTGCAATAACGGGACCACACTCTAACCATCAAACGACCCCTTTTGCTGTAACATCACTTTCTCGGTACTTCACTACATATGAAGACAGGTAACGTTCTCCAGATATTCGGCAAATCCAAACCCTCCAATCGGATTGACACAGGGTATAGTGTGACTCATAACTTCAAATCACTGACTTCCAGTCATCCACTGCCCTGTGGCATTGCTCTTTACACCACCCCGAGCGTCGCTTCAGTATAGAAATGCGTGGCTTATGAGGAGCTGCTCGAGCACTGTAACCCCACTATTTTTAACTCCCAAGGCACAATCACAGTTCTAGCTGGACTGCTGGAAGCACTTTGGAACTATGAGTAATTCCTCCCACTAATGTCATGCGACTTTTTACACCAACTCTTCGCAATGCTCCACAGTCCATGTCTGTCAGTACAGGAGGTCTGTCTGGCCTTCATTTGATTGTGGTTGTTCCTGCGCGTTTCCACTTCACAAACACATTACCAACTGTCGAATTGGATGGCTTTAGAAGGGTTGAAATGTCCCTGATTGATTTGTTGCTTAAGTGACATCCAGTGATTAGTCCACATTCGAAGTCACTGAGCTCAACTAATCGTTACTGCTTCTCTACTGGCAACACAATACTCCCTGCCTCCTTTTTGTCCGGCTCACCTCTCGTAACATGCAGTGATCAATTCTGCGTTTCATATAGGTATTTTAGAGGAAGGAGGAGAAGGGATTTAGTGTTTAAAGTCCCGTCGACAACGAGGTCATTAGACACTGAGCACAAGCTCGGATTAGGGAAGGATGCAGAAGGAAAAAGGCCGTGCTCTTTCAAGCGAACCATCCCGGTATTTCCCTGAAGCGATTTAGGGAAATCACAGAAATCCTAAATGAGGATGACCGAACGCGGGTTTGAACCGTCGTCCTCCGGAATGCGACTCCAGTGTGCTAACCACTGCACCACTCGCTCGGTGGATGTTCAGACACTTTCGCTCATATAATGCACGTTACATTCTCGCCCCACCATCCTCTAGCACATTCGCTTTCACCTGTCGCAGAACTCCATTAGCATCCGCAGCGTAATTGGCGCCATCAGCTTTACCGCTGCCAGACGCGGCAGAATTTAAATAATCACTATCAGCCTGTATGGTCTATTAATACTATCACCTGTTTGTCGTCAGTCGACCAGAACATCGTATCACCTGGCATCCCGTTCCTAGTATGTAGCTTTTAATACCAGGAATCAGGCAATTCCAGACTGTTGATAACCGCAGTAGCAAACAAACAGTATTTTTTAAGTACATCGTTGTTGCTGTCGACGAGCAGTGTCCCTAACAAGACACAAAAATACAAGCTTCTTGCCACTGAAATGTGACAAAACCACGGAAAAATTTTACAGTCCGATACTTGATGAGGAAGATAATCGGCAATAAATTCTGGTGGTGTTACGCACAGCACTTAGACATAATCTGATGGGGTACTGGCGACGTGTTCGCAAACAAAGGAAAAAACCGCTTGTTCCGAATGACCTTATCGTGCTGTTTTCAAGTGCTTTATACACATTTGCTTCGATATAAGTGTACCTGGAAGAGCTCTTTCATTATGCCTACGCCTCCCCATATCTACACTAATGCAAATATGTGGAAAGCACTTGAAAATGGCATTGATGGCTCAAATGGACTACAGTTCAGTAACCAAAAATCCGAGGAATCACACAGTCGCCGACTCTCGGCTACGAATAGTAATAAATGAAGTGACGACTACATTACCATGGAAAGAACAGAAGTGAGATAGGCTAGTTCCATCGATGTCGAGATCATTCGAAACAACTCGAGGCCGCTGGGTGCAACACGATGTATGGTGTCAGAACACGAAACGTATCTAACATTATTTTATTCTGTGAGAGTACTGAGGCTTCTGCTAAAAATAATCTAATCTTATTTAAGCATTTACCATCAGACTAGACTACGATGGCTGCAGTTTTTCAAGACATACTCGGGGTGGCACCTCTCAAGACCCCACATTCATTGAACTTCGATCCCTCGTACATAGCTTCAACGGATGCACGGAAGGCAGAAGACAGTTTTACCATCCAAAAACGCTATTGATATGTAAAAGGAGAACTGTTATCTTCGTTCTATTTACTCAATCACGGTCCAGTCACATTAATGTAGTTCAAATGGCTCTGAGCACTATAGGACTTAACATCTGAGGTCCTCAGTCCCCTAGAACTTAGAGCTACTTAAACCTAACTAACCTAAGGACATCACACACATCCATGCCCGAGGCAGGATTCGAACCTGCGACCGTAGCAGTCCCGCGGTTCCGGACTGCAGCGCCTAGACCCGCACGGCCACTGAGGCCGGCTGAAGCAACTAGAACCGCTCGGCCACAGCGGCCGACTACATTAATGTGACCACCGCCTATGTTCAACGACAACGTGCAATTAGCACTCGCAGATGGCAGGTGGGAGCACTAGCAGTAGAGGGTGTGTAAATCGAGTCGGGGGGACGCGGTCGTTGTATTGAGGAAATGCAGCGATTTATCTGACGCCCACAAAGGCTTCATCATTGGCTTTCGGACCAAGGGTGGAAGCGTTCCCGAAACGGCTAAGTTTGTAAACTGTTCGCGTGCCGCCGAGGTTAAAGTATACAGTGAACGGCGAAATGGAGCTACCAAAAACCGGCATCGGGGCAACTGTGGTGCAGCACACGCCTTACATGACAGGGGTGAACGACAGCTGCGAGGATGCGCACGGGCGAATAGACGTGCAGCTGCTGAGTAACTGATCGTTCAAATGAACTACGGGGACTACCAACAACATCTCCTCGACAACCGCTCAGAGAACTGTGCTGCGTATAGGCCTCCGCAGAAGGCGCCTAATTCATGTACCCATGCTGACTGCTGCTCATGGGCGACGAAGGCTGCAATTTGCACACCATTACCGCAGCTGATCGTTCTCTGAGTGGCGACAAGTGGCCCTTTCAGAAAAATCACATTTTATGCTCCATCAGACGGAAGGCCGTTGGCGTGTACGGTATGAAGCACCTGAAAGCAAGCACAAAAGGGGGCGTTATGGTCTGGGGAATGTTTTCGTGGCGTTCCCTGGGTGGTATCGTTATTCTGGGAGGCGCAATGGATCAGCACAAGTGTGCATCATCTGTCATTGGGGACCATGTCCACCGCTAAATGCAGTTTGTTTATCCTCGGCACGATGGCACCTACCAGCAAGACAATACAACGCGTTACACAACTCGCATTGTACATGTATGGTTCAACGAGCGTCGGGGTGAGTTCATCGTGGCCACCATACACCTCATAATCTGTGGGATCATCCCCATCGGGTTGTTCGCGCCTTGGATCCTCGACTGAGAAGTGTAACGCATCTGATCACGGCACTGGAGTCTGCATGGCTCCACATTCCTGTCGGTACCTTCCAGATCCTCACAGAGTCCGCGCTGTAAAAGGTGGTCATTCAGGCTTCTGACAGGTAATCACATTAATGTGATTGGACTGAGTATATGTACGTTCTGCGAAATACTATACCTGTTAGTCTACGAAGCACTTGCACTCTCACACACAGGACAAAGTTGGAACAAGTACACCTGTGCCTTTATCTTAACATAGTAACAACATATAGCCGACTAGCTTCGAAAATTATTAGTAGAGTACACAGTGGAGCTTAGTTTTATCATTTTATAAGAATATTTCTTCGCAGTAAGATAGTTCCCGTAAAATTATATACACATATTATAAATTAAAGTCCCGCGTCACGTTTGTCTCTGTGCACGGAAGACCAATTTCAGGAACTACGAGGGCTGACTGAAAAGTAATGCCTCTACCTTCGTAACTCTTCAACAGTTGGCAGCATGGGTATGCGGCAGGTACTGCCTTGTTCCGTAGCCTCTTCTGTACAGCTCCAGTTTGCGGGAAGCCTTAGAATTGAGCGGTTGTGTTGTTAGTGTTAAGTATGGAACCCTGCGCAGACGGTCGGTCAGTGCGATTTAAGCAACGTGCAGTCATTGAATTCTTGACAGCAGAAGGTGTCACCCCAAAGAAGATTCATCAGAGAATGAAAGCAGTTTGTGGTGATTGTGTTGTTGTGAGTATTGTGCGATGGTGGGCGAGTACGTTTAAAGATGTTGAGGCAGGAACATCTGACCTGCGTGAAAAATAGTTGGACGTCCTGTGACAGCAACCACAGAGTTTCACAAGCAAAGTGATGACATATTGATTCAGGACGATCGTTTTATCACTCAGAGAGAAGTTGCAAGCGCAATCGGCGTTTGACAAGAACGCGTGGATCATATTATTGCTTTGCTTGGCTATCGAAAGATCTGTGCACCACAGCACAACTTCAGATACTGAATCTCACTACTGGACGGCATCCTCCATACAGTCCAGATTCAGCACCGTCTGACTTCCATCTGTTCCCGATAATGAAAGACGATCTGCGGGGACATCATTGTGCTTCTGATGAAGACGTTGAGAGAACTGTGAGACTGTGGTTGCCGAAACAGAGTGTCGGCTTCTTCCATGACGGCTTCAGAAAATTTGTTCATCGTTGGCAGAAATGTATTCAATTGGCTGGTTATTATGTGGAAAAGTGAATATTGGTATTAAAGATCACCTTCTAAGGATTATTTCTGCGTTTGATTTATTAAAATATTCCCATCCAAACCCAATTATCGAAGGTGGAGGCATTACTTTTCATTCAACCCTCGTATTGTTAAGATTTTCATATGGTTTTCGCTGCCTAAAAGACTGATTCACGATGAAGGTTTTTGTATTCAAGTGATTCAGCTGTCCATATCTACGGGTTTTATGCAACCCACAACACCTTCAAATACCATGAGCAAGATTTTCATTGTCTTTCCCTCGCCACACACAAACTGTTAGTCCTACAGAAAAAAATGAACAGGACTTTTTGTAGGAAATTCAACTTAGCTAAGTTCTGTACTGGAATATTTTCGCAAGAGGCCGTAATTTCCAAATTGTACAAGAAAAACGTACAAAAGTGAACTTCAAACGCGTTTTTCTTGCATGACTTGAAAAACGTGGCCTCTAGCGAATATGTAACCCAGTATAAAATTTAAATACACAAAAGATTCTACAAAAAGGTCGTGTCCATTTTTTCTTTAGAATAGTTTGCGCGTAGCGAGCAAGACATTATGAAAATCTCACGCATCGTTTTTTAAGGCGTTGTGGGTTGCATAAAACCCATAGGTAGAGCAGCTGATTCAACTCGTATAATCTGTACATATTTCTTGAAAGTTTGGTGAACTATTGAATGAAATAACGTCCCCTCTGCATTTTTTTGTCTGTATGTGAACGCTAATCGCAGGATCTGCTTTCGGGATTTTGATAAGATTTTCACTAACAGATAGACTGATTCATGAGGAAGGTTAGCGTATATAATTTACTACCGCTAAACCAGGCAAGTACTCAGACTGCAGATATTTAGTGCTGCTCATGTGAAGTCGGGCGAGTCGCTATTGATTAACACTTCACAGGAGCTCCTTAAATCAGTTTCACACACAGTTTAGCAATCTCCGACCAAAGTATCATAAGTACAGTATTGGCAAATTACAAGCAGTGGACTTGAAATTCTTAAAAAATGTGACTCACAAAACAGATAGTGAGAAACTACAAAACGATGAGAAAAGCCACCTTGTCTAAATGAAATAAAACATTTAACGAGATCCGAGTTGAAATGGTTACGTCATCTCAAAACAATTGACACACAAAGAACAGCTGCTAGAACATCTTTTGAGGAAAAAAATCTCAAAGTGACGGAGAGGAGAGCTAAGGAAGAGACAGCTAGATCAGATCAGAAACGATTTGACTGGACGAGATCAGAATTTGCTGCAGATGATGGTCGAAGACACCTGCTTGCACAGAAGTAAGTGGATACGTCTCATTCGACGTGCCCGGAAAATTGGACCTGGTTCTCTACTACCCGATCCAACGGCGGGCGGGGTCTATGTAATGATTGTTCATATGCATCTGAGCTTGCTGTTAGTAAAACTATTCTCGATCTACACAGCGTCGTTGACTACACCCTCTTCCTTCTCCTCCTCTGCGACAGCTACACACACAGGACTACACAATATTCAATCTTCGACCGTATATACTAGTTATTTTGAGTTTTCCATGCTCTCTTTTTGAGATATTTAGCGCTTTTTTCTGTGACAATTGAGACTTGTTTTGACGTACTAATGTCCACTGTTAGTGAGGTCTGGCGTGGATCCCACTCATATTAACGGAGTTATAATATAACTCCTACAAAAGTTTTTGTAAGCGTCTATGAATTGGACAAATCAAAGTTTCACACTGCCCTATCCACAAATCGAAGCCTGTGATCTGCTTTACTTACAATTTGAGGGTATGTGTTTCTTTCATTTCCCATATCCTCACACGTTGCTACTTCCAAATTTTATACCACTATACTTTAAGTGTGATCATCGTCTTTAACAAAACAGTTTAAAATTTCGTTAGCTGCTCAATATTACACTACTCTACATTAAGTGCTAGTTTCTAGCCTCCGCCCCGCCCCAGAATGATCTTTCTCGTAGATAACCGTAATGTAAGTAACATCATCCCCTAAGTGAGTACTTATTAGCATGTGACATAAACATGCAGTGACCAAATCACATTCCTCGGGCACACCACGTGAAGCGTGCCGAAACCTTCAACCCCGCTCCATGTCTAACTAAATATTCCGTACGAATGGCGATTGTGTTCGAAAATGGTTCAAATGGCTCTAAGCACTATGGGACTTAACATCTGAGGTCATCAGTCCCCTAGACTTAGAACTACTTAAACCTAATTAACCGAAGGACATCACACGCATCCATGGCCGAGGCAGGATTCCAACCTGCGACCGTAGCAGCAGCGCGGTTCCCGACTGAAGCGCCTAGAACCGCTCGGTCACAACGGCGGGCGGGACGGTGTTCTGTGCCGCCACATAGTTGTAGCAGCGAGACGCAAATATTTCTCTAACCGGAGAATACTGCCACAAAAGTAAAAGACTGAGGTAGTAACGAACCATAGCCTCAATACGTGAACGAAGAACGCTGCAAAGTGCTTTCTTGACCAGTTAAAACTTTGTGTTGAATTCTGACTGCTGCAATGTATCACTCTAATAGCATTTCTATTCTCCATACCCAGGAGCAAAAGCTCTGACTAGATGCAATATGGAGGAAGGCAGCATTCTGCAATCTGCTAGCTGGCTCCAGAGTGAATCAATATTCTAAAATCATGCAAGTTCATAAACGAAGCACGTGTCTTTAACAAGCGGCTAGTTAAGTGGTGAAGGGTGAGAGACCGATATGAAAGTTCGATTTCCGTTGGTTACACAAATTTAATCTGTCACGAAATTCCCTTCGACATTCTCCATCATTTGTTTTGAATCTTATCCGAAGTCTATCTAGTTGAAGATCACATTGCATTCTTCAGATATGATGCTAAAGTAGTGACAATTCATCGAAGTTTCATCGTTTTGAAACCATCTACATTGAACATGGATGGTCAATAAGAGGAGTGTTGTTGGACGCTTCTGTTTCCTTCTAGGATTAGAACTGTTTCTAGGAAAGTTATGTGCATCAATAAATGGTTTGTGTATTAGGAACTACCATTTTCACTATTACTAATGGACTCATGCAATGAAGTCTCCTAGCGCCAACGTTGTTTGCTCTGTACCTAGCTTTGTGAGACACCATCGATCTGTTGCTTTACTAGATATCATCTGTAAACAACGCAGGAGTAGAACTAAAATTCATATTTGCCAGAGAGCTATTTAATGAATCCAGACTACACTCTAAATGGTTCACAACTCTCACTCAGGTAACTGAACAGCAGTATGCTAACGACAATGCTCCAGCTCAAACAAGCGCAGAGCTGCAACTGTCTCTAAGGCCGTGTCCTGCGTGAGCGACACAAGCGAGCGACAGCGCGCGACAGCTTCAGGCGACAAAACACAACCGCAGGTGTAGTTATGGAAGTGTCGTAAGTGAGCAACATCTGTGTCGCTGCCTGTCTCCCGCTGCAACTGGCGACGTTTGAATTCAAACGTGTTTGAATCTTTTTGCTGCAGCACGCGCGACAGAGAGCGACAGCCACGCGTCTTCTCGGCAAAGCAGTAGAGCGGACGCGACGGCAGCTATGAAATACTTAACATCCGATTTTATGAAAACTGTTTGGTGAAAAAAATTGATTCTTCCGCAACTTGTAGCTTGATATCTTTAAACAATAAAGGACTGAATTTATTTTTGTTATTCGTCAGAGTTACTGTGCTGCACGAAATTGAGTACATGGCTGCACGAAATTTTTAAGAATTTGCAGAGGTAAAAATCACATTGCGTAGACTTTCCGTATAGTTCATTTAAGGCCATACATTATTGCGTATGAAACGTAAACAATATATCTAAATTGTATTTAAAGTTGAGACCGGAATGATATCTCTTTTCATTCTTGAGATATCCACGGACGGGTAGCTCGCGGCGCGTCCGAACCTTTCCTTCGCTTTGGGAATCAAGTGGTCGTAAAAATCGTCGTATCTCATAAACGGTTCAAGATATCGAAAAGACTATTTTTGGAAATGACTGCACGCAGAAAGGACTATTTTATCGTATGGTTAACACACTATAAGTTTTTGTAAATGCGTGATCAGGGCGAAAACAAGGCTCCCTATAAATTACACCATGAGATTTTGTCCGAATTTTCATAGCCAAACAAAGGGAGAGAAGAAGGTAAACGGGTATCAAAGTGACACCAAGCTGAGATCTAGTTTTGCATGAAAATATTTACCTGCTTGAAAGTAATCAGGGTAATTCACGAAAACTTAATTAATGAGTTGAGGAAAAATTGAAATATTTCACGAAAAGCTGCTGCCAAGCTATGTAAATGAAGTGTCAAAAGTTTCATCTGTTCAAGGCTTAACTATTTTGCACATAAAAAGATACATTGGTGCAGTATTCAAATGTCAAAAAGGCTTCCTTCGAATCAAATACGTTAGGAAGGCAAATGAGGAGTAAGAAAGATCTGAATAAAACTCGAAAATAAAAAATTAAAGAAATCAGTCAAATATTTTATGAAATGATTTGTGTAAAAGAAATAAGTAGATCAGAGAAACGTTCTACGTGCCTTTGAATGATGCTCGAAATCATGAACAGAAAATGAGGTGCACCAAACATTTCCCTAATATTTTTTATTTCATACTTTTAGACAAATCATTACACAAAACGTTTGAATTTTTTTTCAAAAATTTTTTATGCTTTAATTTTACAGACTATTTAGACTAATTGAAACGCTAGGCCTTAACACTGACTGCTGATGAATTACGTTCGCAACATCAAATATCTGTAAAATTTCATGGTTCATTGTAACTTATTAGGAGTTTAATGTGTGTGAATACACTGGGATAGGTGTGTATACACTTAAAGATCAAGTTCTTTGACAAGACCTTAAAAGTTTACTGAACGATGCAGTGTAAACTGTAAACATAAAACTTAGTATTCAGAATTGTAACTGAGTCAGTTAAAATATAAGAAGACACGGAATTTGTACCCAGCACGCAATCACTGTCTGTAACGCTACCGCTCCACCACAGCTAGACGTTATCTCCTGAACGCACTCAGTAAACTTACATATGGATTTAGGGTAGTTCGTCTTGTAGTCAGTCAATCTTCCGCATTTATCGGCTATTAAAATTTCTTGATCATGTAAAAAACATTCGTATTTAATTTATTGATGAGATAGTCGAATGCTCCTCTGCTCGTTCACGTGTATTCGAAGAATTTGTATGGTGATCTTCGTAGTTGATGATATTTATGAAATTCTCCGTGGAGATTCCTCTCTTTTTGTAAATTTCATGCACAGCATTCCTTTTCGATTTATTTTCTTAAGTAAACCTAATTTTGTAGCCTTACTCTCCAGCTACAGTAGTCTACAGTTTAGGGGCGCCGTTTTATAGAAACAGCTGTTTGGCTCGAAGCAGCCATCTTGTAGCGCGACATGGTCGCTCGCACGCAGGACACCCGAACTTTCCGCCCGACGTTGCTGCTTGTGGCTGGTGTGTCGCGTATCCAGAAATCGCTCGCTTCTGTCGCTCACGTAGGACACAGCCTAAGTTGTTTCGGTACTGCATACAAATGGTTTGGTCTGACCATCAACATACGAAAAACAAAAGTATGAGCGCAGTCATCTCCTGAAACTGCCTTTCCGGATTTCAATATCTCTGTTTCCAGCACACCTTTGGAACAAGTAGGTCAATTCCTCTATCTAGGAAATATATTATCAACTAACTGCTCATCGGAAAAGGACGTGGAGAACAGAACGCACGCTGCCCATGTTGCTTTTGGACGTCTTCTACTTCGGGTCTTCCTGAATAAAGATGTGACACTATGCACCAAACTGATGGATATTGAGCAGTTGTTTCTACCCTCCTCTACTACTGCGAAATCTGGACACTTTATCGCCCTGATCTTAAGCAACCAGAACACTTCAACCAACAAAAACTTAGATAAACTATGAACATGAACATGAAATGGCATGACTTCGTATCAAAGTCTACTGTTCTTGAGAAGGCAAGGATGTACAATACAGAAGCCACCGTTAATGGTCACCAACTCAGATGGAGGGCATGTCCAGCGGGTGAGAACAGATTTCCTCAACAAATTTTGTATAGCGAAGTGAGCACAGGTAGAAGGCCCCGTGGTGCTCCTCTGAAGTGCTATAAGGACCAATTCAGGATGAACCTAAAGAATCTAAACATTGAACCAAGTAACTGGTGCGCCGCAGAAGAAGCTCGTAAACACTGGCGCAGAATTACTTCAGCTGCTGTCTTACATTTTGCGCAGGAACGTCGGAAGCAGGAAAATGAAAAAAATTCAGAGATGCAAACTTTGCCACGCCCAGTCATGTTCTCCATCCTCTGTTTTGTATAATGTATATGGCCGCATGTTTCATGCCAGGCTTCGTCTGCTAAGCCATCAAAGGCATCTCCGTACCTGAACTGCAGTGCAATAATGGAAATGCAGGAGAAAAAGGAAAAATCGGACATGAGTATCAGCCGTCGACGACGACAACTACTACCATTGAGTTCTCCGTCGTGGACTAAAGTGACTGTGGAAATGTGTGTGTTTGAAGTGTTCACTACCACATCGTGGTCACCAAACATGTCTCTTTCACACAATATGTTTCTCATGAAAAAACTCAAGATTGTGCTCTAATGTTCTAGAGCTTTTACGAATAATCTGACGTGTTGATGATGGTTTAGAATTGTCTAGAATATTCTCGAATGTTCTAGAACACAAACTGGAAACGGTACATCTCGCATTTATCAAAAATGGCTCTGAGCACTATGGGACTCAACAGCTTAGGTCATAAGTCCCCTAGAACTTAGAACTACTTAAACCTAACTAACCTAAGGACATCACACACACCCATGCCCGAGGCAGGATTCGAACCTGCGACCGTAGCAGTCCCGCGGTTCCGGACTGCAGCGCCAGAACCGCTAGACCACCGCGGCTCGCATTTATCCGAATCCGGTAAAATCGCGTTACCCGATGAGCTGTGTAACGCAGTACAGAGAGAGGAACAATTCATCGGAGTAGTGTATCCGCTTAGGGCTAGCACGCATGGGTGATTTTTGTCACCGTCACAAAAGTTTCCCGCAAGTCATGAAAATGGAGTGTACTCACGAAGGACGATAGTCTTCACACTTCTTTTTAAATCCAACCGTCGTTTGTCGATTGGATTTTGAAGAGACGGACATTAGTTGCGAACTCATGAGAGATAAAAGAAAACATGGTAAAAAAGAAGGCTGGGTACACCCACTTTCGAGAGATCAGGCAAACAAGTGGAAAGTTTTACACAGTGTTTTATAAACTTCGACAGCATCCAAAGAATTTTTTTAATTATTTTCGAATGAGAATTGAAAGTTTTGACGAACAGCTTCGCATTTTACCTGCATTAACATAGAAAAATACGAACATGAGAGTGTCTCTCCCAGGTGAAGAAAGACCCGCCGTAACTTTTATGACAAATAAATGGAAATAAGTAATTTCATTTCTTTTTAATAAAAATTGGCAGTAGATTTACAAATTAGCAGTGTGTAAGTGGTGACAATGGTGCTGAAGCATACGTCCGCCCATTACATTACTGCTCACATCTTCTAGTAAACTTGTAAGTTAGGTATAATATAATTATTATAATCATATCAATCTGTTTTGTGATAAAATCATAAATCCTATTCAGGATTTTCCGCGCTGATATTGGAGACCCGGCAAATGTCGTATACTTTGGAGTCTTCATTTGTGTCAGCAGCAAATTGTGAAGTAATAGGGCTGAAAACTATTTGATATACACTCCTGGAAATGGAAAAAAGAACACATTGACACCGGTGTGTCAGACCCACCATACTTGCTCCGGACACTGTGAGAGGGCTGTACAAGCAATGATCACACGCACGGCACAGCGGACACACCAGGAACCGCGGTGTTGGCCGTCGAATGGCGCTAGCTGCGCAGCATTTGTGCACCGCCGCCGTCAGTGTCAGCCAGTTTGCCGTGGCATACGGAGATCCATCGCAGTCTTTAACACTGGTAGCATGCCGCGACAGCGTGGACGTGAACCGTATGTGCAGTTGACGGACTTTGAGCGAGGGCGTATAGTGGGCATGCGGGAGGCCGGGTGGACGTACCGCCGAATTGCTCAACACGTGGGGCGTGAGGTCTCCACAGTACATCGATGTTGTCGCCAGTGGTCGGCGGAAGGTGCACGTGCCCGTCGACCTGGGACCGGACCGCAGCGACGCACGGATGCACGCCAAGACCGTAGGATCCTACGCAGTGCCGTAGGGGGCCGCACCGCCACTTCCCAGCAAATTAGGGACACTGTTGCTCCTGGGGTATCGGCGAGGACCATTCGCAACCGTCTCCATGAAGCTGGGCTACGGTCCCGCACACCGTTAGGCCGTCTTCCGCTCACGCTCCAACATCGTGCAGCCCGCCTCCAGTGGTGTCGCGACAGGCGTGAATGGAGGGACGAATGGAGACGTGTCGTCTTCAGCGATGAGAGTCACTTCTGCCTTGGTGCCAATGATGGTCGTATGCGTGTTTGGCGCCGTGCAGGTGAGCGCCACAGTCAGGACTGCATACGACCGAGGCACACAGGGCCAACACCCGGCGTCATGGTGTGGGGAGCGATCTCCTACACTGGCCGTACACCACTGGTGATCGTCGAGGGGACACTGAATAGTGCACGGTACATCCAAACCGTCATCGAACCCATCGTTCTACCATTCCTAGACCGGCAAGGGAACTTGCTGTTCCAACAGGACAATGCACGTCCGCATGTATCCCATGCCACCCAACGTGCTCTAGAAGGTGTAAGTCAACTACCCTGGCCAGCAAGATCTCCGGATCTGTCCCCCATTGAGCATGTTTGGGACTGGATGAAGCGTCGTCTCACGCGGTCTGCACGTCCAGCACGAACGCTGGTCCAACTGAGGCGCCAGGTGGAAATGGCATGGCAAGCCGTTCCACAGGACTACATCCAGCATCTCTACGATCGTCTCCATGGGAGACTAGCAGCCTGCATTGCTGCGAAAGGTGGATATACACTGTACTAGTGCCGACATTGTGCATGCTCTTTTGCCTGTGTCTATGTGCCTGTGGTTCTGTCAGTGTGATCATGTGATGTATCTGACCCCAGGAATGTGTCAATAAAGTTTCCCCTTCCTGGGACAATGAATTCACGGTGTTCTTATTTCAATTCCCAGGAGTGTATATATACTTCCTTCGCTTCTCACTGGCCTCATCCAATATGGTATATTTTCGTTCACATAACTCTCCTGAGAAACAAGCTCTTACATATTTCATCTCTTTTGCGCCAGTTTACCTGAAAAGAAATATTACACTCACTCCGTTGGCTTCTTTGGCGATCCCGCGCCGCTCTCATTATCTGCCTTCAGTTCTTCCTGTTTTGCGCAACATCCTTCCATCCAGTGATATCCAACACTCTGCAATCTGCGGTCACCTCATCTAACCATCTGCTCTTTGGCCATCCAGAGGATCTTGAGTCTTCCTTCTTCTTGTTACACATATGACGGACTATTCTGCCGGAGTCCATTCTGGCAACATAGCCTGCACATTGCAGAAGTCTCGCTGTGTCGATGTTCGTTACAGAGAGCTGACTGGTTGGCTTAACTCGTTCTTTATCGGCTCTCCAAATCCCTCTGAACATTGCCCCAAAGAATTTTCTGTTCACTTTATTTTCTAGGACTAAAGTTCGTGTACTTCTATTTTGCTCACGCTCCATACAAAGATACTGGCCTGATGACTACGTTGTAGAGTTACAGCTTGGTTACCGTCGTCAAGAGTTCGGAAGATAGAAATTTTTTCACAGAAAATAAAGTGTGTTTGCTTTCCGTAGTCTAGTTTGGTATTCGGCTTGTCTTCTATTGCAGGCATTTATATTTACACCATATTATTTAAAGTTCGGGGTGTTCTTGAAAGTGTAGGTTTCACTTGAAAGTTATCACGTTTTTATGTAGTCATATTTTTGCTTGGAACTATTTTTGAAGTGGTTTCATTTAGTTCCTTGAGCAGCGTTTCAATTACACCACTATTTCCTATTAAAACTGTCATCTGCATGCTAGCATATTTGGTTGTTTATCTGTGATGTTTTCATTTGTTATTTGTTTGCTTTCTCTACTTTTTCCACGACAGTGTTGAAGGTAAGTGGAGGTACAGCATCACCTTGCTTCAGTCCAGTTTTGTTCTCAAGATTCCGCCGTATTCTGCCATGATTTGCCATAGCTTCTCTGTGTAACGAATTGTAGGCTTCCTGAAAATCTATGAAGAGGTAATCGATGTTCGTTTTTTTTTTCCACATACTTTTCACTGAGGGTCCTGATGCAGAATAATATACTATCTATTGTTGACCTGTTCTTCCGAAAATTATTCCGCAAGACATCTGTTATGTCCTCGGTCGTACAACAGGTGAGTCTCTTGTAAATGACCCAGCAAATCAACTATCACAACCTGTACCAACGACAACAGAGGTCTAGCAGAATAATTTTCGTAAAAACAGGTCAACAATAGACAGCATATTCTGCATCAAGACTCAGTGAAAAAGTATGGGAAGTTTGAAAAAATAAAAATTGAAAAATCACCAAGCTGTTGGAACTGTCGGAATCCGAATGAAATTGTTAACATATGGTGATCATAAACGTTACGAGGAATTGTTTCATCTTATTCTTTAAACATGTCGAGATGAAAAAATATTTTATGAATGGAAGGAATAAATCGTATTCACTATACACAAGGAGGAGGTAAACGAAACTACAGGAACTACAGTGAAATTTCCCCACTAATCACACCACACGAACTACTGTCACCTATTGAACCACTGACGTTTCACTCGTATGCAGCACTTTCTTTCATTCAGTGCATCGAACCTGATTATTGCTTCAACTAACTCGTCTGAAGAGAAAAACATGCTTTTCAGTTTATACAACGCTGTTAACCATGGTGTAATGTCCGAGGTTCTGTATGTATCCTCCAGCATTGCAGCATTTTTAACGTTGGAGTTTTCTAACTTGTCTACCAGTCTTTGCACATGCCCAAGTTTTCACAGACCCATTGCATAACACGTACCGATTTGTAAGTCCATTTTTCGTTTGCCGTGTCGTCGTAGAGGGTTGTTCCGTAAATTATTCCCAGGCGCATGTGAGAGATTCGTAACAATTTGTTTTTGCGAGATATGCTTGTTATCCCTAAGCTCAGCGCCCAACCTCAGCGTCCTGGTTTGCAGTTATAAATATCAACTAAAATAGGTAGATAATTAAGTAGTCATACCTACGTTATTTTTGTACATATGTGTTTGTAAGTGATGATTACTTTTCTACCTTGCTCAGCAAAGAGTTTCTTGTATCTCGCGACCAGGGCCAGCTTCTACAGGCGGTAACTTGAATTTTTGTTAGGTGGTATCACAGTACGAGAAACTAATATGCCTATGTTACCGAACTCAGTAATTTGCACCCACTATTCATGCTAGAGAAGAGTGAAGACTGCCTGATTGTCGCTAACCAGTATTATCAAGAGACCAATTTTCCTAATATACTGAGAGCGATTGACGGCAAACAAAATGCAACAGGCAAACAGGCGTTCACGGTGTTTAAATTATAAAAACTGTTGTTCCTAGTTCTTATGGCATGGGTAGATGGAGATCACAAATTCGTATGTGTACGAGTAGACGTCGGTGGGAATGAAGCAACAAAGAACTCCCGTATATCTGAAAATTCAAACATGGGTAAAAGGTTGCAACAAAAGGAAATAAATATATCAGACGATTGCACTTTGCGTAGTGACGGAAATGCAAAAGGGACGTCATTTTGACTTCTGGTAGCAGATGAGGCATTTGGCTTGACTAGGCACGTTTTACCACCGAATTGCAAGAAAATCACTGACTACTGTACCACATCGTAGAAATTAACGTATGAGTCCTCAAGATGGAGTTTCCGCTCAAGATAGTTTACAACCACAGGCACGCTGTATCACTGTGTGTACTTTCGGTATGCTTTACAATAAATGGCGAGTTTTGAACAGGTCTCTTGACGTAAGTCCCGATTTTGATGACATTATAGTAAAATCATGCTGCATTCTACACAATTTTGAATGTTGTAAAAAAGGGATTCGATTGGTTGATACTGCTTATGAATTTCCGCAACATTTCACCAAATCCGACTACAGAACCATATTAGCAACAAACATACGCAGTTATTTTGCATCTTACTTTACTTTGTCGCAAGGGTAGGCAATAAAATCGCAAGGGAGATGTGCAGTTGACCGGACCTACCCAACTCTATTGCATATTGTTATACATAATTATGTACCTGCCATTGAAATAACTGTATTTAAAAAAAAATTAAAGTGTAAAACTTACTTGTTCCATTTTTTATTATGACGAGAAGTAGTGCAAACCACTTGGATATATTATTCGATTGATTTCTCCCCGTCTTTAAATGTTCATATTTATGTCCAAATAATCCTTCAAATTATTGTGGAAAGTTGTAGGTCTTCTTTCCACTTCTACAAGAATGTCATTATTGATATCGTTTCCGTGCAAAGTCACGCTATGCGAAGACACTGATGGCACGTATGCGTGTAACTGTGTCGATGGTCGGAAAGCAATTAGGGAGTGGAGAATGCACGGAGAGTGACATTTTTGTCACCGGTGCTCGCGCAGCTACCAAAACCTAGCGGTGCAGTGACAGCGTATGTTCGCCATTCGGCAGACCTAAGTGTCACCCGGCTGTCATGTCGTGAGATACGAGCGTTTACGTATATATCTACAGACTGAACAGGAGTGAAGACACTGTCACGGCGACAAAAATCACTCGTGAGCGCTAGGCCTTATAGAGAAAAACTACGTAAACCAAGAATGGTTGCGTGGGAGATTAATTTTGCCAACTGAAAATGACGAAGTTTAACAAATAAATCAGTGAGGGCAGAATATGACGAACCAAGTTGAAAGCGTCAACTTCCCAAGAGAATTCCAAAACTCGCTCGTTGTTCCGAATGTGACCTCGCAAAGAATCTTCTAAACAAGACCACAGAAGCGGAAATACTAGCTGGAAAAAGCCAAGTCACTGTTGATATTACGAATTCATTTCAACTGAATTACCAATCAGCATTAAAAGGCTCCAATTTCCAGATTAGATTACAGTATGACTATCAACAATTCAAGTATTGCGGAGTAAAACTAAAAGACTCGTATTTCTTGTTCTAACTACACGCAGCAAGTTCTCTTGTTGGACAACTACAAAACTTTTTTTCCACCTGAAAGCAACACATCAAATGCAGGTTCTGTATTGGAGATGCTACAAGCAGACTTATTCTACCTTACCCTCAAAATGAAGAAAACGGCCAAAAGATGTTGTTTATACACATTAACTCTGGAAATCTAAGTACAATTCAATTTAAGTGAATAGAGCAACCGGTACATTTTTCGCAGATAAAACTCATATTTCTTTCGCGAGTTTCTGACATCTCAAACATGCGAATATGGGGGAGGAAATGTGATACGCTGCATATTGAACAAACACCCATCTGTCAAAGTGCTGTTCATAGGTAGTGCTTTGCTAAGGTTCTAATAAAAATGTTTCCAAAGCGAGAACCGGCTTGCAGTGGCACGTTTGTAAGCGGCTGCTGCAGCCAATGAGGTGGATTACAGTGGAATGGGGGTGGATTACAATTTAATCGACGAACACATGCGACCCGCCGTGGCATATTTCGATGCGCACGGCAATTGTAATAGCAGTGCTAATTTTAAAAAAAATTAAGCCACAAACAAATTAAGGTAAAACGTGTCTTTCTCCTTGTTCAGGTAAAATGATTTAATGGGATTTTTTGAAAAAGTTGAAGAAGAGAAGGAAATGGAAACAACCGATGAAACTTTCGAAGAGACGAGCGGCTACAGCGATAGCATAAACTTTTTTTATACCAGAAGCAAATAGGGTGATAATGATAACGCCTTTCCCCCAGGGCCGTAGCAGATGGAAAACAGTAACGATGATTTTAACGAGCGAAAACTCCATCTTGAGGACTCATACGTTAATTTGTACGATGTGGTACCTATAGCGGCAGTTCAGATGATCTCTTTGTGGCACGTACTGGAAGGGGGGCGGCGATGGGGAGAGGCAGGGGCGGGGGAGGAAGTGGGGAGGGAAATTTTGGGTAATGGGGCGGAAACGGCATTGTACTGGCAGACTTGACTTTCGCATTTATGAAGTTTCCCGCCATCTCTGCGAAAAATTTCACTGCAAACTATGGGGCGCATATTCAATATACTCTCCTCTTCGAGAGCTTTCCACAACCGTTGAAACTTTATTCTGTACCCCTGTGAACTGTGAATAAGAATACTGTCAACCGTACAGCAACACCCCCTCCCCCCTTTTCACCTAATGTCGTTTGTCGAAAATATCCTCAGACATCTGGAATAGTTTACGAATTGATTGTAGCGGAAGACATGCGTTTCGACAGAACAGAAAAGAATGGATTAATCTTCTTAAACTATTTCGTTCTTCTTGCTTTATCCGTTAGTATAGGTAGTCAGTAGCTCTTAAGCTTACTATTAATTTTTACGATCACTGTTTTACTATTGTTGGCATTTGCAAATGTACTTTTACTTTCTGCAGGCCGGGCCGTAAAAGCATACACCCTGAAAAGAATTTTGAAGCATAATTAGAGTTACGGTTAAATTTATATTTCTGATTTTGATTCCGAATTGTTACTGGTTCTGTAAACACATCAAATACAGACTGTTGATGATACGAAGTGTCTTCACATTCCATATTTAAACAGTTTGTTAATTTTTAGTCGAAATTTCACAAGTTTTTAGTAATTCAGGTTGTCACGCAGTGTAACTATATTATCCATGCGAAAAATTTTGCTCATTGTATACTGGACATTTCGAAAACTCAAGAAAAAAATGCGCACAGTACTTCAAAAGGCCGCATCCACACCAAATGGCCTGCCTAGTGACCAATTTGTCGCAACCTCATCATTGTTAGCATCTTACATCATTGTACGGTAGTGGATTCGTACTTATGTATGTTCTTAACCTTTGTTTTACTGTTTGCTTTGCCTTAGCGACTTATTTGCAGGCTTGCACAACGAATTAATACTTTTGCTTACTGTGTTTTCCTGCGAAGGATACCAAATACGTCAATACGTAATCTTTTTTTAGATTTTACAGCAAACGGGCGAATAAAATCCTGCACCAGCCATACATACACTACCCGAAATACTTCTTCACGAAAACGCTTCAACAATGAAATAATCAGCTACAGCCTCAAAGGATTCCTAGGCGTGATTGATGAATGTACTTCCGAGTGTTCGGCCGAGTTGTTGTTTTCCTTTTACACACAATATTTGGACTACCTGCCTTGTCGTCGTTTTCAAGAACTGCGAGATGTACTGGTGCGTGTACTCACTGACTGGACTCCAACTGGTTGGCGTCCAAGCAGCACAAGAGCACAACTCGCAGCATCTGAGGAAGACGACTAGTTGGTCTTAGAAATGTTGTCAATAAAATGGAAACAACTCGACTGAATGCTCGGAAGTAAACCATTAATCAACTACTCTGATCGAGGCGTTATTTGGCTAGAGGTGCGAGATGCACAAGATAAAGCAAAAAGTATATATTGCCTTCTGATTAACGATTTCTCTTCGTAAGCATATAATCCGAGAGCAAATAAATGATGATTTTTCATGTATTAAAATGTCTGCATCGTATTTTCTTTCAGTTCCCTCGGAACTGTGTGTGTGTGTGTGTAGTAGACTACGTAACATTAGCCTTGAAGACAGCAGCGACACGTAGATATTTCGATAATGTGCGCGTCCTCTGTCACTAGTGTTTCATGCTTTCGAAAACACTCGATATTACATTGGCTGTATATAATGTGGAGATTTTGAAAAAAAAAAGTTTTAAAAACGATGATACTAAAATTATGAAAATGTTTTGTGTCTTGTAGCCGGTCTTTACAGAAAACCTGTAACGGCAAAGGCTCGTATTTAGAGACTTTCATAACCAAGATGGCAGGCCATTTAAAGCAATACACAGATTTGAAACTTCCTGACAGATTAAAACTGTGTGCCAGATCGAAACTCGAACTCGGGACCTCTGCATTTCGCGGGCAGATTGTTTCCTTATACTGATACTCCATCTTCTGACACTGACCTGAGGCAAAAGATTTACTGTTATCTTTGACGACTTCTATTCTACCAATCAACGTATGAAGTCCCTGGTAAATTCATGTAAACGTTAAGCATGACCCATCTTGTTGCAGTTGTCACATTACGAATTGTATGTTATCTCACACGTATTCCTTAAATTTATTGTGTTAATAATTCCTTGTCCAAGGTGGAGTAATTTGGAACAACTATAAACATTTCATACTCGCTCAAAAACAGTTGTGGCCAACAATGATGAAGATTATCACTGATGCATTGATGCCTACAGTACACCAACAATCTAGAATTGAGTTTAAAAATCACCGAGGAAAAAATGTTAGAAAATATACTTTTTCAGAATTTCACAAACAAAATGTGAATGATTTTATTGTAGTGTCGCTGAAGTGCGATGAACGCTCAAATAAGAAAGCTTGAAAGAGGTTTACTGCTCAGATTAATAACTAAATCTTTGGTGGAGAACAGCTTTCTTTAGTCTTCGACGGTATGAAGCAGTTTCAACAGTATAATGATGAGGTCCCATACTCAGAGGAGCGTAGGGAACGATGCGGAAGATCCGCACCGCCGACTAGACAATGTCGTAGCGGAGATGGTTTGCAATTGCCTACCTCCGACCGTAATGGGGATGAATGATGATGATGAATACAACACAACACCCAGTCATCCCGACGCAGGGAAAATCCCTGACCCCACCGGGAATCAAACCCGGACCCTGTGCGCAGGAAGTGAGAACGCTCCCGCACCCAAGACCAGCAGCTGTGGACTCAACAGTATGAAGCAGCTGCTATAATTCCCAGTTATATTCTGCAGTCTATGTATTCTACTTTTAGGATGTAAGACGACAATATATCCAGATTCTAGTCTGGGGTGCGCCTGATCCACATTCTGCTCTGCTTCTGTGACAAGTAGTGCATCTTATTTCTGTACATTAATCCTCTTATGCTTATCAATTGCAAATAACTAAGTGAAAAGACGTCCATCGAGTATCACTCAAATCTTGTAGTAACAGAAAATCTCTTCCCTCAGGCCTATGTCAGCAGGCAGAGGGTGTAAAATCCGTAAATTCATGATCAGTGTAAAGAAACAATCTGCTTAATGTATAAGAGTACTGCCATTCTAACTATGATCGTTGAATGTCACAAAAAGTCTCCAAATTCGTGCCGTTGCCGATCACAAGTTTTCTGTTAACACGGACTGTGAGAAACAAAGTAAAACATCGCGATTTAATACTTTAATAAATTGCGATTTAATATAGCCTATGTAATATCGAGTGTTTTTGAATACACAAAACAGTTTAGTTTCTCCACAATTACTTCTGAATTATTAAATATTTAAAGCCTGCTTCCGTGGCCGAGGACGCGCAGAGTGGAAATATCCATGTGACGCTATTGCCACTGGAGTGGCAATAGTCACTGCCTGTCACGAACAATCTTAATTAATTTTGCTTCGGCACAACAAATTAAACTGTTTTCAAGTCTAGTTACTTAATGGTGATCTGGTATCCGGTCTTTTCGCAGGATGGACGCGTACGTTCCACGTACTCAAACTTTTATCGTTCAGTACTGGGCACAATGACACGATACCAAGTCGCCATGTGGAAACACACCATCTGACGAGATGTTAGTCTCGTCACGCCACACTGACATCAAGTGTGAATCTACTTTTACTCGTCTAAGACAGCACAATATGAGAACTAGTACTGTTTGACAGGTAGGAATTTAAGCATTGTTATATTAATGCAGAAAGCCATATGCCCATTTATTTTCTGCAGTAACGTGCGTTAATAATAAAAACATGGCAGTTCCTTATAATAACCCTGGGACCGTTTGCAAATGTTTCGCATAGCGTTTAGAACAAGACGGGCGCATACTTCTAAAACGTTTCAACCGCCTTCTTATTACTATGATTATGAACTGCTATGTAGACCATAACAAAGATGCTCTCCCCACTGTCGAATTTCGATAGCCCTCCAAAATAAATGAACGCTACACGCAAACAGTTGAAACTCGCCTCCCAAAGAAATCATATTTATACCGCAATATCTCTCTTACGGAACACGATTTGTGTAATACTTCCTCACTGTTTCCAATGGCAGGATATCGGAGATGACTCACTGATATTTCTCTATTTTTTACTAAACAAAATATATTTTTGGACCTACAACTTTGGTGTTTACTACGGCAGCGCGCTTACGGTACCAACGTTGCAGAGTTGGCAGGCTTGCGAAGCGGTATTGACCCCTAGCGGAACGAGGCAGGTGGCGTCGCGGTCGGACCCACGTGTTACATAGGATGCCTACGAGTTGTTAACCCGCCATCTCCGAAGCATGTTGAATCTCATACACTATTTCCCCACGCTTCACGCAGAATGCTACTTCAGTTTTATTTTTCACTTGGCGCAAGCAAAATGCCTATCATCTGTCATTTTAAGCGATTTTTATCCGGCTTTCTAAATGTACGCAGTGTGTTACCTGTAAATATACTGATTTCATTAGCCGCATAAAATACTTCTTGGTCGAATAATTGTTGCTATACTTAAAAAAAAGGAAAACATTTTCATATGAAGTTATTTTTATTCATGAACTGACCAGATTGTTGGCATACGTTGTCTGATCTGTTAGGCTATGGGAAATCTGACACATTATTGCAAATAATCTCTCCTTGAACTCTTCGTGAAGTGTATTTCAGCCTTTGTTACACACGAAATTGTGAAGAGGTCTTGAAACAATACTACGTTCGTATATTCAGCATCATAGTCCCAACTAGAGATGGGCAAACTGAAACACGTAACTGTTTCGAAACAAATGAAACAGTACAATGTAATGTTTCGATACGCTGTTTCGAAACAGTGAAACAGTTTGTGTTTTGTAATCTAATAAACCTAGACATTTTATCATCTTGAATGTCTACTGTATAGGTATGTCCATATAAACACAAATGAGGTGCGAGAGCGCTAATCATATCGCAGAAAGTATGAAACTATCACTTAGGCGTCTTGACAGTTTCGTATTTCATGCAGCAAATGCGCTGCTTTCGTGTCGTGTGACTTTCATACTTTTCAATTGGCTGAGGACAGCCATAGCTGAAGACAGAAGAGCCTCCACGAACGGAACTGGAGGTGGGAGCGAACTGCAGAAACAACGGATATGGTACTGGGATTCCCACATTCCGCTAGTATGGGAATATACCCATCCTGCTAATTCCCATGCACGCAAAGGGAATCATTGTGGATAATAGACACAGTGACTATAGACTCACAAATAATGCCAAATAATTCGAATAAATAACAAAATATAACAGAAAAAATTTTGTCTTTCAAGGTGTTTCGAACCGTTACTATAAATTCACCATGCTTCCCAGCCCTTCCCGTTCACCATTACACTATCAGTGATACGTCAAACAGATTGCTTGCAATTATACCTACATTAAATTTATGTATATGTATAATAACTGTCACTCTACGCCTTTTTTTTATTCAAAATGTTCTAGGCGTACTTGCGTTTCTTAATATGATTACTGTACTTGAACTGAGAAACGTATGTTATAAAAGAAGTGTAATTTAACTGAATGATTTTCACATATTTATTATTTTGAATGTGAATAGCATGCGTTGTTTTATTGTTTGGTTAATGTTTATAAAGCAAATGTTACGCCATTTCGGAATAGGACAGTCATCTAGAAACGAAGCTTCATTTTCGGATATCTTACGCTTCATGCTATTGCTTGTCAAAACGATTTCGACACTCTTGAAAGTGTTTCACGAAGTGGTATGTTGTGTTTCAGTACCTGTGCCGAGCCCGAATCTCGTCCGACACAGAGCGGAATGAAACATCACTGTTTCGATACAATCAGTCCGTTCCAAGCACAGGTGGACTGAAACAGTCTTATTTTGAAACAACGATACAGTTTCTGTGTCTGGCTCGAGATCGAATCTGGTCCGGATATCCGAGACTGGGGCGGAATGAAACACCACTGTTTCGAAACAGTGAATCACTGCCGTTCCGAAACACTGAAACAATTCCACGTATCGATACACTGTATCGAAACAGAAACAGTGACCAAGTCTAGTCCCAACAGTTATAGCACTAAAACACGGTGCTCCAGAGCGTTAAGTCACTTAACTGGTAAAGAGACATTGCTGTTGCAATGTCTACAGCTATACATTCGAATTTCACATTCAAGCAACAGATGACAGTACTGGCATGAGTGACAACGATTCTCATCTTCCGTACCTCACTAACATGCTAATAGTCAACTCATGTAATATTAGCTATTAGTGAATTAATTGTATGGAACCGAACAGACTCACTGTCAATTTATGCAAAGTTGTCATCAGCCTGAAGGTTGGTTTGCTTAAGCAGATCGTGATCCTGTTGGAGGTGGTATACACTTGCAGTCTTCTTGCAGGTTCTCGGCGGTCATGTTTTTCTTTTCCAACTAATTTAAGTGCAGCTTCTTGTTACAAACTCATTGAAGAACACCCAGTTACGGATCACAAAAAATTTATATATTACGTTATTAATTTCGGTCCGTAAACACCATCTTCGGAATTGAGTACAGACAGTTTGCGTACCATAGCAAGTCGGCATATCTAAAAATGGTGCAGTTGTTTGTCTCATTATTGTAGCTGTATCATTTTACGTATGCCGTGCCAATATGATTATCAAACTGTGTAATCAGTAATTACAGACCAAAATTAATAATCTGATACATTAGAAAAAGTGTGATCTGTAACTTGAGTAAAAATTCCGCTTCAGGTTTTAAATAGCGTTTGGATGCACGTTTCTTGAATACGCGTGCAGTGGTTCAGTTCTGCGTCATTTTCCTGCTTACTCAATGAATTAATTTACGCACTAGGTTAACGTGAATAAGATCAGCTGCGTATATAGAAGAGTCCCCTCACGGAATTCAGTAAAACAAATATTTCGAATGACTGGCTTATATCTTCCTGGGCGATGGTAACCACGCTCGGCAAAATTTGCGCTAACATACAACAAAATATTTTTAACAAAATTTCTCAACTGAAGACTCAACAATCGTCGGAAATACAGGGAATATTGTTGCGAAAATATACACACTGTTGATTTAAAAGCAAAGAAAAACGAACTTATATTTGAAATGTAAACTCCGTAGTGCGACAGGAGATGGATTTATTTTTAATAATAAAAAAATTGCTAGAAAGTTACAGTTTTCGAGCAGCTGCTCGTTAGTACAGTATAGCAGATTCGTTAGCTGCCATGCATGGATAGGTTCACTGAATTTTAAACGTTTCACTGTCAGCTGAAACAATACAAAAATGAACGCACGGAACTGTGTGCGCTATGCGTTTATAGAAACCAGCTGAACAGTCACCCGTCTGAGGAAAATACAACTGTTCTAAAAAAAAATATATTCACTGTTAAATGTATCTCTCAGGTTCCTTCCGTACCCGTAAAAACGGCATTGCGTTATTTCAGACTTACATTTCGAACGATTTATTTCTCATACTTTATTTGGTATTTGGGTGAAAGTAAGTAAGTTTACAAAGGGCCACCCTGGCCTTACGGGTAGGAAATTCATGCACGTCAACACAAATTAGGGTAAAAGTTGTGTAGTGGACCTCCTCGCATTTTTCGTGGGTTATGTAGGATATACGTACGTAACACGTGTCGGAGTACTCATCGGAGACTTTTCCATTACCTAGTGTGTTTAAATATGGCGCGAACGTAAACCTGAGGCTACTATGCAAGATAATCTCTTACCACAACCTTTGTTTAACGTTCACATTCGTTTGCTTCGCTAACTCACAACCAAATGTTCACGTTTCAATCTAACCTAGAGCTCGGGCTACGACAGAGATGTCTGTCACCACAACCAAGATTTAAGGGGGAAGGGAAGGGGAGGGAAGGATGTGCTGTACCACACTCTAACCCAAACTGGAAGCGGAGGGCGCGACTGTTGACGGCAACCGGGTACTCACAAAGGCAGACAGCAGCCAAGAGACGCACGGCGTCCGACGGCGGCGCGACTTCCGTGAAGAAGGGCGCAGTGGCGTAGTGGGCGAAGGTGAGCGCGACGATGGCCTGCGTGGCGGGCCGCAGCACCAGCAGCTGCACCCACAGGCTGAGGAAGGCGGGCAGCGGCCCGAACGCCTCTCGGATGTAGCCGTAGTCGCCGCCGGCTCGCCGCACGCACGTGCCCAGCTCGGCGTAGCAGAGCGCGCCCAGCGCCGAAAACAGCCCCGACGCCAGCCACACCACTATGGACATGCCCACGGAGCGCGTCTCCTTGTACACACCGGCCGGCGACACGAAGATGCCCGAGCCGATGATGGTGCCCACGATGATGGCGACGCCGTTGAAGAGCGTGATTTTGCGCTTGAGCACCACCTTGCCGTCGCCGGCGGCAGCGGCGGCGTCCTCCGACCCCATGGCTGCCACGCTGCGACCTACTTCTTCGCGCGCGCCTCCGTCCGTGTACGGCCGCGGAGTGGTGGCCGCCTCGCCAGCTGCGAACGCGGAGCGCTCCCGCGCATGCGCAGAGCGTCGCTCGCGGCGGCGTCGCGGTCTGCTTTCAGGCAAATAGCTGCTACCGTTGCGTCAGCACCCGCCGCCGCGTCACTACTGTCTGCGGTTCGTATGAATGGGAAAGGGATCACCGCTCAGATGCCGTCGGTCACATACGAGAGGGGCACAGAAACGGACAGGTGGCTTCGATTTTTATCAGTGCATGCGTCTCTCATATTGGGCGTGGCTAACACACTGATAATGATAGCAACAACGCCCACACATTCGCGCACGATTCAGTGGTCTACTGCTCGTAAAGCCATCAACGTTTTGGTACACGAGACAAACACAAGAATGCATTTTTCTGCATCAGTTATATATTTACATCTACGTTTGTACAGGGTGATTTTGCAAAATGGTGAGAAATGCAGGAAATTATGCCGAGAGGATAAGAACATAAATGTCATACGACGGTTGGCCGCAGGGGAGGTACACACAGTTGAACGTGAAGGTAAAAAGATAATTGACAATGTAATTTTTGATGATTGAAAGTACTAATGAGAACATACCAGGTTACCGGAAGTATTCTGTCTCTAGCAGGCCAGCACGCGGGAATTCTTGGGGGGGGGGGGGCGTGGGAAGGGTGCATGACCCCTCCCCCCCCCCCCCGGAAATGTGCTTTCTTAATACTATTCAGTCTCGATTATGACTGAAAGTCAAATGAAAAGAGCTTAGGCTAAGGAAGTTAATGAAAAACAGCAGAGGAAGGTTCACGAAACCATATGAGGCTTCAACTCTTGTAAAGCAGAGTAGAAAGTGGACAGTTTCATAACATTACTAAATCTGTATTTGCGTAAAGATTTCCGGGTAGATGAAATATATATCGCCCAAGGACAGGATTGAACTAGTTAGCGTCCTCTCTCTCCGGTCTCAGTGCCATACTCAGCCTTACAAGGAACACACGGCTGCGTTAGGCTGTTTCGGAACAGAACATAATAGACTCAAGATTAGTATCTTTGCTCGAAAACCTGTATAAAGTAAACACATGCCTTCCACGGAGAAAAAAAATTGCGATTGATTTCGGTCCACACATTGACATTGAAGCTCAACCGGCGCTGACAGTTCGCTGCCACCATTCCCGTAACCGACCGGTTTGTGTTACGAAGGATGACGACACCGCTCCTCGTTAAAGAAGCCACATCTGTGAATAAGATGGTTGACAGAAATCTCAGTACCGCGGCGCCCTTTGTGACGAACCAGCGCCAGAACCGTCGCCTAGGAGACAAGCCTGTAGGTAAGAAGGAATGCAGGTGTTGTAAGTGATTAGTGTAGTGGCAGTTATGTTCCACATGGTGGTCTCCCTTTCTCTATGCTGCCAAGCCCCATGCCTGGTGCTCATACTCGGATCAGTGCCAAAGATCTTTCATTTCATACCTCCTCCATATGACCCGTTTTGCTCCTTATATTCTCAGGGATCGTTTCCTGCTGTCTGTCGCCGTTTGGCAAAATCACTTGTGCTCCACAAGCCACCTTAGGGGGAAATGGTACTTCTCGTATCGTCATTATTTCCTCTTCCCCTCATACGAACTGTTCGTGCGAATAACAACTATCAATAATCCTTTTTCTAGGAGCTCTAGTAGTAGTTCCACGATTTTCTCGCGAGACGTACATGAAGTAATATCTTACACGGCTCTCCTTGCAATATATGCAGTCGGAATCTCAACAGTAAACTCTGTGATACACATCTCTTGTAGTGTATGACAATGAAGTTAGTTGAGCGTTTCCGTAAAGTAGATTTTCTTGGGTAGGGTGTACACGCAGACATGAAAAAAAATTCCCTGGTTTTTCCCAGATTTCCCAGTTAAAAAGACACTTTTTCCAGGATGACAATACACTATACCCCGGGTGAAAGTACATATTTTTCCGTGTTAAATGACAATATACATTCCTTCGGAGCTATAAAACTTATCAATCCTTTGAATGGTAAAGGTTTTATACACCGGCGTAGAACTACCGGGCACTTCTGGAAACGAAACGCACGAAAAAACAACGCGTTCTGAAAACGCCTTTGATGCGCGGTAATATGTACACTGCATATTTTCGTGTTAATGTAAATACAAATTCCACAAAAATACTGCAACATGTACACTACAAATTTTCTTATTACGAAAGTGTAAATACGAATTCCACCAAATACTGCACGGTAGATCCCCAAGCACTGAAATCGAGATTGCGAAGCGCTTTGTCAACTAATCATAGCTCATATCACTTTATCTCACCAGCTATGACAACAAATATTCAGAGCATAGGACATGTGATGTAATCAGCCAATAACAACATCACAATCAAATAGGAAAAGTTAATGATTTAAATTAATATAGATACAGTATAGCTATAAGAAAAACTAAGCTTTCACATATAATGTTGGTCGTCAAAATTATTTTGCTGCTTTTTTCCCAAGGTGTGGTTACGCAGAATCCTTAAAGCATGGCTTAAATTGCAGCAGATGAATGTTTCTGACAAGCATGATTACAAATTTCACTGCTGTGTGCCAAACATTTTGTGAGTTACCTGGCTGAATACACGTTCCGTGGAGCACTTCAGCGTTTCCATAAAAAAACCAGTTACGTGTGAAATTGCTCAAGAACACACCTCGAACTTCTTTTTTGAGGATAAGTATGTATTTTGCCATCGGTATTGCATAATTTGTAATCTATGAAGGAACTAAAATAAATATTAAAAATTAACCTGAACCATGGTCTTTTTAAGTCTTTATGACACATCAAAAACAAACAAGCAGCAGCGGGCTAAAGTAAAATTCTTGTAAAAGATTAAATAATGGGATAAATCGCTGGTCTGGGCTCGAAATTTTTTCTAAATGGCTTAACCTCAAGGTGTTTAAGTTTTGAATGAAAGTCAATCGCTGAGAACTTCATCGCACATCCTCAGACATAACATAATTCATTTTGATTAAAACGAAATTTACTTTGAGAATAACGCTTCTCAAACTACGAGTGCAATATTTCACCGCGACCTATTGTAAATGTAAACAGTTGTGGCGTCACGCTCATCGAAAGCAGTTGATTGCTACGGAGTATTCCACAGTCTTCGTCCAAAACCCTTTGACACATTTTACTGTCAATAGACGCCTGTGTGTGCACTGTGTTTTATTGTGGTAAATACTGCATTTTGTATACAACTCAAGTTTAAGTTTGATGTTATCCTCTCGTTTATTTTTTGTTTCTGCAATATCACAACGCAGCAGCGGGCTAAAGTAAAATTCTTGTTAGAATATCAGTTCTTACCAGTCAAAATCACAAAAAATTGACTATAAACTAAAAATTGTAAAATTTTTGGAATTAAAAAAAATTCTAGGTTTTTCTCGAATTCTTCCCGTATGAAAAAATTACCGCGTTTTTCCGGTTTATCTCGGGGCGTATGCACCCTGTTGGAATACACCAAGTCTATTTTCAAGCGTCTGCCAGTTCATTTTCTTCTCCATCTCCGTGCCATTCCCCCCATGACTCAAACAAATCTGTGACCATTTGTGTTGTTCTTCTCTGTGTATATTCAAATATCCCCTGTTAGTACTGTTGGGTTCGCATCTCACACACTTGAGCACAATTCTAAAATAAATATCCCGAGCTGTTTGTAAGTAATCCCTATTGTGGACTAATTTCATATCCTTATTAAGTGTTGTATCCAGGTAATGCATGAGCTGCCCGATTCCAACAGTGACTCTTCTTATTGCTATCATATGGTACTAGGTTTATTCTTTTTGTGAAGTGCACACTATTACATTTCTAAACATTTAACACAAATTGCTAGTCTCTGCACCACTTGGAAATCTTATTAAGATCCGACTGAATATTTATGCAATTTTTTCAGGCAATA